>NC_042986.1:33233517-33553517 GCF_901001165.1 Salmo trutta | reverse complement strand
CCATCACTACAGCAGAAAGTGCTGTTTCTAGCTCGAAACTGTTCAAAAGATCCCATATTACCAGAGCACTGTTTTTCTTCCTATCGTGGATTTGGGGGGGGGGTCGCATTTTACCTTCATAAACCATGTCGCTGGCCATTCTAAAACTACTCGCGTAACGTTAACCATTACTTTTACACCTTGTTCAGTCATGTTTATTACCTCATTAGCTAGCTAGCTAACAACCAGTATATCCAAACCTTTGGGGACGCAGAAATAAAGGAAAAGGGATAGCTTCTTCAGGAGATCAATTGTCATAGCAACGAATAAATGGTTGCGTGCCACGTCATCGACTGTCCCGTCGGGCACCAGATTGCTATAACATATGATGTGGGTAGCTGATACATAAAATACCTATCCAGGTGTTGTAAGATCTGGCATGCATCAGTAACGCCTGGGAAGAGCAACGTGCACAAATCAAATCAAATTGTATTTGTCACATGCGCCGTATACAACAGGTGTGGTAGACCTTACAGTGAATGCTGTTCATCGACTACAGCTCAGCATTTAACACCATAGTACCCTCCAAACTCGTCATTAAGCTCGAGACCCTGGGTCTCAACCCCGCCCTGTGCAACTGGGTCCTGGACTTCCTGACGGGCCGCCCCCAGGTGGTGAGGGTAGGTAACAACATCTCCACCCTGCTGATCCTCAACACTGGGGCCCCACAAGGGTGTGTTCTCAGCCCTCTCCTGTACTCCCTGTTCACCTATGACTGGGTGGCCATGCACGCCTACAACTCAATCATCAAGTTTGCAGACGACACTACAGTGGTAGGCTTGATTACCAACAACGACGAGACGGCCTACAGGGAGGAGGTGAGGGCACTCGGAGTGTGGTGTCAGGAAAATAACCTCACACTCAACGTCAACAAAACAAAGGAGATGATCGTGGACTTTAGGAAACAGCAGAGGGAGCACCCCTCTATCCACATCGACGGGACAGTAGTGGAGAAGGTGGAAAGTTTTAAGTTCCTCGGCGTACACATCACAGACAAACTGAAATGGTCCACCACACAGACAGCGTGGTGAAGAAGGCGCAGCAGCGCCTCTTCAACCTCAGGAGGCTGAAGAAATGTGGCTTGTCACCAAAAACACTCACAAACTTTTACAGATGCACAATCGAGAGCATCCTGTCGGGCTGTATCACCGCCTGGTACAGCAGCTGCTCCGCCCATAACCGTAAGGCTCTCCAGAGGGTAGTGAGGTCTGCACAGCGCATCACCTGCAAACTACCTGCTCTCCAAGACACCTACACCACCCAATGTCACAGGAAGGCCAAAAAGATCATCAAGGACAACAACCACCCGAGCCACTGCCTGTTCACCCCGCTATCATCCAGAAGGCGAGGTCAGTACAGGTGCATCAAAGCTGGGACCGAGAGACTGAAAAACAGCTTCTATCTCAAGGCCATCAGACTGTTAAACAGCCATCACTAACATTGAGTGGCTGCTGCCAACATACTGACTCAATCTCTAGCCACTTTAATAATAAAAAATGTATGTAATAAATGTATCAACAGACACTTTAAACAATGCCACTTTATATAATGTTTACATACCCTACACTACCCATCTCATATGTATATACTGTACTCTATACCATCTACTGCATCTTTTCTATGCCGTTCGCACAGCCCTCCTTTTCCTGTAGTTCACGATCAGCTCCTTTGTCTTGATCATGTTGAAGAAGAGGTTGTTGTCCTGGCACCACACTGCCAGGTCTCTGACATCCTCCATATAGGCTGTCTCATCGTTGTCAGTGATCAGGCCTACCACCGCTGTATCGTCGGCAACCTTAATGATGGTTTTGGAATCATGCTTGGCCATGGAGTTGTGGGTGAACAGGGATTACAGTAGGGGACTAAGCACGCACCCCTGAGGGGCCCTTGCATTGAGGATCAGCGTGGCAGTGTTGTTGCCTACGCTTACCACCTGAGGGTGGCCTGTCAGGAAGTCCAGGATCCAGTTGCAGAGGGAGGTGTTTAGTCCCAGGGTCCTTAGCTTAGTAATGAGCTATGAGGGCACTATGATGTTGAACGCTGAGATGAAGTCAATGAACAGCATTCTCACATGTTCCTTTTGTCCAGGTGGGAAAAGTCAGTGTGGAGTTCAATAGAGATTGCATCAACTGTGGATCTGTTGGGGTGGTATGCGAATTGGAGTGGGTCTAGGGTTTCTGGGATGATGGTGTTGATGTGAGCCATGGCTACGGACATGAGTGCTATGGGTCGGTAGTCATTTAGGCAGGTTACCTTGGCGCTCTTGGGCATAGGGACTATGGTGGTCTGCTTGAAACATGTAGGTATTACAGACTCGGTCAGGGACAGGTTGAAAATGTCAGTGAAAACACTTGCCAGTTGGTCAGCGCATGCTCTGTGTACATGTCTTGGTAATCTGTCTGGCACTGCAGCCTTGTGAATCTTGACCTGTTTAAAGGTCTTACTCACATCGGCTACGGAGAGCGTGATCACAAGGTCGGCCGGAACAGCTGGTGCTCTCATGCATGATTCAGTGTTGTTTGCCTTGAAGCGCATAGAAGTCATTTAGCTCGTCTGGTAGGCTCGTGTCCCTGGGCAGCTCTCGTCTGGGCTTCATTTTGTAGTCCATAATACTTTGCAAGCCATGCCACATCCGATGAGCACCAGTGCCGGTGTAGTAGGATTCAATCTTAGTCCTGTATTGATGCTTTGCCTGTTTGATGGTTCGTCAGAGGGCAGAGCAGGATTTCTTGTAAGCGTCCCTGGTTAGTGTCCTGCTCCTTGAAAAAGGGCAGCTCTACCATTTAGCTCAGTGCGGATGTTGCCTGTAATCCATGGCTTCTGGTTGGGGTATGTACATACGGTCACTGTGGGGACGATGTCATCGATGCAGTTATTGATGAAGCCGGTGACTGTTGTGGTATACTCCTCAATGCCATCAGATGAATCACGGAACATGCTCCAGTCTGTACTAACAAAACAGTCCTGTAGCTTAGCATCTGTGTCATCTGACTACTTCCATATTGAGAGAGTCACTGGTACTTCCTGCTTTAGTTTTTTTGGGGGGGGCTTTTTCTCCCCAATTTCGTGATATCCAATTACGGTCTTTTCTAATCGCTGCAACTCCCCAACGGGCTCGGTAGAGGCGAAGGTCGAGTGACACGTCCTCCGAAACATGACCCGCCAAGCTATGCTTCTTAATACCCGCCCCCTTAACCCGGAAGCCAGCCGCGCCAATGCGTCAGAGGAAACACCGTTCAACTGACGACTGAGGTCAGCCTGCAGGCGCCTGGCCCGACACTAGGAGTTGCTAGGGCGAGATGAACCAAGTAAAGCCACCACTTGCTAAACCCTCCCCTAACCCGGATGATGCTGGGCCAATTGTGCGTCGCACTATGGGACTCCAGGTCAAGGTCGTTTGTGACACAGCCTGGGATCGAGTAAAGGTGGGATTTTATGACTGATCTTTTGCATGTCATCATCACAAACTTCACGTTCTTAAAAGGACAGAGCACAATGTTCAGTGTATCTCAATAGGAAGACAGGTTTCTATGTAAAAGCACTGACTTTCCACAAATTATTATTTTTTATTTCAATTACAGGTATTTGTATCAACATTATAGCTTTTTATAATTAACAAATGTCTTTATAGTGTTACATATGTGTTTTTACGGCACAATCAATCGATTTTATGTTGTGCTAAAAATGAAAAATGTATATATATATATTTGTAGTATTGACAATTTCAACAATTCTGAATGAATGATGAACACTTTTATTTTTACTTAATATAATACATAAATAAAATGACAATTAAATCCATTTTAATCCCACTTTCTAGCACAATAAATCTGAATACTTTTGCAAGATACTGTAAATACACACACATATGAGGAATACATAAGCCCACAAACACACAAAGAAAGCAACCCAACAAAGCCTGACTACATGCAGAGGAGACCCCCTGTTGGCTCCCTGGCAGCCGAGCCAGCTGTGCCATGATATAAACACTACTCATTAACTACAGCATTCAACACAACCAATCCATCCAACACAATCACTGGCTTACATACAGAATATAGTGTATACTGTGTGTCTTTGTGCATGGGTGTGTGTTTATGAGTGTGAGTTTGGGTAGGGGATTAATATGTCCCCCAAAATATGTGTGCAAGCTTTTTGAGTTTGAGTCACAGAGTGTGTGTGTGTTTGGCATGTGTGTGTGTGTGTGTGTGTGTGTGTGTGTGTGTGTGTGTGTGTGTGTGTGTGTGTGTGTGTGTGTGTGTGTGTGAGTCACTCAATCTGTATGTTATGTTTCTCTGTCTCTAGTTCCTGCCCCCCTCTCCTCTCTGCTGGCCTGAAGGGAGAGGCGACCATGCCTGAGTATTTCTGTCTCTGCTCCACTTCCCTGCCCCATAGGGCTCGGGACTCTCTCTCTCTCTCTCTCTCTCTCTCTCAGCACCCTGCTCTTTGTGTGTCCAACCTTAGACGTTTCAACAAAAGCCATTCATCCTTTCAGTCTGTCTTTCAGCGCTATAGAGGCACATGGATGTCTCACAGTGAGGTATTCACACACAATATTATATCCAAATCTGGACCTTGAAACTTACTCAGTAAGACAAACCTTGTGCAATGTGAATTTGAATTCATGTAACTCTATGCTACAAAAAAACATGACGAACTTCACACTAATTGATACACACTCTCTCACAGCAAGAGGAGAATGTTGTATTGTCTGCCCATTGAGACTCCCGGAGAGAGAGAGACAAGGAAAGGGGGAGAAAGAGGATTTAATTTCAGTCCATCCAACTCTGAATTATCTGCTGTGAATAAATCCCCCCTCATTTGCATGTTTCCCAGAGTCCATAAGGAGATAAGCATACGATTGGCTGATTGGATAAATTTCCTATGTGAACTCTGTGACCTATCGTCATCCAGGAATTAGGAGAAGAAAGCGATTTTGGGTACACATGCTAATGCAAACACACACACACACACACACAATATGAATGGTTTCACCAGGCTGGTCTTATCTCTGTTGAATTACCATGAGCAGTGATGCCATGTGAATACCATTAACCATTGGAAGAGGAAAACACCCTTTTCTGGGGGGTTGCATATGGGGAACTGTTTGAGTGTTACAAGCACTATCCCCTGGTCTAACAGGATGCTTCCACACCAGCCTGTGTAGTTGTAACAGCGTCCATCTCTGCCACTTCAGACCTAAAACTCAATCAACACAACCCTGTTTAATTACTTTGGAACAAAAAACCTTTGGTCATATTAAAAGTCACATGTTCACATACCCTGTACTCATTCTTATCTTTAGCTCATATATTATGTAAACCATTCTCAGATTGTAGATGCTGACCAGTCTATAGCTGCTCGACTTTGCCAGATAAGGTCTGTGCTTCCTGCTATGACATCATCTCTCCCAGATGGACTTGGTACCAGGAAGCATTTGTCAGAAGTGTGCCAGAAAATGTGGGTTATGACATGTTCTGCTGCTGACCCCACATGACTCAGGTTATCCAACACACTGGCCGTACTCGACAACTTCAAAACCGGGATGTATCATGGGTAAACTGTGACTGACTGATACATCTATAAATAATATTGAGTAGTTAGTTATGATGCAAGGTAATTGTAGATCAGTCAGTCTCAACGCGTCTTTAAAGTCGGCTGTAAGTTTGAACGCGCCCATTGACTCACAACAGAGGCCTAGCAGTCAGAGAGTTTGGCCCTGTGAGCCTTACACTCACTACTGGTGACCTTGTGTTACGCAGTACACTTACCACCATAAATGTTGCTTTCCAACTAAATGCAAAGATGGAAGTAAAAGTGATCATTTCTACACAATGGCATGTACCTACAATGCTAACGTGTAATTACATAGATTATTCAAATTATAGTTACACTGGTCGGTATAAGGTCTACTGACTGGTTAGTATAAGGTCTACTGACTGGTTAGTATAAGGTCTACTGACTGGTTAGTATAAGGTCTACTGACTGGTTAGTATAAGGCCTACTGACTGGTTAGTATAAGGCCTACTGACTGGTTAGTTCTAAGGCCTACTGACTGGTTAGTATAAGGTCTACTGACTGGTTAGTATAAGGCCTACTGACTGGTTAGTATAAGGTCTACTGACTGGTTAGTATAAGGTCTACTGACTGGTTAGTATAAGGTCTACTGACTGGTTAGTATAAGGTCTACTGACTGGTTAGTATAAGGCCTACTGACTGGTTAGTTCTAAGGCCTACTGACTGGTTAGTATAAGGTCTACTGACTGGTTAGTATAAGGTCTACTGACTGGTTAGTATAAGGCCTACTGACTGGTTAGTTCTAAGGCCTACTGACTGGTTAGTATAAGGTCTACTGACTGGTTAGTATAAGGCCTACTGACTGGTTAGTATAAGGTCTACTGACTGGTTAGTATAAGGTCTACTAACTGGTTTGTATAAGGCCTACTGACTGGTTAGTATAAGGTCTACTGACTGGTTAGTATAAGGCCTACTGACTGGTTAGTATAAGGTCTACTGACTGGTTAGTATAAGGTCTAATTACTGGTTAGTATAAGGCCTACTGACTGGTTAGTATAAGGCCTACTGACTGGTTTGTATAAGGCCTACTGACTGGTTAGTATAAGGCCTACTGACTGGTTAGTATAAGGCCTACTGACTGGTTAGTATAAGGTCTACTGACTGGTTAGTATAAGGCCTACTGACTGGTTAGTATAAGGTCTACTGACTGGTTAGTATAAGGCCTACTGACTGGTTAGTATAAGGCCTACTGACTGGTTAGTATAAGGCCTACTGACTGGTTAGTATAAGGCCTACTGACTGGTTAGTTCTAAGGCCTACTGACTGGTTATTATAAGGTCTACTGACTGGTTAGTATAAGGGCTACTGACTGGTTAGTATAAGGTCTACTAACTGGTTTGTATAAGGCCTACTGACTGGTTAGTATAAGGCCTACTGACTGGTTAGTATAAGGTCTACTGACTGGTTAGTATAAGGCCTACTGACTGGTTAGTATAAGGCCTACTGACTGGTTAGTATAAGGCCTACTGACTGGTTAGTATAAGGCCTACTGACTGGTTAGTTCTAAGGCCTACTGACTGGTTAGTATAAGGCCTACTGACTGGTTAGTATAAGGCCTACTGACTGGTTAGTATAAGGCCTACTGACTGGTTAGTATCATGCCTACTGACTGGTTAGTATAAGGCCTACTGACTGGTTAGTATAAGGTCTACTGACTGGTTAGTATAAGGCCTACTGACTGGTTAGTATAAGGCCTACTGACTGGTTAGTGTAAGGTCTACTGACTGGTTAGTATAAGGTCTACTGACTGGTTAGTATAAGGCCTACTGACTGGTTAGTATAAGGCCTACTGACTGGTTAGTATAAGGCCTACTGACTGGTTAGTATAAGGTCTACTGACTGGTTAGTATAAGGCCTACTGACTGGTTAGTATAAGGCCTACTGACTGGTTAGTGTAAGGTCTACTGACTGGTTAGTATAAGGCCTACTGACTGGTTAGTATAAGGTCTACTGACTGGTTAGTATAAGGCCTACTGACTGGTTAGTATAAGGTCTACTGACTGGTTAGTATAAGGCCTACTGACTGGTTAGTATAAGGCCTACTGACTGGTTAGTATAAGGCCTACTGACTGGTTAGTATAAGGCCTACTGACAGGCATACATTTCCCTAGAGTGAAGCCACTTCATACACACTTATGTTCAAGAGGTATTGATTATGATTCTAAAGTCACTGAGTACAACCCTACAGACAGAGAGAGAAGAGAGGGGCTGTAGAGAGAAGAGAGGGGCTGTAGAGAGAAGTACTTGAATCGGTTATAGAACCCATTGCCCTTCATGGCTGTGAGGTCTGGGGTCTGCTCACCAACCAAGAATCCACAAAATGGGACAAACACCAAATTGAGACTGCATGCAGAATTCTGCTAAAATATCCTCTGTGTACAACGTAAAACACCAAATAATGCATGCAGAGCAGAATTACGCCGATACCCGCTAATTATCAAAATCCAGAAAAAAGCCGTTAAATTCTACAACCACCTAAATGGAAGCGATTCCCAAACCTTCCATAACAAAGCCATCACCTACAGAGAGATGAACCTGGAGAAGAGTCCCCTCAGCCAGCTGGTTCTGGGGCTCTGTTCACAAACACCAACAGACCCCACAGAGTCCCAGGACAGCAACACAATTAGACCCAACCAAATCATGAGAGAATAAAAAAGATAATTACTTGACACATTGGAAAGAATTTACAAAAAAAACTGAGCAAACTAGAATGCTATTTGTCCCTAAACAGAGAGTACACAGTGGCAGAATACCTGACCACTGTGACTGACCCAAACTTAAGGAAAGCTTTGACTATGTACAGACTCATTGAGCATAGCCTTGCTATTGAGAAAGACCACCGTAGGCAGACCTGGCTCTCAAGAGAAGACAGGCTATGTGCACACTGCCCACAAAATGAGGTGGAAACTGAGCTGCATTTCTTAACCTCCTGCCCAATGTATGACCATATTAGAGACATATTTCCCTCAGATTACACAGATCCACAAAGAATTTGAAAACAAACCTGATTTTGATAAACTCCCATATCTACTGGGTGAAATACCTCAGTGCGCCATCACAGCAGCAAGATTTGTGACCTGTTGCCACAAGAAAAGGTCAACCAGTGAAGAACAAACACCATTGTAAATACAACCCATATTTATGTTTATTTATTTTCCCTTTTGTACTTTAACCATTTGCACATCGTTACAACACTGTATATAGATATAATATGACATTTGTAATGTCTTTCTTCTTTTGGAACTTCTATGAGTGTAATGTTTACTGTTCATTTTTATTGTTTATTTCACTTTCGTATATTATCTACCTCACTTGGTTTGGCATTGTTAACATATGTTTCCCATGCCAATAAAGCCCCTTGAATTGAATTCAATTGAGAAGAGGGGGGCTATAGAGCGAAGAGGGGGGCTATAGAGAGAAGAGGGGGGCTATAGCGTGAAGAGGGGGGCTATAGAGAGAAGAGGGGGGCTATAGCGTGAAGAGGGGGGCTATAAAGATAAGAGGGGGGCTATAGAGAGAAGAGGGGGGCTATAGAGCGAAGAGGGGGGCTATAGAGAGAAGAGGGGGGCTATAGAGAGAAGAGGGGGGCTATAGCGTGAAGAGGGGGGCTATAGAGAGAAGAGGGGGGCTATAGCGTGAAGAGGGGGGCTATAAAGATAAGAGGGGGGCTATAGAGAGAAGAGGGGGGCTATAGAGAGAAGAGGGGGGCTATAGAGAGAAGAGGGGGGCTATAGTGTGAAGGGGGGGCTATAGAGCGAAGAGGGGGGCTATAGAGCGAAGAGGGGGCTATAGAGAGAAGAGGGGGGCTATAGAACGAAGAGGGGGGCTATAGAGAGAAGAAGGGGGCTATAGCGCGAAGAGCGGGGCTATAGAGAGAAGAGGGGGGCTATAGAGCGAAGAGGGGGGCTATAGAGAGAAGAGGGGGGCTGTAGAGTGAAGAGGGGGGCTATAGAAAGAAGAGGCGGGCTATAGAGAGAAGAGGGGGGCTATAGAGAGAAGAGGGGGGCTATAGAGTGAAGAGGGGGGCTATAGAGCGAAGAGGGGGCTATAGAGAGAAGAGGGGGGCTATAGAGAGAAGAGGGGGGCTATAGAGAGAAGAGGGGGGCTATAGAGCAAAGAGGGGGGCTATAGAGAGAAGAGGGGGGCTATAGAGAGAAGAGGGGGGCTATAGAGAGAAGAGGGGGGCTATAGAGCAAAGAGGGGTGCTATAGAGAGAAGAGGGGGGGCTATAGAGCAAAGAGGGGGGCTATAGAGAGAAGAGGGGGGCTATAGAGAGAAGAGGGGGCTATAGAGAGAGGGGGGATATAGAGAGAAGAGGGGGGCTATAGAGAGAAGAGGGGGGGCTATAGAGAGAGAGGGGGGCTATAGAGAGAAGAGGGGGGCTATAGAGCGAAGAGGGGGCTATAGAGAGAAGAGGGGGGCTATAGAGAGAAGAGGGGGCTATAGAGCGAAGAGGGGGGCTTATAGAGAGAAGAGGGGGGCTATAGAGAGAAGAGGGGGGCTATAGAGAGAAGAGGGGGGCTATAGAGAGAGGGGGGCTATAGAGAGAAGAGGGGGCTATAGAGAGAAGAGGGGGCTATAGAGAGAAGAGGGGGGCTATAGAGAGAAGAGGGGGGCTATAGAGCGAAGAGGGGGGCTATAGAAAGAAGAGGTGGGCTATAGAGAGAAGAGGGGGGCTATAGAGAGAAGAGGGGGGCTATAGAGAGAAGAGGGGGGCTATAGAGAGAAGAGGGGGGCTATAGAGATAAGAGGGGGCTATAGAGAGAAGAGGGGGGCCTATAGAGAGAAGAGGGGGGCTATAGAGAGAAGAGGGGGGCTATAGAGAGAAGAGGGGGCTATAGAGAGAAGAGGGGGGCTATAGAGAGAAGAGGGGGGCTATAGAGAGAAGAGGGGGGCTATAGAGCAAAGAGGGGGGGCTATAGAGAGAAGAGGGGGGCTATAGAGAGAAGAGGGGGGCTATAGAGAGAAGAGGGGGGCTATAGAGAGAAGAGGGGGGCTATAGAGAGAAGAGGGGGGCTATAGAGAGAAGAGGGGGGCTATAGAGAGAAGAGGGGGGCTATAGAGAGAAGAGGGGGCTATAGAGAGAAGGCAATAAAGACATGAAGAGAAAGAGGGAATAGACAGACAGATTCTCTTCTGGGGTTCAGTCAGTCCCAGTCTGACTCGGTGTGTGTGTGTGTGTGTGTGTGTGTGTGTGTGTGTGTGTGTGTGTGTGGTGTGTGGTGTGTGGTGTGTGGTGTTGTGTGTGTGTGTGTGGTGTGTGTGTGTGTGGTGTGTGTGTGTGTGTGGTGTGTGTGTGTGTGTGTGTGTGGTGTTAGCGTTGAGGTAAGGGGTCACTCCTAGTTCTAGATCAGTCACTCCTGGGGAGGAGAGGAACACATCTGATTTATTCAACTCCCTAACACAGTTTTGGGGTTGCTAGGTTACGGCCAGGGAGCGCAGAGGTGGCAGAGAGAGAGAGAGGAAGGACTTGAGAATTCACTGTTCTCATTCCGGAACCCCTCCCTGAGTCACACTATCCATCTCTCCTCTGCCTGTTTCTCTCTCTGTTTCTCTCTCTCTCACTCTGTCTCTCTCTCTGCCTGGCACTCAAGCTGGCAGAGACTACTGCGGTGCTAAGCAAGAGCCGAGGACTCGACTGCCAACCACCCGCTACCAGCCCCCACACACACACACACACACACTAACACACACACACAATCACAGACACATTACCAACGGACACAGACAGACAGACAGACAGACAGACAGACAGACAGACAGACAGACAGACAGACAGACAGACAGACAGACAGACAGACAGACAGACAGACAGGTCAATAAGAGCCAGACCAAGAGAAAGCACACAGAGACAGACCAGCACCAAGAACCCAGACTAGACCCAAGTGCCAGAGCCAGGCATCAGAACCAGACACACCATCCACAGGTCAATAATAGTCAGACCAGTCAGAACAGAACTGGAGGCTCACCAGACCGGCTAGACCAGACAAGCAGAGTTCAGCTAGCCAGCTCTACAGACACCAGCTCTCTGCTGCCTGTATCAGACACCAGATACTCTCTCTGGGATCAGGAACCAGATATGTGTAACTAAACATACATACATGTCCAATACTGCATGTTCTATCTCTCCTTCTCTAACATACACACAGGCGATTATGGATGTTACATTCTTACTGAATTTACAAACAAAATACAAATGAAACGTCTGATGTGTGTGTCTATAGTACACCTTGGGGGGAGTGTATACCCAAGAAAGAGGACTTCCAAATATTAGCATGCTGGAGAGAAAAAAGCAAAAAATAATAGAGTTTTGGGTGTTACATTTTTTCAACTCCCTAACACAGTTTTAAGGTTGCTAGGTTACGGCCAGGGAGCGCAGAGGTGGCAGAGAGAGAGAGGAAGGACTTGAGAATTCACTGTTCTCATTCCGGAACCCCTCCCTGAGTCACACTATCCATCTCTCCTCAATATCCATCACATCCTACAACCAGTATGGATGTTATGGAAATCCTAACGCTAACTAAGGATACAATGAAAAGAGAGAGCCAATTATAGACCTTATCAAACCTTGATGAAAGTTAGCTTCACAGAGAATGTTTCAAGATGATCTGATGTAAGGTGCATGTTTTACAACAAAATCCTCAAAAACTTGATGATGTCCCAATCACCCCCCCCCCATCTTAACACGACTGAAGAACTAGCAAACAAAACTCATCAATTTGTTATGTATTGCTTCATTAAGATCGTATCTTCATAAGTAACTGGAGGACAGCTGAGAGTGGAGAAACCACTTCTGTCAGCTCTTTCAAAAAGCCATGAATTATGACTGACTGAAAATATTTTTGGGGGATGTGGCCTCTTACTCTGAAATGGGCGAAAGGCATGCCATTTTCTTACTTAAATGTCAAATAAAGCCTGAACTCGAACATATAGACAATATATAGACAAAGATTTATGAACGTGGTTTAATTTGGGCATGCTCAGGTTGACTTTTCCACGGAATCGCCCACATGCAGCCATAAACAAATGTATACACACACACGCTCACAGTAGCAAAGCAGAGCCATGTGTTAACATACAGTTGAAGTCAGACGTTTACATACAGCTTAGCCAAATACATTTAAACTCAGTTTGTCACAGTTCCTGACATTTAATCCTAGTAAAAATTCCCTGTCTTAGGTCAGTTAGGATCACCACTTTATTTAAAAAAAATGTGAAATGAATAATAGTAGAGTGAATGATTTATTTCAGCTTTTATTTCTTTCATCACATTCCCAGTGAGTCAGAAGTTTACATTCAGTCAATTAGTATTTGGTAGCATTGCCTTTAAATAGTTTAACTTGGGTCAAATGTTTTGGGTAGCCTTCCACAAGCTCCCCAAATAAGTTGGGTGAATTTTGGCCCATTCCTCCTGACAGAGCTGGTGTAACTGAGTCAGGTTTGTAGGCCTCCTTGCTCGCACATGTTTTTTCAGTTCTGCCCACAAATTTTTTATAGGATTGAGGTCAGGTCTTTGTGATGGCCACTCCAATACTTTGACTTTGTTGTCCTTAAGCCATTTTGCCACAACTTTGGAAGTATGCTTGGGGTCATTGTCCATTTGGAAGACCCATTTGCGACCAAGCTTTAACTTCCTAACTGATGTCTTGAGATGTTGCTTCAATATATCCACATAATGTTCCATCCTCATGATGCCATCTATTTTGTGAAGTGCACCAGTTCCTCCTGCGGCAAAGCATCCCCACAACATGATGCTGCCACCCCCGTGCTTCACAGTTGGGATGGTGTTCTTCGGCTTGCAAGCCTCCCCCTTTTTCCTCCAAACATAACGATGGTCATTATGGCCAAACAGTTATATTTTTCTTTCATCAGACCAGAGGACATTTCTCCAAAAAGTACTATCTTTGTCCCCATGTGCAGCGGCAAACCGTAGTCTGGCTTTTTTATGGTGGTTTTGGAGCAGTGGCTTCTTCCTTGCTGAGCGGCCTTTCAGGTTATGTCAATATAGGACTCGTTTTACTGTGGATATTGATACTTTTGTACCTGTTTCCTCCAGCATCTTCACAAGGTCCTTTGCTGTTGTTCTGGGATAGATTTGCACTTTTCGCACCAAAGTACGTTCATCTCTAGGAGACAGAACGCATCTCCTTCCTGAGCAGTATGACGGCTGCGTGGTCACATGGTGTTTATACTTGCGTACTATTGGTTGTACAGATGAACGTGGTACATTTGGGAGCATTTGGAAATTGCTCCCAAGGATGAACCAGACTTGTGGAGGTCTACAAAATGTTTTCTGAGGTCTTGGCTGATTTCTTTTGATTTTCCCATGATGTCAAGCAAAGAGGCACTGAGTTTGAAGGTTGACCTTGAAATACATCCACAGGTACACCTCCATCTTCTAAAACCATGACATCATTTTCTGGAATTTTCCAAGCTGTTTAAAGGCACAGTCAACTTAATGTATGTAAACTTCTGACCCACTGGAATTGTGATACAGTGAATTATAAGTGAAATAATCTGTGTGTAAACAATTGCTGTAACAATTACTTGTGTCATGCACAAAGTAGATGTCCTAACCGACTTGCCAAAACTATAGTTTGTTAACAAGAAATTTGTGGAGTGGTTGAAAAACGAGTTAAATGACTCCAACCTAAATGTATGTAAACTTCCCACTTCAACTGTACATATGGCTTAGTGGCAAAGGGGAAATGGGCACTCAGTGCCACTCAGAGTCCTGCTTGGAGCAGTAGTCTGACTGAGGATGCATGAGTAATGAGTAAACAAGTCTGCCCCACTACAGAATCCATTTTCCTGGCCTTTCCTTCCAAACAATAACACACATACATATGCACACAGCAACACACACATGCGTGCTGAGATATACACACTGAGATAAACATGCACAGAGATGTACACACACTGACATACACACACACACACACACACACACACAATAGTGATAACATGCAAGGAAGCCCACTCTCTTTATTAGGTCTCTGGGCTCCTCCTCTGTTTCTTTCCTCTCCTCCTTCTTAATCTGCACATCTTCCCAGGGAAAGAGGATAGAGGGAGGAAAATAGGATAGAGGGAGGAAAATAGGATAGAGGGAGGAAAATAGGATAGAGGGAGGAAAATAGGATAGAGGGAGGAAATAGGATAGAGGGAGGAAAATAGGATAGAGGGAGGAAAATAGGATAGAGGGAGGAAAATAGGATAGAGGGCGGAAAATAGGAGAGAGAGAGGAAAGAGGAGAGAGAAAAGGGAGGAAAGAGGGAGGAAAAGAGTACAAAAATACAAAAACAGACATGTATGGAATAGAGGAAAGAAAGTGAGCAGGGGAGAGATAAATGATGTGTATTGAGAGAGAGAGAGAGAGAGAGAGAGAGAGAGAGAGAGAGAGAGAGAGAGAGAGAGCAGAGAGAGAGAGAGAGAGGCAGAGAGAGAGAGAGAGAGAGAGAGAGAGAGCAGAGAGAGAGAGGCAGAGAGAGAGAGAGAGAGAGAGCAGAGAGAAAGAGAGAGAGAGAGCAGAGAGAGAGAGAGAGAGAGAGCAGAGAGAGAGAGAGAGAGAGAGAGAGAGCAGAGAGAGAGAGAGAGAGAGAGAGCAGAGAGAGAGAGAGAGAGTACACAGAAAGAAACACCGGATTAATTCCTTCTATATCCCTTAAAATGGACCACAGCTGGGCCACAGTGGAAGACCAGTGGACCCATCAGAAGACTAAGGCTCTACGGACACTGTCTTAGCCATTAAACTTATAAGCCATGGGCTATTGTAGCCTACCTACTGTTTCATAACTGGTTTATAAGTAGCCAGACAATTAGACAATTAAACTGCCTGGACAAAACAGTCTTTGTCATTGTTTTTCTTCTGAATGACAAATCGAAAAGATGTCACGCTCTGTTTCAACATGAGTGAGATAGGAATAGAATTCATGCCACCAATCAATAGAGTTAATGCAGTCGACTCTGGACAATAGAGGTGGTGAATATGGCGAAAAACGCAGAAATATTTGCATGATTGGAATGTGATGAACTCCCCCCAGTCGTGAGAAACCGAAATTGAATAGATGATGTCATTAGCAAGGCGGAATCTCTGTGACCAGAATCAACAGTACACAGTGGACTGGACTGTGAAAGCAGGTTGAATATCGGCTACTCACTCTCAACACCTGGCTGCATCAACAAAAACAACCTCGCAGGCCCTGTAATCACTTTAACTTATTCATGGAAACTACTGCACCGGCAATTCTGCTTGAATCATGAACCAACAGTTTCCATGCAACATAAAAAAAATTGCGCATCTTCTCTGACATTTAAAAAGGCCTGGGAAGCTCATAACCTCAGATATTTTATGCGGCTCACCAAGAACATACCGTATGTCCGGTGCACTTCTTCACTGGCTATAACGCCGTTATTAACCTCGATGGCAACGATCGCTGCGTATTATTTCTAACCCGGACATCCATTGACAGCCCCATCAATAATTCATCGGTAAATGATACTCCCACCACGGACGGTTTACCGGATCGTGAAGACAAAATATAGCCATTAATATCAGGATTATTTTATAGTATTAGTAAATTACCATTATCTTCATTATGGTTTTGTTTTATATGTTTTCTGTAATGCATGCATGGTGCAACAAACAACACCGTCCCATTCGCGGACTACCCATGTAGAGACTTCAGGCATCTCTATGGCAGAGACCCAGCTGGACTAGACATCAGTATTACTGGCTATAGTAGGCTAGTGAACTGGCTCTCAGGGACAACGCAATGCTTCTCAGAAACCCCGGCCTTTCCCTTTCACTCCGTCCCTCTCCTCGTGTTTTCCTGGAACAGAGCATCCGGGAGGGTAGAGTATGACAGGGCATACAAAAGTTACAGAACAGTAGTCGAGATATGTGGAAGGTACGCACAAAATACACTTAGATTTTGACCATTGGTTGATCTTTCCTGTGATGTGTTTGTCTTAACCTCCAGAACACTGTTGGTGTAGATAGGTGGATAGTCCGCATAGCACGACCTGCTTTGTTGACTAGGTTATGGTTGGTGATGGTCGGCTGTCTGAGGCTGCTGGTTAGGCTAACTTTACTAGTAGCCTTTGTCAAATCACAATTAAATACAGAATCAACACCTTCGCGACTAAGCAGGCAATTCAGATAAATGCATATCATCGTACTGCTAAACGCCACTGTAAAAGTGCAATCTCAATAGGATCACAGCCCACGATTCGCACTAAACCGTCATGGTTAGCGTCTGAGCTGAACTTCAACTAACGGGTGACAACGTTTAACAAAACTCAGCCACAAAATAATAACGTCAGTCACAGACATGGAAAAGCAACATTGTAACAATACGAACCTGAAAAGATCTGAATGTGCGAGGCTCAGTCCTGTAGATAGGGCAGTCCAAACGATTGTATGCGACAACTTTGTGCAGCTACCGCGGTAGCCTACGTGGTGGCAAGTGAAGGAGGTGGCTATGGAATACCTATAGGCCTATTTAATCACTAATTCATATTTAGACTATGTAAGAATATATTCTACGGCTCTATTCGACCAGTGACTTTAAGATGGCTACACTATGGGTTTGTCTGTTTGGCGCTGACAATAACACGGTCCATTATCAGCCATATCGCCAGGATCCCAAGTGGAAGTGGTGGCGTGATCCCGGAAAACACCGCAAAGGGTGTGTGTGTGTGTGTGTGGGTGGGGGGGGGGGGGGGGGCAATGTGTGTGAAAAGACAGAATAAAGTTCGGAGAGCAAGACACAAGGGAAATTACCTTATTATTTAAGGCAAGTTTTATCCGAATGTGCACCCCTTATATCTTCCTGGTATTATTTTTCTTCTACATAATTGATTATCTGCAATTTATGGTAATTTAATCATAAATTAATATTCAAATCACTTGCTTATTCATAATTATCCAGACGAAAGGGAATACCTTAAGTGCCACAGGCATGTGGTCCTTATTTCTGCATTTTGTATAGGCCTATAATGATAGCTAGCATATGTCTAATAAGCATAATAGCTGCCTATAGAAAAAATGAAGAGCGAGACGATAGATTAGAAGAGATGTAGGCCACCACTTGTCCTGAATAATTATGCAGGATGTATAGATAATGGGCATCTGAGTAAAGCGAGTGATACAGTGTATGTGTGGGCTATAGCCATTTTGATTTTGATTGGAGCGGAGAACTCGGAATTCAAGCTAACCGAACTCAGGCTCTTTTGAAGGGTCTGAGTTCCTTTGGAGTGTTCAAACTGCACAAAAAAAAATTGTCGAACTGCACTGAGTTCACAAAAATGATCTGAAAGTGACCAAGTGTGAAAACGGTTAGTCGGTATTGCGCTCAAAATGATGCACAGCGCGAGTAAAATGGAACACGGTTTGAGGCCTGTTCCGACTAAGGGTGTTTTCAGATCATTTTTGTGAACTCAGTGCAGTTCGACAAATTTTTTTTGGTGCAGTTTGAACACTCCAAAGGAAGTCAGACCCTTCAAAAGAGCCTGAGTTCGGTTAGCTTGAATTCCGAGTTCTCCGCTCCCTTTCTTAGGGCAATGTGAACGCAAAGTTGCCCAGGTTCGCATGTCATTATTCCCGAACGACGCACTAGACTACTGCAACACCGTTTGCCTTGCCATAAACCCTCACATACAGTTGAAGTCGGAAGTTTACATACACTTAGGTTGGAGTCATTAATACTCGTTTTTCAACCACTCCATAAATTTCTTGTTAACAAACTATAGTTTTGGCAAGTCGGTTAGGACATCTCCTTTGTGCATGACACAAATCATTTTTACAATTGTTTAGAAACAGATTATTTCACTTATAATTCACTGTATCAAAATTCCAGTGGGTCAGAAGTCTGAACAGGCCTCAAACCGTGTTCCATTTTACTCGCGCTGAACATAATTTTGAGCGCAATGCCAACTAACCGTCCAGAACTAGACCTCCGCTCCAATCAAAATCAAAATGGCTATAGCCCACACATACACTGTATCACTCGCTTTACTCAGATGCCCATTATCTATACATCCTGCATAATTATTCAGGACAAGTGGTAGCCTACATCTCTTCTAATCTATCCGTCTCGCTCTTCATTTTTTCTATAGGCAGCTATTATGCTTATTAGACATATGCTAGCTATCATACACTAAGTTGACTGTGCCTTTAAACATCTTGGAAAATTCCAGAAAATGATGTCATGGTTTTAGAAGCTTCTGATAGGCTAATTGACATCATTTGAGTCAATTGGAGGTGTACCTGTGGATGTATTTCAAGGCCTACCTTCAAACTCAGTGCCTCTCTGCTTGACATCATGGGAAAATTAAAAGAAATCAGCCAAGACCTCAGAAAAAGAAATGTAGACCTCCACAAGTCTGGTTCATCCTTGGGAGCAATTTCCAAACGCCTGAAGGTACCACATTCATCTGTACAAACAATAGTACGCAAGTATAAACACCATGGGACCACGCAGCCGTCATGCCGCTCAGGAAGGAGACGCGTTCTGTCTACTAGAGATGAACGTACTTTGGTGCGAAAAGTGCAAATCAATCCCAGAACAACAACAAAGGACCTTGTGAAGATACTGGAGGAAACAGGTACAAAAGTATCTATATCCACAGTAAAACGAGTCCTATATCAACATAACCTGAAAGGCCTCTCAGCAAGGAAGAAGCCACTGCTCCAAAACCGCCATAAAAAAGCCAGACTACGGTTTGCAGCTGCACATGGGGACAAAGATTGTACTTTTTGGAGAAATGTCCTCTGGTCTTATGGAACAAAAATAGAACTGTTTGGCCATAATGACCATCGTTATGTATGGAGGAAAAAGGGGGAGGCTTGCAAGCCAAAGAGCACCATCCCAACCGTGAAGCACGGGGGTGGCAGCATCATGTTGTGGGGATGCTTTGCCGCAGGAGGAACTGGTGCACTTGACAAAATAGATGGCATCATGAGGCGGGAAAATTATGTGGATATATTGAAGCAACATCTCAAGACATCAGTCAGGAAGTTAAATGGGTCTTCCTAATGGACAATGACCCCAAGCATACTTCCAAAGTTGTGGCAAAATGGCTTAAGGACAGCAAAGTCAAGGTATTGGCGTGGCCATCACAAAGCCCTGACTTCAATCCTATAGAAAATCTGTGGGCAGAACTGAAAAAGTGTGTGTGAGCAAGGAGGCCTACAAACCTGACTCAGTTACACCAGCTCTGTCAGGAGGAATGGGCCAAAATTCACCCAACTTATTGTGGGAAGCTTGTGGAAGGAAACCCAAAACATTTGACCCAAGTTAAACAATTTAAAGGCAATGCTACCAAATACTAATTGAGTGTATGTAAACTTCTGACCCACTGGGAATGTGATGAAAGAAAGCTGAAATAAATCATTCTCTCTACTATTATTATGACATTTCACATTCTTAAAATAAACTGGTGATCTAACTGACCTAAGACAGGGGATTTTTACTCTGATTAAATGTATTTGGCTAAGGTGTATGTAAACTTCCGACCTCAACAGTAGGTGTCGAACAAAAACCGAAAAAGATGATTTGCATGTTGGCGTGAAAAAAAAAGCGCTATTTTTGGATATTGATTAGAAATTGTCAACGTTCCACAGCAATGTCAAAATGTGTGGAGTTTTTAAATTCAGATTATTTGATTTTAATTTGTGATCATAAACTGTTTATTGATTGTGGGGTTTGAATAGTGTGAGAGGACAACCTATTTGGTGAGAATCACAACATAGGGTACAAAATCTATTCTAGCTCTTAAAGGGCCAGTAGCCCATCTTGGGTGTACAATTTTCAACTAGAGCATTATTTATTCTGAAGTTATTCTTCTGCTATTTATTCTGTTAGCAATCAAATGTACATGCTAATAGTATACTATATATACTAAAGTATGTGGACACCCCTTCAAATTAGTGGATTTGGCTATTTCAGCCACAACCGTTGCTGACAGGTGTATAAAATCGAGCACACAGCCATGCAATCTCCATAGACAAACATTGTCAGTAGAATGGCCTTACTGAAGAGCTCAGTGACTTTCAACATAGCACCGCGATAGGATGCCACCTTTCCAATAAATAATTTTGTTGAATGTCTACCCTGGTCAACTGTTAGTGCTGTTATTGTGAAGTGGAAACATATAGGAGCAACAACGGCTTCAGCCGTGAAGTGGTAGGCCACACAAGATCACAGAATGGGACCCCCGAGTGCTGAAGCGCGTAGTGCGTAAAAATCGTCTGTCCTCGGTTGCAACCCTCACTACCGAGTTGCAAGGGTTTGCCGAGCAGCCGAACACAAGACTAAGGTCACCATGTGCAGTGCCAAGCGTCGTCTGGAATTGTGTAAAGCAGTAAAGGGGCGGGGGTGTCCACATACTTTTGGTCATGTAGTGTATATTCTGATCACAATTATTATGTCTCATATTTTAATTAAATGCTATCTATTAGCTTCCAAAATGTAAGTAGGTATACCTAGCTGCACGATAACAAATACTGATTGAATGGCTTGTCCTGCACTTTGTAAAAACCCTGAGTGCATGTTGGAAAAAGCTCTTGGTTCCTTTCTAAACATAGCAATGTGAATGCGAAGAGGACTCGGCCCACAAAATAGGTGAAGTTAACTGGCAAAAGAGTTGAGTCCTCATTCAAAGGCAGTGGCAGTGTGAGTACAAAGAGAAATTTGTTATTTCGCTTTCTTTTTTTTTGTTTACCCCAGTTCACTTTAAAGAGGACTGAGATTGGTTCTTTTAAAGAGGACTGAGATTGGTTCTTTTAAAGAGGACTGAGATTGGTTCTTTTAAAGAGGACTGAGATTGGTTCACTTTAAAGAGGACTGAGATTGGTTCTTTTAAAGAGGACTACATGTGAAAACACCCTAAGATCCGTGAGTTCAAATTTGGACCCGTAACATAGTGGTCCAAAGGTCGAACTCGTGGTATCAATATGCACCTGCTATTTACACCCCTTCATGAATGGAAATGTCCTTTAAAATCAAATGTCAGAATCATTTGTGACCTATACTCTTTTAAATACCATTAATAGCTGGTATTGCATCTCAACAGAGTGACTAATGGCACACAGAGAGAGAGAAAGAGATGTAAACATGTTTCCCATGCCAATAAAACCCTTTGAATTTAAGTTAATTGAGAGAGCTATTAGGCAGCCCATGAGAAGATAAGCAGATGAAGACTGCGCGGAGGGATTATGTTCCGATAACAGCCATAGATAAAACTGTATTTGCAGCATTACTCCAAACAAAAATAAGTGAACCCGGACCTCCCCAATGCAAAGAGTAGCCCACGTTGCAGTTCAGTATCGCCATTCCCTTTATTTTGGTGCCATCGTGCGGAAACAGAGGCTCACTGCGTCGGAATTCGGAATGTTTTATTCTGGTCGTCCGCTAGAGGGCGATAGTGTTTAGATAGGTTCAGAAAACAGAGCTAGTCGTCTACTCTTGTTGATGTAGTCAGGGGTACAGTCAACAGTAAGCCCATCTACATGAAATATGGATTATCCCATTGCAAGTTCAGTCCTTTCGGATATTTAACACGGTCATAGATAGTGTTGCCTTGTATTGTATCTAAAGGAAAACAACCTGTCGTCGTGTCTGAAGAAGGCAGGCTCACTCGCTTAGCTAACCAACTGGACCTTGCATGCTAGCTATGCTATATGGGTGAAATGAATGTTAGTAGCTAGCTACATAGTTAGCCATCTTTGCATGTATGATGCTGCTGTCAGCTATCGTTAGCTAACGCTAGCACACAGTGGCAGAACAGCCAGCTAGCTATCTTGTAAAGAAGCCAGCATATGTACATCTCCACGAATATCCTGCCAGACATTTAGCTAGTCATGGATTATAGCAATCGACATATCCATTCAGAAATGGATGATGAATCTCAGGAAAGCATGGATGCGTGTGGCGACTCATCACCGTATGTGCCTCCGCACCTCCCTCCAATGCCCGGCCGAGAGCGGCTTCAGATCCAGAAGAGCAGTGTCTGCTCCCGGGCTTACTTCGTGGTGGTCATGGTCTTCTTCCATGTTTACATCATAAACATCATTGGGCTGTTGTTCTACGTACACTACAATAACAGTCCGGCGGATATTATCAGCGCCGACGGGGACACATCGGCATCTAGCAGCGGGGTTGACAGCCGCCTGTCCCCGTCAGACCCACCTCAACAAGACCCTGACCTGGATGTCCGTCAGAGCTTCAGTCTGCCACGCATCGAGGGGATACGGGTGAGGAGATAATGAGGCGCCCTAATACTAGTACTATCATAAAACAAAACGAGCGGTGTGCATCCAGTTGTAGTGGCCACCGGAAGACAAAAATAACATGCCAGCCAAGTTCGACCGCAGTGGTCCCGCAATTTTCTAACTTTGCGAACCAGACAGAGAGGAAGAGTCGAGGCCACTATATATATCTAGAATAACTCCTCCAACAGTCCCAGGCATGGTTTGGTGGGAAGTAAACATACATCTATCTGCCTTTTCACTCATTCGAACAAAATGTCACTCTTTATGTTTTGACTTTCCACTAGTTCTGCTAACTAGTACTAAATACTAGCGGTGGCACGTCAAAATAGATGAGTGCAACGTCCTTAAATGAGGGAAAAGGCTCAACGGCAGCTAGCTAGTTAGCTGTTAGCCTCACGGCATCGCTTGTACAATATTCCACGTGTTGGTTTATTTAGCTAGCTAACGTTAGGTTTTCTAACCTTTGCTTCTACTATCCAGTTGGAAACTCAAATCAGTCTATTAGCAAGCTAGCTAGCTTTGTTAGATAGCCAGTTAGCACAGTTAGTAGCCTTAGTCCTCTTTTAATGTGCAATACATTAGACTACAAACGTAGTTGCTTGTAGCAAATCTCTTGTTTTTAAAGAGTTACCAAACTAACCTCGCATTAAAGTTAATTGTTATGGCAAACCATCAATGAATGACCAAGTCTTGTCAAAGTCAGTTTGTAAATGGAGAATCTGGGCTGTATTTTGTGAAACTGCTGTGCTTGGTAGTAGCGTCCATCTCACAGTGGCCTCTACTGTCCCGGAGTGGTACAGGACCGAACTCAACGAGAGGTGCAGACCACCATCCTAACCAGCACTTCATTTTGATCATTCTGTTTCCTCAGGTGGGTCATGTCCAGAGGGTGTCACTCAAGCCTGACAGAATCCAGGAGATGAAGACTCTCAGCCTCAAGCCTCTGCTCTTTGGTAAAGAATAGCACCTTTTACCCTTTAGGGTTTTTTTCCACACACATACAGTTTAGCATATATATCTGTTATTCAAATGCTTTGAGAATAATATGATTGATGACACCGTTAGACAACCCCCATCTTACAAGACCCATGAAAACTGACAACCAAACTACATCAATAACATCATGAATGAATGCAAGCTCAACACTTTGAAAACACTCATTTAATTTCAGTCAACCTCTCACAAATATAGATCAGTGATATTTACTTATAATTTATAGATATGTACATTTGCAGGAAACACAGAAGGTCTTGTCCTTTGCAGCGTCCTCTTCTGAGCTCAGGATGGTGCTCTCTGAAACATCCAGCTCTCCAAGGATGTCATTCAAATCCAGGAAGTCTATCATAGAAATGTACCCTCCCCCAAACAACCTCCTCTCTCCCTGCTGATGTCATATGGTGTTTTAATCACATCCCTGACTCTGTACACCTCGACCTATAGCTCTGCTCAGACCCATTTCAGACCTCAAGTTCAGCTCCTAGCCAGAGCCCCTGCTAGCCTCTACATCGGTGCTGTTTCCACTTGCGGGCTGCAGCCATCAGGTTCCTGGCGTGTTTGTTCCAGGCAAAGGCCTTGTTGACCACCAGCCATTCCCCCTGCACCGTGCCCGTCACCAGGAAGGTCCCGCCTCGGGGCTGACGCCGCGTCATGTTCCGTACACAGCTGGCGTCTCTCTCCAGCCACAGCTGCAGGCGGGAGCGGATCTGTCCTCCCAGGAGAGGCCCGTGCTTCAGAACCTGCAGACGAGAGGCCAGGGAGAACTGGGCCAAACTCACCTGACTGGATTTTAGCTGCGTGAGACGCAGTTTCACCACTGGGGACACAGAGGGCAGCAGAGAGACAGATAATTGCATTAAGATGGGTAGGTAGGGTACATCTCAATGTTTGATCTGGATATTGTCAATAGGGAGGACAGAGAGACATTGGAATACATCTCTGTAAAATAGTAATATAATAAAGGAACAGAGTGTAGCTCTGTTTACCAAAGTCACTCCTACAGAAAGTTTCCAGCACATCCTTGGCAGACGAGGCCTCCTCCAGCTCACAGTCCCGACAGCTAGCCTGGGGCACTGCTGAAACAATCATCACAGACACGTCCAGTCAGAGTTCTTAGTCTGACATGGACAGTAGAAAACAGAGCATCTTTTTTTCATAGTGTGTGTGTGTGTGTGTGTGTGTGTGTGTGTGTGTGTGTGTGTGTCACCTCTGCGCCCTCCTGTGCTGGTGTTGGTGACAGAGGAGATACACATGAGGTGGTTGGCAGGAAACTGGTCACAGCGAAGGATATCTGGCCAGGGGTAACCATAACAACCCATGATGGGCGCGCAGCTGTCCCGCACAGACTCACACAGACTCTGACACGGAGAGACGAACCTGCCCAGGAAAGAGGGGTTGACAAAATGGATGCAAGAACAAAGAGCCAGGAGGAGAACAAAAGAGTATGTTAGTGAATGGATCCAAATCAATGAAGGAGAAGATGTAGAGGAAGAGAGATGATGCTACACCCTATGAGATAACGTTTAGAAACATTTGTTTCTCCTTTTTAACCCTATGTTTTCTCTCTTTAAAACATCACAACCCGTGGCGGACTGGGACCAGAAATCAGCCCATTTTCCCCCGTAGCCCTTTGCACTCGTACCCGTAACAGATTGAAAATTGCAGATTTGGGCGCTGATAAACACCTACATTTAAATGTAGTAGCTGTACATGACATCAGAGCTCAGGATCTGCTTCTTTATTTAACAAGTCAGTTAAGAACAAATTCTTATTTTCAATGACGGCCTAGGAACAGTAGGTTAACTGCCTTGTTCAGGCACAGAACGACAGATTTTTACCTCGTCAGCTCGGGGATTCGAACACTCTAACACTCTAACCACGAGGCTACCTGCCACTTCACAGTGCTGTGTGGGTTTTATACTGACTGACGTTCTGAACTTGAGCACCATCCCTCCTGGTAACGGGGAAACTTTTGCAATTTTCTTATTTTCTGAATGAGGGAAATGCTATACATTTAAGAGGACTATATGTGTTTTGAAAGATGAGATGTTGAGAATTATAAACAAATGACAGCAAGTCAGTTAAGAACAAATTCTTATTTGAATGATACCCTAGCCAAATCCAGATTACGTTGGGCCAATTGTGCACTGCCCTATGGGACTCCCAATCACAGCCGGATGTGATGCAGCCTGGATTTGAACCAGGTACTGCACTGCGATGCAGTGTCTTAGACCACTTCGCCACTCGGGAGCCCATTATACAAGCAAGCAGAACACCTATGAGTCCAAATGTGCACTCCACATTTCCATATCATTAAGCTCATCTCATATCCAGTGTCAACGTTTCTGATCACTATGTTTGATGTACAGTTACAAGATGGCATGGCGTCATACCCTGGGTTGTTCTGAACAGAATGAGCCTGTTTGTTTATTGTGAAGAAAATGCCTGAATGCACTCATGAGTCCTTTCTATGCGCACCAAAATTATCTGTTTCCCTGAATTGCCTTGTGAAAACCTAACACAGTCAGATCTTATTTTATAACTTAGCTAGTCATGTTGGTAATAGAACAAGCTTTCAAATGATGCCCACCTGACCCAGATTGCGATTTCTAATGGACCGTTTTTGGACTGCGTAAACGTGATCGTAGGGATGCAGGGTTGTGTTACATACAAAACAACTACAAGTGTGCTTGTTGTAGTTCCTCAACGGCACAGCTAGGAGAGATAAAAAAAAAACACCTTATAGTTGAAGACTCTTCTTTGAGTCAGAAAAGTGCATTGTGTGGCCACTTAAAGACAACAGTTAGTCCTCTCACTCAAACCCTTGTCATTTTTCTGTCTTATGTTACACCTACCTCACATTTTCCAGGAATATTCTTATCGTGTTACTGAATATGGAGTGTTTTCAGATTCCGTTATCAACAAATGCGGCGAAAAGTAGAGTTAAAGTATAATGCACATCAGTGTTGTGTCAGGTGAACTGTTGTGTCCTCAACTTTAATCTAATACATTTCCCATCATCTCCAAACTGTTCCCTTTCAATTGCTACCATTGGTTATGCTTTTCAGATTTCTTCTGTAAGAAACATTTAAATTTAGCCCTATCCATATAGGTCAATTCCCACAAGTGTAAAGGGTTAAGGGCCCCATTACTAGCCAGATAATGATAATTTTGCACACAAAAAACAAGTTAGACTGGGCGAAAAATGGACCAGCCCATCTGGCCAGTCAGCCGCTGAGCACAACTCAAACGAGATGAGGGGCCTTTCATGGCCTGAAGGTTGTGTGAAACCAGGCCCTTTTCTGTGAGGCAAACCCAGATTAGCATAGCTCCCAGCACTGTGTAATCCACTGCTTTGCCCCCCACTCTGGAGATGTGATTCAGCCCAGAGGAACAGAGAGAGATATGAAGACAGACACACCTACATTTCCTCTCAATGTCTGCTTTGTTTTGAAGAGCTTTCCAAAAGATATCACGCTCACTCAGTAGATAAGTGCTTGTAATATAATCATGATAAAGATCTGGAACCGCCCAGGCCAAATAATGTAAATGTCACTGTATGCAAAATGACATCAAGAGTTTAAAAGTTCGACCAGTTATCTAGTCTACACTATACCTTCTCTCAAACAGACACGTCTCCCCGTCTTTCTCCTCTTTACCAATGACTTGTTTATTTAGTGTACACACATCTCTACACTCTGTTCTCTACAAAGAAATACCTTTGTATTTTCCTCCAACAATTTCTGTCATTTCCAAAGACAAGCTAGTAGTTCCACCTTCCCAGCGTCCCTCCCCTCCTTACCTGTCCAGGCAGATGGGTGCGAACAGCGAGCAGAGGAAGATGCGGGCGTCGGGGTGGCACTCCCGGGCGAGCAGGGGCAGCCAGCTGGCACTCTGCTGGACGGCCTCGCCTGGCGACTCGTGCCCCAGCAGGTTGGGCATCCTCATGGTGGCGTAGCCGATGTTCTGGCACAGGGCCATGCCCGCCGGGATGGTCACACAGCGGGAGGAGCTCCGAGGCTCCCACTGCCCTTCACTGCTGACGGACAGGATGGTAGCACCAGCTCTATCTTCAGCCACGGCCTCATCCGCAGTCTCCAACCCAGCTTTAACTCTAGACCCAACTCTGACCCTGGTCCTGGTTACTGTACCAGCCGCTGGTCCACTCCCAGCTCCAGGTCCTGCCTCCAGCCTGACACTCCAGCCAGGCCCAGCTGGAAGCAGGAGGAGCAGGAGCACGAGGAGAGCAGGAGCACGAGGAGAGGTCCTCTTAGAGGTGGTGCGAGGATGAGGAGCAGGAACGGGCATCATCCCGGGAGGAGGAAAGGAAATCCACACAGGAGAGAGTGTCTGGGTGTTTGTGGTGATGGTCTGTATGACAGGGAGGGGATTGGGGTATTTATACTAGGCAGGCGGTGACACGTCCTCTCTGCAGGCTTGGTCTGCATTTGCATAGGAGAGTGGTGGGGGAAGGGATGGGAGTGGGCCAGCAGGGGGTTAACGATGGGGGGAGGGCGTGGGGTACAAGGGAGTGGGACAGTGCTTGAGATGGGATTAGATATGAAACCCACTCACTTTCATTTGCTCCAATGTGAGTGAGTGAGTGAGTGAGTGAGTGAGTGAGTGAGTGTTCTGTAGTAGTGACTGATTTAAGGATATCAAGGATTGTGTGTGAATGTACAGGTAACTGCCAAAATAAAGGAAACACCAACATAAAGGGTCTTAATAGGGCGTTGGGCCACCACCAGCCAGAACAACTTCAATGCACCTTGGTATAGATTCTAAGTGTCTGGAACTCTACTGGAGGGATGCGACACCATTCTTCCATGAGAAATTCCATCATTTGGTGTTTTGTTGATGGTGGAAAACACTGTCTCAGGCGCCGCTCTAGAATCTCCCATAAGTGTTCAGTTAGGTTGAGATCAGGTGACTGAGATGGCCATGGTATATGGGTTACATTGTTTTCATGCTCATCTAACCATTCAGTGACCATGGGGGCATAGCCATGGTAGCCAAAATATTGGCCTGCCCAGCATTTGGTCTGCTCAGATGTTAATTGATGAATTAACTCAGGAACCAGACCTGTGTGGAAACACCTGCTTTCAATGTACTTTGTATCCCTCATTTACTCAAGTGTTTCCATTATTTTGGCAGTTACCTGTATGCGTGTGTGTGTGTGTGTGTTCAGGATGTTATGCTCTCTTGGTGTGTGTGTGTGTGTGTGTGTTGTCCTGACTTAGCCTGACTTGCCATTCCGCCCCCACAGCTTGAGATGAGGAAAAGAGTCCCCCTCGTGTCACGAACACCACCTCTCCCTTCTCTTCGGTTGAATGATTCAGTTGTGCAACTGACTAGGTATCCTCTTTCCCTTCCTTTCTCTCTCTTTTCAAAGGCAAAGGAACCCTTTCTCTTGCTCTCTTTCTGCACTCCTGTCCCCAAGAAGCCATCCAGTCTGCACTCCCTCTTCAAATGATCCCCTCCGTTTCCCCTTGTCTCCCTCTCCCCATACCCCTACAAGCTCGTTTATCCCGATCTGACCCCAGGCCTCCTCTCCATCCCATCTCCCAAACTAACGAGTGATTTTTACAGATGAATCAGGAATGCCTGATTTCATGACCTTTTTATGAGGATTACTTGGTACTATTTCTGACTGTGTGTCTGTTCTGTGCTGATTACATCTAAGGGAATGTAAGAAACCTATTATTTAGTGTGTGAGCGTGTGTGAGCGCGTGTGAGCGCCCCAGCGCGTGTGAGCGCCCCAGCCTGTGTGAGCGCCCCAGCCTGTGTGAGCGCCCCAGCGTGTGTGAGCGCCCCAGCGTGTGTGAGCGCCCCCAGCGTGTGTGAGCGCCCCCAGCGTGTGCGAGCGCCCCCAGCGCGTGTGAGCGCCCCCAGCGCGTGTGAGCGCCCCAGCGCGTGTGAGCGCCCCAGCGTGTGTGTGTGAACATGCGTGTGGGAGAGAGAGGTGGTAGGGTAACTCCCACTGTGAGGCTGT
This sequence comes from Salmo trutta, assembly GCF_901001165.1. Classification (NCBI taxonomy): domain Eukaryota; kingdom Metazoa; phylum Chordata; class Actinopteri; order Salmoniformes; family Salmonidae; genus Salmo; species Salmo trutta. The sequence continues at coordinate 33,523,641 of NC_042986.1, read as the reverse complement.
GACCTGATTCCTGTCCAGACAAGCAGGTCACTTCCTCCACGGAGAGACAGGGACAGAAAGAGAGAGGCAGAGGGAGAGAGGGGAGAGAGGGGCCAGACCCAGTCCCCTTCATTCATATCACCCATCTAGCTTAATGATACATGACTGGACAATAGGGATTAGCCATCAGCCCCTCCCTTTCTCTCTCCCCCTCCCTATCTCATCAGCCAGAGTACAGTACAGGGTCTGCTGTGGGGAACAAGGCCTATACTGTACAGGCAGGCGTCCAGCCGGAAGCCTTTTATTAGGAGAGGAAGGGATGGATGGAGGGAGTGATGGGAAGGCAGGGGTGCAGCTAAGGGGTTACCAGGGGGTCCTGGGCACTCTCATATCTGATCAGGAAGCCTTAGACTAACACACAGGTCCAGCCCAGTGCTTTTAGGTCACCTCTGACAGTCCATGTGTAAATCATGGTTGTATATTCACACAGGGTGAGTGTTGTGTGGTCTTCTTGCTCTCCCACACACTCTCTGCATGTGAATGGGTCTGAATGAGAATGATGATACTAACCTCACACAGACATACTGGTACTCCTCCATACTAACTACTATATATGAGCGACCACCAGTCCGGCTCTCACCCAGGGGAACCACAATACAGCTTCTTTCTCAGTCACCCCCCTGTGGGAGACATTCAATGCCTTGGCTCATTAGCACTGTCAATGGGTCGGGCCATACCACAAATAGCTCCCTGTGGGGGTGATGGGGGGCCAGGGAGTTCTCATTATCCCCATATCCACGATCACTAAAGAGCCCCTGTGTACACACACCTGCTCAAACACGGCACAGAGAAAGCTAAAGCAAACACAACCGAGACAGATGTTGTTTTAGATAATTTATTTCTTAACAAGTTGTAAAATAATTACTGCTTTTTCAGTGCAGTATCCAATCTCTTTGCAGTGCAGAAGGCCTGGGTCGTTTTCTACTGTAACTCTGTAAAGATAAGAACTTGTTTGTCTTCAAAAACTTTGGTTATGAATTTAAAGTACTGTATACTGTTAGCCCAAGTCTTAATCATCTCTACTCCTCAGCAATCATCATTCTGGTTTTCTGACATCAGCCAATCAGGACTACTAGGCTATTTGTTACATTAACGTAAACCAGTAACATAATCAGTCTTCCATCCATGTCATGATTGGTTCTACTAGATAGAACAGTCATGTGTGAGTCATCATCATCAGCAGGGCAACATAGAGAGAAGTCTGTAGTCATTGATCACGCTGGTCTGATCTCCCAAGGCACTCAAAAGAAATCCTTGATCATGGACCTGGGCTCACCTGAAGGCTGCTTGTTGTCTGTTGTTATGCTAACATGGACACCACCACTGACTCCAGTATCATTATGTTGAGTCTGGATGGGTGGTGTTTGCACATACGCTATCTGACTACATCTAGGCTATCTGATGTCCTAGGCAAGCAAGTGAATGGCTACACATATAGGACTGGTTTCAGTCCTAGGTTGCTAGTTTATCTAACCAAACCATCAGTCCTAGCTTGCCATTATTAAAATCAAATTCAACAATTCCAATAATGTTTTCAATTCGGCTCAGTTGGTAGAGCATGGTGTTTGCAACGCCAGGTTTGTGGGTTCGATTCCCACGGGGGACCAGTACGGAAAAAATGTATGAAATGTATGCATTCACTACTGTAAGTCGCTCTGGATAAGAGCGTCTGCTAAATGACTTAAATGTAAATGTAAAAGCAGATCAAACATAGAACATGTAAGAATGAACTATAGCTACTGAATTCTACCATGCAAATATACCGTGCATTATAGGGAAATAATGCACACTCTAGAATGCCCTTTAAGCCAATCAGAAACAACGATTCAACATTGCCATGTTAGCCCTCTGATTAAGCAATACGGCCTGAGGGGGTGTGGTATATGGCCAATATACCACGGCTAAGGACTGTTCTTAAGCTCGATGCAACGCGGAGTGCCTGGACACAACTCTTAGCCATGCTATATTGGCCATATATCACAAACCCCTGAGGTGCCTTATTGTTATTATAAACTGTTTACCAACTTAAGTAGAGCAGTAAAAATAAATGTCTTGTCATACCCGTGGTATACGGTCTGATATACCACGGTTGTCAGCCAATCAGCATTCAGGGCTCGAACCACCCAGTTTATAATGACTAATAATGGCCAACAGGAGCACGCCCTGTCTAGACATTAGTGTGGGAAACCCTGGTCATTCTGTGTCTGCCCATACATTACACTTCTATCCAGAGCATGACGTTGTACAGGTAATCAATGACATGTGGGTCCCCCCTCTCTCTGTTCCTGTCAGAGATTCCTGGCTTCCTGTCTGAGGAGGAGTGTGGTGTGGTGGTGCAGCTGGCCCAGCTGAAGGGTCTGATGGAGAGCCAGGCCACAGTGCCACCAGGAGACCAGGAGGAGGAACTGCAGCCACTGCTCTCCCTCAGCCCCGAGGAGACCTTCAGCCTGCTAGACCTGGACCAAGACGGACTACTGCAGAGACAGGAAGTGAGAGAGAGGGGATGAGGGAGGGAGAGGCAGGTGGATGAGAGGGAGGGATAGAGAGCGGCCGGCAGCTCATTAGTTTGTGGTTGTGTGTTTCTGTCCCAGATCTTGAGCCACTCTCGTTCACGGGACGGGACCTGGCTGAGCCCAGAGAACTTACGACAGATACTCACCGGCCAGGAGGCCAGCCCAGCAGGTACTTTGTCGTGTGTGTGTGTGTGTGTGTGTGTGTGTGTGTCTCGCTCTTCGTAGCCAATGTGAGGTAAGACCTTTAAATAGGTTAACTTTCGCAGGGCAGACTGAATACCAGGACGTGTATTCAGAGCATGCACTGACCAGCTGGCAAGCGTCTTCACTGACATGTTCAACCTTTTCCTGACCCGGTCTGTAATACCAACTTGATTCAAGCAGACCATCATAGTCCTTGTGCCCAAGAAGAAGAAGAAGTGATGCAGTCAGTCTCTCCTAAACTCTTAGCCAAGAGAGACTGGCATGCATAGTATTTATGTTAGCCCTCTGATTACAATGAAGAGCAAGACGTGCAGCTCTGTTCCGGGCCAGCTGCAGCTTAACTAGGTATTTTTTAGCAGCACTTGACCACATGGCCTGACAATAATCAAGATAAGACCAAATTAGAGCCTGCAGGACTTGCTTTGTGGAGAGTGATGTCAAAAAAAGCATAACATCTCATGACAGTTGACATTCTAAGGTAACACCAAGTAATTTAGTCTCCTCAACGTGTTCAACAGCCACACCGTTCATTACCAGATTCAGCTGAAGTCTAGAGCTAAGGGAATGATTTGTACCAAATACAATGCTCTTAGTTTTAGAGAGGTTCAGGACCAGTTTATTACTGCCCACCCATTCCAAAACTGACTGCAACTCCTTTGTTAAGGGTTTCAGTGACTTCATTAGCTGTGGTGGCTGACATGTATATGATTGAATCATCAGCATACATGGACACACAGGCTTTGTTTTAATGCCAGTTGCATGTCATTGGTAAAAATAGAAAAGAATAGAGGGCCTACAGAACTGCCCTGCAGTACACCACATCCTATATGTTTGACAGAGAAGCTTCCATTAAAGAAAACCCTCAGTTGTATTAGGTAAATGGCTCTGAATCCACAATATGGCAAAGGTTTAAAAGCTATAAAACATACACGACCGTTCAAAAGTTTGCGGTCACTTAGAAATGTCCTTGTTTTTGAAAGAAAAGCAAAAAAATTGTCCATTAAAATAACATAAAATTGATCAGAAATACAGCACAGTGTAGACATTGTTAATGTTGTAAATGACTATTGTAGCTGGAAACGGCAGATTTTTTATGGAATATCTACATAGGCATACAGAGGCCCATTATCAGCAACCATCACTCCTGTGTTCCAATGGCACGTATTATGGCAGTTCTATTTTTGTTTCATCAGACCAGAGGACATTTCTCCAAAAAGTACGATCTTTGTCCCCATGTGCAGTTGCAAACCATAGTCTGGCTTTTTTTTATGGTGGTTTTGGAGCAGTGGTTTCTTCCTTGCTGAGCAGCCTTTCAGGCTATGTCGATATAGGACTCGTTTTACTGTGGAAATATATACTTTTGTACCAGTTTCCTCCAGCATCTTTGGGATTGATTTGCACTTTTCGCACCAAAGTACGTTCATCTCTAGGAGACAGAACTCGTCTCCTTCCTGAGCGGTATGACGGCTGCGTGGTCCCATGGTGTTTATACTTGCCTACTATTGTTTGTACAGATGAACGTGGTACCTTCAGGCGTTTGGAAATTGCTCCCAAGGATGAACCAGACTTGTGGAGGTGTACAATTTTTTTTCTGAGATCTTGGCTGATTTATTTTTTTTTTTTCAAAATATGTCAAGCAAAGAGGCACTGAGTTTGAAGGTAGGCCTTGAAATACATCCACAGGTACACATCCAATTGGCTCAAATTATGTCAATTAGCCTATCAGAAGCTTCTAAAGCCATGACATCATTTTCTGGAATTTTCCAAGCTGTTTCAAGGCACAGTCAACTTAGTGTATGTAAACATCTGACCCACTGGAATTGTGATACAGTGAATTATAAGTGAAATAATCTGTCTGTAAACAATTGTTGGAAAAATGACTTGTCATGCACAAAGTAGATTTGCCAAAACGACTTGCCAAAACTATAGTTTGTTAACAAGAAATTTGTGGAGTGGTTGAAAAACAAGTTTTAATAACTCCAACCTAAATGTATGTAAACTTCCGACTTCAACTGTACATACATACAAAAGTATGTGGACACCCCTTCAAATTAATTAGAAACTGCATTGTTGTAAAAGGACCCATAAGTATTTCACTGTAAGTCTACACCTGTTGTTTACAAAGCATGTTAGAAATAAAATAAAAATGTGATTTGCTTTGTGTATGTATTTCTTTCCCAAAGCCTATGTGCCAGGCTTTCCCTCTGCCAGTAGTATTACGGGGTGAGTGTTTGTGCGTGCCAAGGGTGTGTGTGACCTGATGCCATTATGCCAGGCGCCGTTTGCATTTCCCAGTCCGGATGTGTCCCATCATCTCATTAAAATCTGTGGCCTACCAACCTCCTTCCTTAACATTCCCCCGGATCCCTCGTACTCCTCCTCCCCACACTTATTCGCTCCATCCTTCCCTCCTGCACCCCAGAGCTATTGTTTCGTCTGGGGCGCTGCTTCATAGGGTGATGAGGGGAAAGGGGGCCCGGAGGTTCACTCATTCGAGAGTAATAGAGAGCGAGAGAGTTACAGGGAGGGAGTGGAAAAGCAAAAGAGGAGCTGCAACAGCATACAGGGCTACAGATACAGAAAATGGCCGTGGGATGAGAAAGATCGGAGAATAGGAAAGAGAATAGGAAAGAGGAAGATGAGCTGAGAGTAACAGCATACAGTATTTCACCCCTACAGAGAGAGTGGATAAAGTGATTAGGAAGATGTGAACATATATCTTAATAGAGCGAGTGAGAGAAAAACATTTGCAGCAGAGAGTGTTGTGTTGTTTGTGTTGGGAGGCTAACCGTGTGTTGTCCCTGCAGGTGTGTTAACTCTAGAGGAGTTCAGGCGTGTGTGTGACGGCATGTCCCAGCATCCCTTGCAGCAGCGAGGCGGAACAAGGCAGGGCCAAACGAAAAGGAAGAGTCGACACACCTGGCTTTATCAGGGACCAGGATCACACCACATACTACACACACTGAGGAACAGGTAACTCTCACTCAGTTGTCATACTAACTCAGTTGTCACACTCACTCAGTTGTAACACTAACTCAGTTGTCACACTCACTCAGTTGTAACACTAACTCAGTAGTCACACTCACTCAGTTGTCACACTAACTCAGTTGTCACACTCACTCAGTTGTCACACTAACTCAGTTGTCATACTAACTCAGTTGTCATACTCACTCAGTTGTCATACTCACTCAGTTGTCACACTAACTCAGTTGTCACACTAACTCAGTTGTCACACTAACTCAGTTGTCATACTAACTCAGTTGTCATACTAACTCAGTTGTCATACTAACTCAGTTGTCACACTCACTCAGTCAGTTGTCATACTAACTCAGTTGTCATACTAACTCAGTTGTCATACTAACTCAGTTGTCATACTAACTCAGTTGTCATACTCACTCAGTTGTCATACTAACTCAGTTGTCATACTAACTCAGTTGTCATACTAACTCAGTTGTCACACTAACTCAGTTGTCACACTAACTCAGTTGTCATACTAACTCAGTTGTCACACTAACTCAGTTGTCACACTAACTCAGTTGTCACACTAACTCAGTTGTCACACTCACTCAGTTGTCACACTCACTCAGTTGTCATACTAACTCAGTTGTCATACTAACTCAGTTGTCATACTAACTCAGTTGTCACACTCAGTCAGTTGTCACACTAACTCAGTTGTCATACTAACTCAGTTGTCATACTAACTCAGTTGTCATACTAACTCAGTTGTCATACTAACTCAGTTGTCACACTAACTCAGTTGTCATACTGTTTTTATTCCGGCCTGTCTCCTTCCTTAGGGTGACCCATCTAGCGCGTCTGCCCTCCCCATTGGTTGAGCTGAGCGAGCCGCTGCAGGTGATTCGCTACGAGCAGGGAGGCTTCAGCCACGCCCACCACGACAGTAGCCCCTCCCATCCAGAGACCACCTGCTCACACACACGCCTGGCCGGAAACACTTCGGCACACACCGAGATCTCCTGCAGGTCTCTCTTTCTATATATGTGTGTCTCAGTGTATCCATATGTTTGCTCTCATTTTCATAGATTCATCTTTTTATGGTGTCCATCTGTTTGCACAAATGTGCACTTTGATCCTTCCATATTCCAGTCAGACAGTCCCCTTAATATACGGATGTTCCCTCCTTCTCCCCAGGTACATCACTGTGTTACTCTACCTGAACTCTGTGGAGGGAGGCGGAGAGACCACTTTCCCTGTGGCAGACAATCGCACCTATGAGGAGGAGGTGGGTGACCATACTATAACCATTGTCCGTACTAAGAGTTTTTGCCTTCATGTTGAATGATGAGAAGACTACCGATTTCCTGAATTGTGCTGCTATTGCAAACATAGTGCTGAACAATGACAAGGAATCTGACTGAGAAGCACTTGTCATGCTTCATATCAGGAGCATTGAGGAGCTGCATTTTTGTTGTGTTTGCACGTGTGTGTCCCTCCAGGCATTAGTGCAGGGTGGTGTGGATCTGACAGACACACAGCAGTGCTGTAACAGAGGAAACCTCAGGGTGAAACCAACAGCTGGGACTGCTCTCCTCTGGTACAACCATCTCTCTGATGGCAAAGGTATGTTCCAGAACACACACTGCTTCATTCTTTGTGACTTGTTTTCTCCGTTAACACCGTAAGCCACTAGTTAAACTCCCTATCCCGTCCCCCGTCCCGCAGGTTGGATGGGTGAGCTGGATGAGTACTCCCTCCATGGGGACTGCCCTGTGACCCGAGGGGTGAAGTGGGTGGCCAACAGCTGGGTGAACGTGGACCCAGACCACCAGCGCCAAGCCCGCTACCAGAGACTGGTGACCCACAGACAGGAGGGCGAGCCGGGCAGAGAGGAGCGGGAAACCCCCCTCCCTCACAGCAACCTCCACCAGGACCTGTAGTACTGTAGCTAGGGCTACTGGGAACACACTGTGGGGAGATGCACACGTTCCTTTAAGCACACAGGGGAAAATCACAATTTCCACTTAGTCATGTTGCATTGATGTCAATGGGAGACTAAGTGAAAATGTGACTTAAATGGCAGTTAGGATTTGCCCCTCAGAATATCTGAAAAGACAAAGTACCTGTGTAATTAATTGAACTCAAAACCCAGTTCTAATTACACATGCAGACATTTTTAGTTGCATTTGTCTGTTTTTCAGTCATAGTTATGGTTCTGAGGGATCCATTCTTGTTTTAAATGTAGTATTCACAGCAAAATGAGCCAATTTAGAATATAATCAGATGACCCATCTATCTAGGTCTTCCTGACAGGCAGACTTGATGTGGGATTGTATCTGTATAGTTCTCTGTCCATTTCTTCATGAGTGATGTGATGAAAGTATTGGTCAACAGAGTTGGGATGATGGGGGTGCTAGTGAGCTCGAGGAAGCCCAATAACACACCAGGCCCCTGGACCTCAAGCATTAGATATGTACGTTGGCCCAGCCCAATGTCTTTAGGGAACCCCAAGAGTCCATGTGTAACCGGTGTGACTGTGCTGCTAACAGCTTTACTTCCTCCACTGTCCCTTTCCTCTTCCTGGGCTTGAACCAGTGGTCCACTGATTCCAAACACGTGTCCGCCTGCTTGACGTACAAACCAGTTGCGCCATAGAAAATTATCAAATTCAATAGTCCCATTTCAAGCTGTGGATGACTTTATCCAGTACAATTTGACTCCATTACACATCTGTAATCCAAACCCTGTTTCTATGTTACAGTTCCTGTCTGGTGGTTGTGTTATGATGAAGAACCACTCTCATTCTCAAACGAGCTGTCCTTTCATACATACAACTTCTTGTTAAAGATGGAAACAGCGCCACTGTCTGTCCCCAGCACCTTTCCTCATTGTTATAGTTTGGTCAAAACGGAGGTGAGGCGCGTTGAGCAGTGTGGTTCAAAAAACTAAAACATGCAGTAGATATTCTGCTGTTATATCGCACCTGCAATGATGTTTGAGAGGGAGAAAAACTGTGTGATTTACAGTAACTTCTTTCTTGTTGTAATAATAGTTATTTTTCAATGTCTGCTTGATTCAGATAAGTGTTTATTTATTTATTTGTTTATTTATCTATTTATTTGATTATTTATTATCTATGTATTATTATTTATTAACTTAATAAGGTGATTGATGAATGTATCATTATTACTTGACTGGTTGATGTTGCATTGAGTCTATTACAGTTGTTGTTCACTGTATACATACAATAAGTCATGGAAAACATTACAATTTGTATAGTTTTTTCTGTAGCTACAGTGAAAGTGAATGTTTATCTAAGCCTGGCACCGAGCAGCATTCCATGTGGTTTTCTCATTTGGGCAAAAGTCGTTCCTACGTCCTCTTTCTTCTGTGACCGATAAGAGGTTGAGTGTCAATTCGTTAAAAGGCAAATGGAAGACGGTCCTCCTCGATAGCCTCCTTTTGGTGAGGAAGCACCACTGAGGTATAATAAGAACTGGAGACTGCTTCCAAGATGTTCGACTTGTTTTCAAGGTAATCTACTCATGTTCGCATACGCCGATTCATAGGCCTTTTATCAGTTAGATTTGCTCACCTCCTGCGTCCTCTTTCGCCTCCTTTTGAAAAAGGTCAAAGTTAATTGAGGGGCGAACCGTTGATGGAAATGTGCTTGCTTGAAATGAGACGGTCCTTTTAGCTAACCTTTTCCTAACCTTAACCTAATTATCCTAACCTGTTGCATAAATTCTCCTAACCTGCTAGAAAATGTCAAATCTGACCTTAATTTGACAAAAGCTTGATCATTTCTAGCCGTGACCCTGGCCCCTTGGGAAGCACAAGCAATGATTTTTTATAACTAACCCAAGATAGACCACAGCCTGTCATTTCCAATGGGAGCAAATGAATCATAGTGTGCAGAACTAGTGCTCGTTCTAGCATGTATTTCCGTTAGGGAACGCCAACTCTGAAGTGGCATGGGCAATAACTCAATTCGCACCATCACTCCTAAACAACACACTTTTTTAGAAACTTTGACAAAGGGTAAAGTCTACAAAAATGTGTCCACTCTGTTCGTAACATATTCTGGTTTTGGGAACAGAAAACTGTATTGAGATGTTTCATCAATGAGAAATCCATCTCACTCGATCTTCACCCACTGGGCTTCGGATCATCACCATATTTGGTGGTGAGTGGAAACGCCACCTTCTTGTTCTTCTATGAGATTTAACGGAGGTTGGCATCCAATTTGTTGCATTACCGCCACCTACTGGACTGGAGTACAACTCCCTTATACTTTATTTGAAAAAGAAAAATGTACAAAATAAATACCCTACCATCTAACACTATACTCACTCATTTCAAAATGATATAAAATAAAATTAACAACCCCTTACTCCACTAATTAAATGTATTTATTCCTACCTCATGCCATCACCCTGAAAGGATGGGACATCACCACTTAACACCTCCTGTAACTCTTCTGCTGTCAAGTCTCGCTCACCCAAATACCTCTCTGCAGCCTCCATTTTCGGAGACTTCCAATCCATCCCTGCAGTACAATTAATAACCATTGATATAAATGCTAAAAATCCAATCTTACTGAAACTTATTTTACTTTTTGTCCTATCCCTCTGTACTGGTATATCCCCACTCCTCCCTCTACTTTCTTCACTGCCTCAACATATGACAACTTCTGCTCTACTCTAACCCTGGAAACCTCAACGTGCACGGGACATTTCTGATCCCCAGCTCCATGGGCACCCCTACAATTTACACGTTCCACTACTTTCCCCAATGCTACACATTCCTTTGTCTCATGCCCTTCTGCACATTTCTCACACCTAGGAACCTCCTTCCTATACACTGCTGCCACATGCCCATAAGCTTAACACCTGTAACGTCTTAATGTGTTCGGCACATACACTCCTACAGGATAAATGATATATCCTAACTTCACTTTGGCAAAGACTCAACTTCAAAACTCAAAAGAACAGACAACGACTCTTCTGTTTCGCCACCCTGTCTGCATCACATACACCGGGAATCTTTCCCCTCAGCTGGTCAACGTTTATATCTACTGCTACCCCAGTTATCACTCCTTTCATAGGTGCCTTTTCTTGAGAACGAAACAATTCAACCATTCGTTTAACTTCGAGCGCATTCTTCCTCTGCCCAACAGAAACACAATGATCACTACACCACTTCTAGTTACCCTCACCGATTCCACATGACCCGAATCTTTTTTCACCCGCCATGAAACCACAAATGGATCAGCCAAAAGGCAAGAGTCCACTTTTTCCATAAACTTCACTCGTACTGTCACAGACTCTTCTTCATTCTGATCCTCGGTGCATACCTCGGTCTCCGATAACTTTACCCTCATTCACTTCCATCTACCTTTTTTCCCACCATTTTTATCCAACTCAAGCTCACTCTCTTAGACCTCTTCTCCCTCTCTTTTCCCCTCCATTCATTCTCCGTTTTCCACGTACACGTCTCCTGAAGGTAATACTGCCGCTCCATCCCTGACACCCATCTTGTACTTGCTTTCTCTAGGGACTCCATTTTCCCCTTCCTGAGTTCTGCTCATGTCCCCAATAACGTGCCTACAACAAAGCCTCCGATCCCTGCTCGGTGTTCTTGAGTAGAAACGCCAACCGAATGCTTCAGATTTGTACATCCGGTGAAACATATTGTTCATTGTTCTACACGATCTGTGACAGAAGTGTATCCTACCGCGGAAGAGTTTTGAAATCTGACACACCCCCTTTGAATTAGCTTTTGTTTTGTCAGAGGAGAAAATCATGCACATGTTTAAAAACAATATGTTACTTATTGTTTTATCTATAAAATGTCTTGCACAACTAACTTACATTTTTTGGATCACTTTTCACATTTATTTTGGGTCCACCACTGTGAACGTCATTTGCCTGATGACGCGCCAGTGGTGAGGATCGTTTCATTTCAAGCAAGTGCATTTCCATCCACGATCACTCCTCGCTAGCTCTCCTCGATTAACGTGGACATTTTTCAAAAGGAGGCGAGAGAGGACTCGAGGTGAGCAGATCTGATTTATAAAAGGCCCTTGTCTTTCTAGCCTGGCTGATGCGCTACACACGTGACTACACAGCGCGCTGACTTGGAGAGCCTGGATTCTTCTACATGAATGGCGTCAAGCTGCCAGCCCTGAGCTGCCACCATCCCCATGTCCGATAGATGTCACCCAAGGTCAACAAGTAGATGCGATCAAATCCATTCAAAATGTAATTGCTTTCCTGTGTCAATGCTACTGGTTTTGAGCACTTTAAGACGGCTTTACTAGGCGTGTTGCACCGCTTATTAGACAGTATTAAACATAGAGGTCATACAAATAGCCAAAATAACGGTCCTATGCCAGGAATAAGACAAAGTGTAGCTAAATGAAGACAAAAAAATGTATTAGGTGTTTGCGTTCTTATGCCATCAAAAAAACAGTCGCAAACGAAAATATTTAAAAAAAAACTAAATGCTGTTGCCCTCAAAAACCCGGATAAGTACAGGAAGGCACGAATGAATGGATTGTTAGTACACACAACATGGACTGGCTCGTCCTCTCCAACCCCCTAAACTAAACATATTAAGAACCTCCTCATAAAGGCCTACGTGCCAAACGTGACTGTTGTACGTGAGATTGACAGTGTGGTTACTGTAGCAGTGTAGGCTGATCTGGAAAGAGGCTATGTGCGTGCGTGTATTGATACGTTTGTTGACGGCCACGGGCATCATGCTGTATAGGACCAACAGACAAAATACAGAGACACAGGTGCCCCAGAGTACAAACTAGGCCTGGATACTAATATATTAGTACTAGGCATGCTATACTGTAATTAGGTTAATTGCGTCGTTTTATTATATGCTACTAAAGTGAATGTTTGCGTTGTCCTTAGAGTAATATTTTATTGTAGTCTGTCATATTCCAGGTTGATTTATAATGATTAATAAAAGTCTGGACGCCCCCTTAAACTATAAATCGGCATAAAGTAGGCTTAAATTAATCTGATCTGTGCAAAAACAGCATTGCCATCATCAAGACATGTATTAAGCCAATGATATAGTAAAGATGGCCATGGACTAGTTTCTCCTCGTTATGTTTAAGTCATTCGTGTCCATTTTCTTTCTTAATCTGTTCCAACTGTAGGCTAGAGCCGCTAGAGTTGCTGTGGCCCCACTGTGCGTCACGAGATTGCCCTTGCAAAAAAAAGATTTACTCTTATTCATTCACGAATTGAATGTGGTTGTATTTTGTGGACAATTAGAAATAGAATATGACATGTGCTGTTATCTATCCAGCCCAAGTTGCTGCCTGCTAGGCTGTCTGACGCTGAGATTTTACAGTGGCGTACTTTCGCTAGGCACCCCGCAAGGCCCGAGCAAGCCAGCTCCCCCCAACCAAAAATATGAATCATATTTTTTTACATGAACATCTTTTTTTTAATTGTAAAAAGGCTAACTTTCTGCAATTTACACATTTTCCCTTGGGGCAAAGACAAAAATGTGTGTAGTTGTATAGCTATTGTCACGCATTTCTATACATGCCATGGGGCAGAGAGATTTTTGTTGATAGCTAATCTCATGCCATTCTACACATTTTGCCATGAGGCTGATAGATCATTTAGCAGTTTAAAATCAAATTTCCTGCTTTTCTACATATTTTCACATGAGGCTGAGAGAAAAAAAAAATCAATTTTAAAGCTGATTTCCTGTAATTCCATAGATTTATTTCCATGTTTTATGACATGTTAACATGCTATCTGGGGCCTGACATGCCAAATAGGGGAGACCGGAGTTGGTTTTCTCACAGGTTGATTATCACAGTGCTAATTATTCCCAATCTAAATGGCGCTGTGTAATATTTCTAAGGTTCAAATATGTGAATTATTTTAAAGAACGTATCTCCCTGGTCAATTCATGTCAGCATGACAAAACGTTAAGGTGAGGTGAATTTGTGTGTTTCATAGGTGAAAGTAAAAAAAAATGGAAATACCTAGTGTTTTCTTTGTAAATGTTTGAATTATGGGAGTATCCATGAACAATTGATGTTTGTTGAAAAGAGGCGGGGTTGGGGATGGTTGTCACTATCAACCCCATTATAATAAAACCAGTGGTGTAGTGGAGGGTAAACACAAGTAAACACACTTTACCCACTTTTTGCAGAAATATGCATTAAAAGTATACTTTTTTCACATGACTGGCGATCAGAGTTTACCATCCTATTTTTTTTTACCACTACATCACTGATTTAAATCCCAATCCCTTTTGTGGTTGTGCTATAAAGAGCTCCCTTCATTGCCTCTGTCACACATCCACACAAGATACACAAATCAAATTTACTCAAAATATCATATGTTATTCTCATAGCATAAAATGCTACATTTTGTTAGTAATGTCATTTGATCAAAGAAAGGTTGTTAGCAAACATTGTGACAACCAACCCCATACTGTGTGACATCCAACCTCGCAATGGGGCTGGTTGTCACAAGTGGACAGAGTGTGTTGATCGCTTATAACTACATTTTGGAATAAGATATGAGGATAAAAAGGGTCCTCCTAATTTTTAAAAGAGCCAGTCAGATATACCGGTGCAGAGAAATACACACGAGTATAAAGTGACAACGAACCCCGGTCTCCCCTACTGTCCCCTCTACCTGTCGGTTCCTGTCCCCCTTTGGGTCACAATAGGATTCGATTAGCGTCCGTTGCTATGTCAACAGTGTGACTAGTTAATGCATGGAATTGTAGAACTCATTACAGCCAGAAGGATGTTCTTTTCATCCCGAAAGCATTGCGGGGGCTCGAGAGGGGGGGGGTGATAACCCAGTGTATACGGTTGTACAAATCATTTATCCATGTAAACAGAATGATTGCCAACCTTCAGTAGGCTATCCGATATTTGATTATTTATTTATTATCCTGTGCGTCGTGCAAATGTATGAATGATAAAAAAGCGGCTTGGTGATGGTGCTGGTTTTGCTACGCACTGTAGAACGCGCACTGCACATATTAGCCAATTGCATCGCGGAGCCGTACGCGAGGAGGAGGAGGAGGAGGAGGGGGGCTGCCAACGGATAGACCAACGGAGCAGGAACCGCTCACATCACATTCTTCGTCTCATCAGAGCCTGGTGAAAGGACCTACCCAGCATACAACATCACTTAGCTAGCTAGGTTATTGGACCTCTTGACTAAACGATACAAATAGCGACCTAAACCTCTCGATTTACTAGCTAGCTAGCTAGCTATCATTTTCATTTACTGTCATCCATGAGATTCTTCAGGCTATCCTTCAAGTGCTTCGTCGACTGCTTTTGAATTCCTTCTCCCCAACGTCTGACGCGACGCTTTGTAAATATTACATTTATTGTTGAAGGGCACCAACTCGTTATGATAAATTAAAAAATATAAATATTTTTTGATAACAAGAAGACGAAAAAATAAACCAAGGAAAGAACTGGAGAACTGCATAGCTTCTCTCTCTCTCTCTCTCTCCCTCTGAGGCGCACTGAGTATCTTGATAGCGTCACTAGCTACTAGCTAGCTGCACTTGGCTCTACCCACCTAACGTGGTTTATTTAAACCTAATCAATCAACATGTCGCCAGAAGTAGAAGAGAACTCCCCAGGTGAGTGATTAAAATATATATATATATATATATATATATATATATATATATATATATATAATAATAACAATGGTAATAACATTATTCTTGTTGCATTGTTATATTGTAGCTATGACTTCAATGCATTCAAAGCAGCATTATAGATGTCAAAGACCCCAGCTAGATAGCCATAACTAAGTTTAGTTAGGGTATAACGTGAGCTTCAACAGCAAGTGTTTTGGCTACATAGTAGCTAGCTAGATATAGGCACTACTGTGCACCTCAGATGCACATCTAACTGGCTGGCAAGTATGGACAGATGACATGTTACCTTTATAGATTGTAAACCTGTCACTTCAGACTGAGTTCAAGAGACCTCACTTGCTTTATAATTACCTTAACGTTACACTAGAGTTACCTAGCTAACTACCTGTCAGATGATTAGGCAATCCAGGTATGGTATAGCAAATTAGCGACACATCCCTCACTAATATGTGATGCAGCATGGTCGTCAAGTCCTCTTGATTTAATGCACTATACTGTAGTGTGCACCTGTTGAAAACCCCAACAGGCAGGTCACAATCCTGTTCTCACATGAGATTCTTGTTGCAGCCCAGAAGCTGTACTATGCTCCATTAATCTGTGATTGTGTTCGTTGGGGTCTCAGTGACACCTTACTAATGCCAAGGTTAAAGTTTAGATTCCTGGTTAGACAGGAACCAAATGTATCCTCCTTGTATGTTAGTGTTCTACAACATTGCCAAGAGGTCTGGACCTCTGTTAACAGTTTTGCTTGCTGGTTCAAGATCCACTCCAACTTCTCCACCTTAATCACACTACATCGATCACACAAACCTGCATTGTGTTGGGCAGGCTAGCTTTCTGTCAGAGCCGTCAGTCACTGTGTGATAGGTTGAGTTGAGTTGAGCTCCAGTGAATAGGCCTACTAAGGATTATAGCAAACCAACCCACCTCTCATGCCGGACTTGCTATGTCTGTGAAAGCAGATATCCACGCATATTCTATTCTATTAGCATCAGCTTCTCTCTCTCTCTCCTGCCCTCCCTCTCCTGCTCACACACTCCCTCTAACTGCTCTGATCTGGAAAAAACTGCTTTCCTAATGTGCATCCGGATCAGAGCGGCTGACATCGATATCATAGAAGGCGCACATTAATAAACTGTCAGAAGAATCGGTTTGTTTGAGAGGGAGAAAGAGAAAGACAGAGAGAAATTAAAGTGTTGTCGTAGTCAGTGGTGACACGGACACCCCGTTGTTGTAGTCAGTTGTGAGACTATTGTCGTACCCCAGCACACAAATCACTTTTTGGGAACTGGGAAGAGGGAGAGAGAGGGTAGGAGAGAGAGGGTAGGAGAGAGAGGGGGAGCATTAATTGTAAGATATGCTGACTTGTCAATAGCTCATTGATTTGAATTGAGAAGGAAGGAAAAATTAACAAGGAAAGAAGATGCAAGAAAGGCATCTGGACCGTTAAAGCCAAATTATTTTTGGCTGTCCCTGTAGGATAACCCTTTGATGAACCCCTTTAGGTTCCTCGAAAGAGTTCTACCTGCAACCAAAAAGGGTTCTCCTATGGGGACAGATGCAGAACCCTTTTGGAACATTACAGTAGGAGTACTGCCCTCTTTTACAGCATGTGGTAAATGTAGGCCTGAGCTTAGACTGCTGACTGAAGAACTGCATTGTCTGGAGGTTATAGGCTTAGAGAGGATTTAATAAATATTTCATATTGTTGTGTAATAGGACTGACAATGTTCTGAGTTGTAATATAGAAATATAGAGGCAGTAGACATAGCCTACCATACATATAACTACATGTTTCCACCATGCTTATAGTCGCTCCATCATAATGATATGGGGAGGGGGGGGGCTTTTTGGCATTGACTGTGAGTCACTGCAGCTTTGCGAGTTTGTGACTCCTATGATTGATTTTGTACATTTTGTTGATTGGTGGACCTTTATGTTTATGTGGCTATAAAAGCTTGGTTGATTTACAAGGCAAGCTAATGGCTTTTAACCCCTCTCTTTCTCTCTCGCTCCCTCTCTCCACTCTTCCTCCATACCACCCCCCCTTTCCCAGGTGATGTGCGACTCTCCCAGATGGAAGCAGGGATTCCATCAGAAGAGGAGGGTGGTGTGGCCCGCCCCCTAGTCCCTGTGCCTGGGGTTGGGGTGGGGGCAGGGGGGTGTGAGGGAGGGGGAGGACAGACCCAAACACAGCCTCAGGTCCAGGCTACAGCAGTACCGTATGTGGAGAGAGAGACCTGGACCAGACAGATGGACTTCATCATGTCCTGTGTGGGTTTCGCTGTGGGGCTGGGCAACGTGTGGCGCTTCCCTTACCTCTGCTACAAGAACGGTGGAGGTGAGCTCACACACACACACACACACACACACACACAATACTCACACACATCTTCAGCATGTGTACAGCACACACATACTGTACATAATCAGACTTAATTTAACACATTCCAACAGACTTGCACTCAGCATATGCACACACCCATACTGACACAGACACACTGACACAGACACACTGACACAGTCACACTGACACAGACACACTGACACAGTCACACTGACACAGACACACTGACACAGTCACACTGACACTGACACAGTCACACTGACACAGTCACACTGACACAGACACAGTCACACTGACACACTGACACAGACACACTGACACAGACACACTGACACAGTCACACTGACACTGACGCAGTCACACTGACACACTGACACAGACACACTGACACACTGACACAGACACACTGACACTGACACAGTCACACTGACACAGACACACTGACACAGACACACTGACACTGACACAGACACACTGACACAGACACACTGACACTGACACACAGACACACTGACACAGACACATTCACACAGACACATTCACACTGACACAGACACACTGACACAGACACACTGACACAGTCACTGACACAGACACACTGACAGTCACACAGACACACTGACACTGACACAGACACACTGACACAGACACACTGACACAGACATACTGACACAGACACACTGACACAGACACACTGACACACAGACACACTGACACAGACACATTCACACTGACACAGTCACACTGACACTGACACAGACACACTGACACAGACACACTGACACAGTCACACTGACACACTGACACAGTCACACTGACACACTGACACAGTCACACTGACACAGTCACACTGACACACTGACACAGACACACTGACACAGACACACTGACACAGTCACACTGACACAGACACACTGACACAGACACACAGACACTGACACAGACACACTGACACAGTCACACTGACACAGACACACTGACACAGACACACTGACACAGTCACACTGACACACAGACACACTGACACTGACACAGACACACTGACACAGACACACTGACACACAGACACACTGACACAGACACAGTCAAACTGACACAGTCACACTGACACAGACACACTGACACAGTCACACTGACACAGACACAGTTACACTGACACAGTCACACTGACACAGACACACTGATACAGGCACACTGACACAGACACACTGATACAGACACACTGACACAGACACACTGACACAGACACACTGACACAGACACACTGACACAGGCACACTGACACAGACACACTGATACAGACACACAGACACACTGACACAGGCACACTGACACAGACACACTGACACACTGACACAGGCACACTGACACAGACACACTGACACACTGATACAGACACACAGGCACACTGACACAGACACACTGACACACTGACACTGACACAGACACACTGACACAGACACACTGACACAGTCACACTGACACAGTCACACTGACACACTGACACAGACACACTGACACACTGACACAGTCACACTGACACACTGACACAGACACACTGACACAGACACACTGACACAGACACACAGACACACTGACACACAGACACACTGACACAGACACACTGACACAGACACACAGACACACTGACACAGACACACTGACACAGACACACTGACACACTGACACAGACACATTCACACTGACACAGACACACTGACACAGACACACTGACACAGACACACTGACACAGACATACTGACACAGACACACTGACACTGACACACAGACACACTGACACAGACACATTCACACTGACACAGTCACACTGACACAGACACACTGACACAGACACACTGACACACTGACACAGACACACTGACACAGTCACACTGACACACTGACACAGTCACACTGACACACTGACACAGTCACACTGACACAGTCACACTGACACACTGACACAGACACACTGACACAGACACACTGACACAGTCACACTGACACAGACACACTGACACAGACACACTGACACAGTCACACTGACACACAGACACACTGACACTGACACAGACACACTGACACAGACACACTGACACAGACACACTGACACACAGACACACTGACACAGACACAGTCACACTGACACAGACACACTGACACAGTCACACTGACACAGACACAGTTACACTGACACAGTCACACTGACACAGACACACTGATACAGGCACACTGACACAGACACACTGATACAGACACACTGACACAGACACACTGACACAGACACACTGACACACTGACACAGACACACTGACACAGGCACACTGACACAGACACACTGATACAGACACACAGACACACTGACACAGGCACACTGACACAGACACACTGACACACTGACACAGACACACAGGCACACTGACACAGACACACTGACACACTGACACTGACACAGACACACTGACACAGACACACTGACACAGTCACACTGACACTGTCACACTGACACAGACACACTGACACAGTCACACTGACACAGTCACACTGACACTGACGCAGTCACACTGACACACTGACACAGACACACTGACACACTGACACAGTCACACTGACACACTGACACAGACACACTGACACAGACACACTGACACTGACACACTGACACAGACACACTGACACAGACACACTGACACAGACACACAGACACACTGACACAGACACACAGACACACTGACACAGACACACTGACACAGACACACTGACACAGACACACTGACACACAGACACACTGACACAGACACATTCACACTGACACAGTCACACTGACACAGACACACTGACACTGACACACTGACACAGTCACACTGACACACTGACACAGACACACTGACACACTGACACAGACACACAGACACACTGACACTGACACACTGACACAGTCACACTGACACACACAGACACACTGACACAGACACACTGACACAGACACACTGACACAGACACACTGACACTGACACAGACACACTGACACAGACACACTGACACACAGACACACTGACACAGACACAGTCACACTGACACAGTCACACTGACACAGTCACACTGACACAGACACAGTCACACTGACACAGACACACTGACACAGGCACACTGACACAGACACACTGACACAGACACACTGACACAGTCACACTGACACAGTCACACTGACACAGTGACACAGACACAGTGACACAGACACACTGACACAGACACACTGACACACTGATACAGACACACTGACACAGACACACTGACACAGACACACTGACACAGACACACTGACACTGACACACTGACACTTACACAGACACACTGACACAGACACACTGACACACTGATACAGACACACTGACACAGGCACACTGACGCAGACACACTGACACAGACACACTGACACTGACACTGACACAGTCACACTGACACAGACACACTGACACACTGACACAGACACACTGACACAGACACACTGACACAGTCACACTGACACAGACACACTGACACAGTCACACTGACACAGTCACACTGACACAGACACACTGACACAGTCACACTGACACAGACACACTGACACACTGACACAGACACACTGACACAGTCACACTGACACAGTCACACTGACACAGACACACTGACACAGCCACACAGACACACTGACACAGACACACTGACACAGACACACTGACACAGTCACACTGACACAGACACACTGACACAGTCACACTGACACAGTCACACTGACACAGACACACTGACACAGTCACACTGACACAGACACACTGACACACTGACACAGACACACTGACACAGTCACACTGACACAGTCACACTGACACAGTCACACTGACACAGACACACTGACACACTGACACAGACACACTGACACAGTCACACTGACACAGTCACACTGACACAGACACACTGACACAGCCACACAGACACACTGACACAGACACACTGACACAGACATACTGACACAGTCACACTGACACAGTCACACTGACACAGACACAAACTCCTACTTTATGACACACCTATGATGTAATATGCAAAACAGGCAGTTGGACTGATATGATGGAAAGGCCGTTTTTAGTAAAGAGAAAGGGGGAGGAACGAGAGAGGGAGGGAGGAGGGAAGAGATGGAGGGAGACCAAGCAGGGCTTGCATGAGTGTACGCACGTAGCCGAAGTAGCCATGCCCCTCATATAGTGACACTTGAGCACACTCCCCTCCTTTCTTTCTCTCATTCTCTCGCCACGGTAACCTGTCCTTTCCACCTTTGCTCTGTATTTCTTATCTCTCTGTCCCTCCTACTTTTATGAGATGTTTGAATAAAAGTGAGTGTGTGTTTTTTTTCTATCTCTCTCTCTCTCCTTCCTTCTTCTGTCTTGTGACCCGTGACTCTGATACCCACCTTCTCATATCGTTTAACAATGGCCTGCCTCACACAGTCACCCCCCACCCCCTGTGCTCCTGCCCTGCACACAAAGGTGCTTTCTCCTCTCCTCCCCTGATAGTAAGGAAAATATGGATGCATGTCACACAATAAGCGTCCTGTGCCCGTCCTTCCCTCTGTGTCAGCAGTGCCACTGCGACGCCACGTTTGGTGTCCTTGACCAACCCAGGCCAGGGGACGTCTCATAACACAACATCGGCATCAGATAAGACTGAGTACTGGGCACTCACAGGCTCTCAGACCTGTTCTCTTTACTCAAACACCCACCGACGGATATCTGACTGACTAAAGTGGAGGACAGATAGAGGAAATTCATTTGAAAGGGATTGTTGTTTTTATATTGAACCCTGTCCTATATTTGGGTAGTCTAGTCTATACTTTGATAGAAGTTAATGTGTGAAATGATGGAGAGTCTAATACAATAGTGGCTTAGGGAAAATCATTATTTTTCTTCATTTTTTTGTCTTTCCAATCGTCTTTTTAATCCATTCAGTCTTCCTACTCTCTCTCACTCTCGTTCTCTCCTTATCCCACTCCCCCCCTCTCTCTCTCTGAACTCTTCCTTATATGGCTTCGGCTGTCTGATCTCAGTGAATGAGACTGAGAGAATGAGGGAGAGGGAGAGAATAAGAAAGTCACTATTACCAGATGAGATCATTGTATTTTCATGTCTCAGATTCCTATTTCTTCTTCTTCTTTATCACCTTATCATCCAATTTTCTGGTCCATCTTTCCTTCTTACATTCTCCTGTTATGTTACCTCTCTTTTTTCCCTCCACATCTGAACAGGCAGTCTCCTCCCTGCGTCATTCTCATGTGACTCTGCCCCATCTGTTTACCCCCTTCCTTCTAAGTATTGGTATGGTCCTCTGTATATAGTTTCATCATACCGGACATACCAAAATGTCTGGGGTGGGGGGTTTGGGTGAATGTTCTGTTTCTTTTTTTCGGTGTACTTCCAGTTTTAGAGGTGTTTTGTTGCTAAGGCATGTTAGGAAGCTGCAGAATACAGTGGCAGTAAAAATAAGCGCATCAAATTAAAAGCAAATGGATTTACGATGTAGCTGTTGACCTTTCCCTTTGTTGTTGTTAGCTCGGCTCTGTTTTATTTGATTATCTATTTCTGCTTGATGTGTTTGCCAAATCAAATTATCTCATATAAAAGTATCCCAAGTAAAATACATTATATATACAAAAGTATGTAGACACCCATTCAAATGAGTGGATTCGGCTATTTCAGACACACCTGTTGCTTAAAGGTGTATTAAATCGAGCACACAGCCATGCTATCTCCATAGACAAAACATTGGCAGTAGAAGGGCCTTACTGAAGAGCTCAGCGACTTTCAACGTGACACTGAAATAGGATGCCACCTTTCCAACAAGTCAGTTCGTCAAATTTCTGTCCTGCTGCCCCGGTCAGCTGCCCCATTCAACTGGAAGTGGTGATATTACGAAGTGGACACGTCTAGGAGCAACAACAGCTTAGCCACAAAGTGGTAGGCTACAGAAGCTTACAGAACAGGACTGCCGAGTGCTGAAGCGCGTAAAAATTGTCCGTCCCGCCTCCCGATTGGCGCAGCAGTCTAAGGCACTGCATCGCAGTGCTTGAGGCGTCACTACAGACCTGGGTTCGATCCCAGGCTGTGTTACAACCGGCCGTGACTGGGAGTCCCATAAGGCGGTGCACAATTGTCCCAGCATCGTCTGGGTTAGGGGAGGGTTTGATCGGGGAGGGCTTTACTTGGCTCATCGCGCTCTAGTGACTCCTTGTGGCGGGCCGGGCGCCTGCAGGCTGACTTCGGTCGTCAGTTGAACAGTGTTTCCGCCGACACATTGATGCGGCTGGCGTCTAGGTTTAGCGGGCGGGTGTTCAGATGCGTGATTTGGCGGGTCATGGCCGAGCAGCCACACACAAGCCTAAGATCACCATGCGTCGGCTGGAGTGGTGTAAAGCTTCACCACCATTGGACTCTGGAGCAATGGAAACGCGTTCTCTGAAATGATGAATCACGCTTCACAATCTGGCTGACTCTGGATTTGGATGGATGACTCTGGATTTGGCGGATGCCAGGAGAACGCTACCTGCCCCAATGCATAGTGCCAACTAGAGGTCGACCGATGATGATTTTTCAACGTCGATACCGATTATTGGAGGACCCAAAAAGGCCGATACCGATTAATCGTCCGATTTTGATATATATTTGTAATAATGACAATTACAACAATACTGAATGAACAATGAACACTTTTATTTTAACTTAATATAATACATCAATAAAATCAATTTAGTCTCAAATAAATAATGAAACATTTTCAATTTGGTTTAAATAATGCAAAAACACAGTGTTGGAGAAGAAAGTAAAAGTGCAATATGTGCCATGTAAAAAAGCTAACGTTTAAATTCCTTGCTCAGAACATGAGAACATATGAAAGCTGTTGGTTCCTTTTAACATGAGTCTTCAATATTCCCAGGTAAGACGTTTTAGGTTGTAGTTATTATAGGACTATTTCTCTCTATACCGTTTGTATTTCATATACCTTTGACTATTGGATGTTCTAATAGGTACTTTAGTATTGCCAGCCTAATCTTGGGAGTTGATAGGCTTGAAGTCATGAACAGCGCAATGCTTGAAGCACAGCGAAGAGCTGCTGGAAAATGCAGGAAAGTGCTGTTTGAATGAATGCTTACGAGCCTGCTGCTGCCTACCACCGCTCAGTCAGACTGCTCGATCAAATCATAGACTTAATTATAATATAATAAACACACAGAAATACGAGCCTTAGGTCATTAATATGGTCAAATCCAGAAACTATCATTTCGAAAACAAAACGTTTATTCTTTCAGTGAAATACGGAACCGTTCCGTATTTTATCTAACGGGTGGCATCCATAAGTCTAAATATTGCTGTTACATTGCACAACCTTCAATGTTATGTCATAATTATGTAAAATTCTGGCAAATTAGTTACTCTGCATGCAATGAACGCAAGAGAAGTGACCCAATTTCCCTAGTTAATATTGCCTGCTAACATTAATTTCTTTTAACTAAATAGGCAGGTTTAAAAAAATATATACTTCTGTGTATTGGTTTTAAGAAAGGCATTGATGTTTATGGTTAGGTACATTCGTGCAACGATTGTGCTTTTTTCGCAAATGCGCTTTCGTGCATAAATGTATTTTGTCCCCCCACACCAAACGCGATCACGACACGCAGGTTAAAATATCAAAACCAATTACATTAATTTGGGAACAGGTCGAAAAGCTTTAAACATTTATGGCAATTTAGCTAGTTAGTTTGCACTTGCTAGCTAATTTGTCCTATTTAGCTAGCTTGCTGTTGCTAGCAAGTGTTTCCTGGGAAATAAACATTGAGTTGTTATTTTACCTGAAATGCACAAGGTCCTCTACTCCGACAATTAATCCACACATAAAACGATTAACCGAATTGTTTCTAGTCATCTTTCGTCCTTCCAGGCTTTTTCATCTTTGAACTTATATGGTGATTGGCATCTAAACTTTCAAAGTATTACCACGACAACCGGCAACACAGTTCGTCTTTCAATCACCCACGTGGGTATAACCAATGAGGAGATGGCACGTGGGTACCTGCTTCTATAAACCAATGAGGAGATGGGAGAGGCAGGACTTGCAGCGCGATCTGCGTCTGAAATAGGAATGACTTTTATTTTAGCCCTTGGCAACGCAGACGCTCGTTGACGCGCGCGAGCAGTGTGGGTGCAATAATTGAATAACGTAGATTTCAAAATGTATTTTGCAACGCTCGCGTGCGCGAGTGTTGCAAAATACATTTTGAAATCTATGGTCAGCCCATGACTCAGTGGTCAGCCTATGACTCTGTTGCACAGAACGCAAGAGAAGTGACACAATTTCCCTAGTTAAAATAAATTAATGTTAGCAGGCAATATTAACTAAATATGCAGGTTTAAAAATATATACTTGTGTATTGATTTTAAGAAAGGCATTGATGTTTATGGTTAGGTACACATTGGTGCAACGACAGTGCTTTTTTCGCAAAAGCGCTTGTTAAATCACCCGTTTGGCGAAGTAGGCTGTGATTCAATGATAAATTAACAGGCACCGCATCAATTATATGCAACGCAAGACAAGCTAAATAAACTAGTAATATTATCACTATAACTAGTGATTATGTTAAGATTGATTGTTTTTTATAAGTTTAATGCTAGCTAGCACCTTACCTTGGCTGCACTCGCATAACAGGTAGTCAACCTGCCACGCAGTCTCCTCGTGGAGTGAAATGTAATCGGCCATAATCGGTGTCCAAAAATGCCGATTACCGATTGTTATGAAAACTTGAAATCGGCCATTCGGATTAATCGGTCGACCTCTGGTGCCAACTGTACATTTTGGTGGAGGAGGTATAACGGTCTAGAGCTGTTTTTCATGGTTTGGGCTAGGCCCCTTAGTTCCAATGAAGGGAAATCTTAACACTACAACATACAATAACATTCTAGACAATTCTGTAGTTTGGGGAAGGCCCTTTCCTATTTCAGCATGACAATGCCCCCATGCACAAAGCGAGGTTCATACAAAAATGTTTTTTTGAGATTTGTGTAGATGAACTTGACTGGCCTGCACAGAGCCCCCTATTGAACACTTTTGGGATGAATTTGAATGCCGACTGTGAGCAAGGCCTAATTTCCCAACATCAGTGTCCGACTTCACTAATGCTCTTGTGGCTGAACGGAAGCAAGTCCCTGCAGCAATGTTCCAACATCTAATGGAAAGCCTTCCCAGAAGAGTGGAGGCTGTTATATTAGCAAAGGGGGGACCAACTCCATATTAATGCCCATGATTTTGGAATGAGATATTCGGCGAGCAGGTGTCCATATACTTTTGGTCATGTAGTGTATGTATGCGTTTCATTTTACCTCAAGCTTTTGAGTCAGTTGTACTGTAAAAGGGACATATAGGAAGGTTATATTTTACATAATACATACAAGCAAGAATCCCTCCTAGTGTACTTTCACTTTTATTAACTGTCTCTTTCTCATTCTCTTTCATTCTCTCCTTCCTACTTTCTATCGTTCTCTCTGTCCAAAGGACAATGCCAGCCACTCATGCCCAAACACTAAATGAATGAAACAATATAGTTATCTCCCTCTCAATACACCTCCTCCTTATCTATGGCCTTGTCTACCCTCCTCTCCTCCTCCTGCTCTCTCTCTCTTTCTCTCACTCACTTAATCTGTCCTTCCTTCTCTCCTCTCTTATCACTGCACTGCAATAACATTTTGCTAGATAAGTTTTAGCCTAAATGCCAGCTCTAGTTCTTCAGCTTGCTATCGCTCTCTCTCTCTTTCTCTCTCTCTCTCTCTCTCTCTCTCTCTCTCTCTCTCTCTCCCTCTCTGTCTTTCTCTCTCTCTGTCTCCTCTCTCTCTCTCTCTCTCTCTCCCTCTGTCTTTCTCTCTCTCTGTCTCCTCTGTCTCTGTCTTTCTCTCTCTCTCTCTCTCTCTCTGTCTCCTTCTCTCTTTCTGTCTCCTCTGTCTCTGTCTCTCTCTCTGTCTCCTTCTCTCTCTCTCTGTCTCCTCTGTCTCTCTCTCTCTCTCTCTCTCTCTCCCCCATGAGCATGTAGAAGTATAAATGATATAATCATGTCTGTTATAGAGAGACTTTTATCTGTCCACAACAAGTTGAACACTAGTTATACAAGCATGCACTAGGACTATATTTGCTAGATTTGTCACATAATAGAGTTTGTGTTGTATGTTTGTGAAATTTAGCCTCTGTGTTGTGTAGCATGTGGAGTTGTGTTGCTAACGTGTGTGTGTTGCGTGTTGTAGGCGTGTTCCTGATCCCCTACATGATTATTGTGTTCATCGGAGGTATTCCCGTGTTCTTCCTGGAAATCGCTCTTGGTCAGTTCATGAAGCAAGGAGGGGTCTCTGCATGGAACATTGCCCCTCTCTTTAAAGGTACTGTAATGTGAATGCGTTAATGGAGAGTGAATACATGTTTCTGAGGTAGGTTTTGTCTTGTTTTATTCTGCAACCCCTCTGTCTCACACATCCTTTCTTCCGCCCCCCTATAATATAGGCTAGCATTTGGTTGTTCAAACCACAAATTTAGGCATAGATGTTGGCATTATGTAACTGAAACAACTGTCAGAATAAACAGTTTTCTCGCAACAAGACTTGATTGATGAAATTTTGACATAAGAGCTGTTGTGAATATATTGATTCTGTTGTAACTTGCAGTCCAGCTCCTCTGTCACATCATAGCATCGTCATCAACTTCCAATCTACAATCAGTGGCCAGTTTATTATGGTACACCACCCAGTTCACGAAAATGGTTCGCTCCTACAGACAGTGAGCCACGTGGCCGTGGCTTGTTATATAAAGCAGGCAGACGGGCATCAAGGCATTCAGTTACTGTTTGATTGAACGTTAGAATTGGCAAAACAAGTGATCTAAGCGACTTTGAGTGTGGTATGATCGTCAGTGTCATGCACGTTGGTTCCAGTATCTCAGAAACGTCCAGCCTCCAGGGCTTTTCACGCACGACAGTGTCTAGGGTTTACAGAGAATGGTGCGATAAACAGAAAACGTCCCGTCAGTGGCAGTCCTGTGTGCAAAAACAGCTTGTTGATGAGAAATCAAAGGAGAATGGCAAGAATCGTGCAAGCTAACATGCGGGCCACAAACCGGCAAATAATGGCGCAGTACAACAGTGGTGTCGGTCCTTGTCACGGATGGGCTACTGCAGCAGACGACCACACCGGGTTCTGCTCCTATCAGCTAAAAACAAGAAGCAGCTCCAGTGGGCACGTGATCACCAACACTGGACAATTGAGGAGTAGAAGAACATCACCTGGTCCAACGAATCCCAGTTCCTGTTGCATCATGCTGATGGCAGAGTCAGGATTTGGCATAAGCAGCATGAGTCCATGGCCCCATCCTGCCTGGAGTCAACGGTACAGGCTGGTGGAGGTGGTGTAATGGTGTGGAGAATATTTTCCTGGCACACGTTAGGTCCCTTGAAACCAATTAAGCAATGTTTCCATTCCTCGAATAATTCAGGCTGTTCTGGAGTCAAAGGGGGGTCTGATCCGGTACCTGATGGTTGTACCTAATAAACCTAATAAAGTGTGTATTCTCAACAGCCCTTGGTTATTTTAAATGAGCATCTGTTCTTAATTGACCTGCCTGGTAAAGTAAAGGTTTCATAGAATTCAAATCTATTTTATTATTTCATTCTTGTGAAGATAACTATTTTCCTGACAGCTTTTCCCCTAGACTGCATAGGTGCCACAAAGTGATACCCGTACCTTGGTAGTGCTGGCATACAAAACACAAAGTATTAGAATTTTGGAACTTGATCTTCATAGATGTTGTTTAATGGAGATGGAATTCATTTTTCTGAGTGAGGTTTTTTCTTTTTTTGTTCTCTAACCCGTCCATTTTTCTTTCTCGTATATCCTTCCTCTAAATGTTTGTCCTTATGTTCTCCACTGTACACCCCCCCCATCTGCCACTCCTTCTCATTCCCCCTCTCTCTCTCCACAGGTCTTGGCCTGGCCTCCATGGTAATAGTGTTCTTCTGTAACACCTACTACATCATGATCCTGGTGTGGGGCCTGTACTTCCTGCTTCACTCCTTCACCAACCCGTTACCCTGGGCTACCTGCGGGCACCCCTGGAACACCCTCAACTGCACCGAAAACTTCCGCCGGGCTTGCCACAATCGCAGCGCCCTGCCTCTCCTCTCCTCCACCCCCGATCCCTCTATCCCCATCTCCCTCCTCTCGTCGGTGGTATCCTCCCCGCTCAACCTCTCATCCTCTACTCTGCTCCTCTTCAACGGCAGCTGCGTGGAACCAGAGGGCATGCGCTCGCCAGTCATTGAGTTCTGGGAGTAAGTGATCTGTGGTCTGTTGTGTTGGGTTGGTCATAGGGCTGACTACCTAACCATAGGTTATTGGTTGTCTATTATTTTTGTCTGACCTCTCTCTCTCTCTCTCTCTCTCTCTCTCTCTCTCTCTCTCTCTCCCTCAATTCAATTCAAGGGCCTTTATTGGCATGGGAAACATATTAACATTGCCAAAGCAAGTGAAGTAGACAATATACAAAAGTGAAGTAAACAATAAAAATTAACCGTAAACATTACACTCTCTCTCTCTCTCTCTCTCTCTCTCTCTGTGTATGTGTGTCAGGCGTAAGGTGCTCCGTCTCTCTGGTGGTCTGGATGAGCCTGGTGACATCAGCACTCACATGGTCCTCTGTCTGATCGCCACCTGGGTTATTGTTTACTTCTGCATCTGGAAGGGAGTCAAAGGCACAGGCAAGGTCAGTGAACGGGTGGGTGAGTGTGGGTGTAAGGATATGTCTTGTGCTTTGTTTAGCTTAAGTTAAGGTAAGATGCAGGGTTTTTTTCTGCCTAGAAAAGTATTTTCAATCCAAACAATGTAAAAACAAAACATGTAGCTACTGTAGCAACATTAACGAGAATGGAATTTCTGTGTTCTTGTGAGTCTAGCTGTAGAGCTTTGTCCATTCTCCACTTTGCCCTCTGACCTCAAAGCAGCTTTAGTACGGATCATAATGTCTAGACTGACAAATATAATCAGACACACTTGTAAGCACACATGTAAAATCAACTCATTTGTGGGACTGGAAAAACATGCGTGTGTGTGTGTGTGTGTGTTGCCTTAGTACAGGTATTTCCAAACGGGTACACGCTCAATGCCGTCGGGGGTACGCCAAAGAAAAATGGGATTCACATTTAAAATATAAATATAGAAAAACATTTATTTTATTTTTTCACATTTTCAAACAGTCCATTTATATTTTCCAACGGGGCTATACATTTGGGTGAGGTTTTTTTCTCGCCTGAGTCGCCTCGTTTCACTACCAAAAATTAAATTAAACCATCTAGTTTTCAGCTAAATAACAACACAATGTCAAATACAGGTAGCCTAGTCAAATAATTAACATCCAATCACATTAACCGTTACTCTCTCGCGGGAATTCCACTAAAGGTTCATATGTAGCCAAACGTAGCTGCTGCTCATTGCGTTTGCTCGAAAATTGATAAATGGTTTAAAAAGGTAAGACCTGCATCCATAGAGAAACATAACAGCTCTAACCTCTATGGGACCGGCGGGACGAATTCGTCCCACCTACGTAACAGCCAGTTGAATCCTGTGGCGCGATTTTTAAAACGTTTGAAATACTATTACTTAAATTTCTCAAACATATGACTATTTTACAGCTATTTAAAGACAAGACTCTCGTTAATCTAACCACACTGTCCGATTTCAAAAAGGCTTTACAACGAAAGCAAAACATTAGATTATGTCAGGAGAGTGCCCAGCCAGAAATAATCAGACACCCATTTTTCAAGCTAGCATACAATGTCACAAAAACCCAAACCACAGCTAAATGCAGCACTAACCTTTTATGATCTTCATCAGATGACACACCTAGGACATTATGTTATACAATACATGCATGTCTGTTCAATCAAGTTCATATTTATATCAAAAACCAGCTTTTTACATTAGCATGTGACGTTCAGAAAAAGCATACCCCCCGCAAACTTCCGGGGAATTTACTAACAATTTACTAAATTACTCACGATAAACGTTCACAAAAAGCATAACAATTATTTTAAGAATTATAGATACATTACTCCTCTATGCACTCGATATGTCCGATTTTAAAATAGCTTTTCGGATGAAGCACATTTTGCAATATTCTAAGTACATAGCCCAGCCATCACGGGCTAGCTATTTAGACACCCACCCAGTTTAGCCTTCACCAAAATCACATTTCCTATAAGAAAAATGGTCTTACCTTTCCTGTTCTTCGTCAGAATGCACTCCCAGGACTTCTACTTCAATAACAAATGTAGGTTTGGTCCCTAATAATCCATCGTTATATCCAAACAGCGGCGTTTTGTTCGTGCGTTCTAGACACTATCAGAATGGTAAATCACGGTCGTGCGCATGGCGCAGAACGTGACAAAAAAAATCTAAATATTCCATTACCGTACTTCGAAGCATGTCAACCGCTGTTTAAAATCAATTTTTATGCCATTATTCTCGTAAAAAAGCGATAATATTCCGACCGGGAATCTGCAATTAGCTAAACAGCCGAAGGAAAATACTGCACGGGGTCGAATCGCGCACGCGCCTAATTCCATTGTCCTCTGATGGGCCACTTGGAAAAGGGGATTCTGTGTTTCAGCCTGAGGCTGCCTCGTCATCGTTCAGGTTTTTCCCGGGTTCTGAGAGCCTATTGGAGCCCTAGGAATTGTCACGTTACAGCTAAGATCCTGACTCTTCAATAAACAGAAGCAAGAACAACAACACCTTGTCAGACAGGGTACTTCCTGCATGAAACCTTCTCAGGTTTTTGCCTGCCATAGGAGTTCTGTTATACTCACAGACACCATTCAAACAGTTTTAGAAACTTTAGGGTGTTTTCTATCCAAACCTGAACAATAATATGCATATTCTAGCTTCTGAGTTGGTGTAGGAGGCAGTTAAAAATGGGCACATATTTTTTCCAAAATTCTCAATACTGCCCCCTAGCCCGTAGAGGCTAATGGTAGTACTGCTACTACTAGTCCAGCTAGCATGGACACAGCCGAAGAGCTACTGCCCCCTTACCCGGGAAAGAACCGACCAACAGACAGGGACTTTGGACCATCAAAGAGTCGCAAATATGATGAGAACTACATTGATTTGGGGTTCACTTATATTGGGAGTAGTGCCTTTCCTCAGCCACAGTGTTTATATGTGCAAAAGTACTATCTCACAACCTGATGAAACCTTCACTCTTGTGCAGACATTTAGAAACAAAACATGCCAATTTGAAAAATAAGTCACAGGAGTTTTTTGAGCGAGAATTAAGACGACTTTCGAGTAGTAAGACATGTATAAAAGCAACAGATACCATTAATAAGAAGGGGCTAGAAGTGTTTTATATGGTGAGCTACTGAGTGGCTTGGACAGGCAAGCCCCATACTATTGTGGAGGACTTAATTCTAACTGCTGCTGCGGATATGGCTGGGACAATGCTGGGGGAAAAGGCCAAAAGAACTGTACAGACAATGTCTTCATCAAACAACCCTGTTTCACAACACATCAGTGACATGGCAGGAGGTGTTTTGAAACAATTACTGCTTCACATACAAGCCAGTGAATTCTATGCATTACAGCTGGATGAGTCAACAGGCGGGCCTGGCACATCTCCTGGTCAATTAAGGAAGACATTCTCTTCTGCAAACCACTGGAAACCAGGACAACAGGAGAGGATATTTTTTAGGTACTGGACAGCATTGTGACATCAAATGGACTTTGGTGGTCAAGATGTGTTGGTATCTGTACTAATGGCGCTAAAGCCATGACAGAGAGACATAGCTTCAAGTTTTCTTTACTGACCATCATTTTCATTTGTCTGAACGCTTGCATGATGACGAGTTTCTCACACGACTGGCCTATCTGGGTGATGTTCTTTCTCCCTTGAATGTTCTGAATCTAGAATTACATGGACTCTCTGCAACTATATTCAATGTGCGGGACAAAATTGAGGCTATGATTAAGAAGTTGGAGCTCTTCTCTGTCTGCATTAACAAGGACAACACACAGGTCTTTCCATCATTGTATGATTTTTTGTGTGCAAATGAACTCAAGTTTACAGACAATGTCAAATGTGATGTAGCGAAGCACCTGAGTGAGTTGGGTGCACAATTACGCAGGTACTTTCCCTAAACAGATGACACAGACAACTGGATTCATTATCCGTTTTATGCCCTGCCTCCAGTCCACTTACCGATATCTGAACAAGAGAGTCTCATCGAAATTGCAAGAAGCGGTCTGTGAAAATTGTATTTAATCAGAAGCCACTGCCAGATTTCTGGATTGGGCTGCGCTCAGAGTATCCTGCCTTGGCAAATAGCACTGTTAAGACACTGATGACATTTGCAACCACGTACCAGTGTGAGAGTGAATTCTCAGCCCTCACTAGCATGAAAACTAAATACACGCACAGACTGTGTGTGGAAAATTATTTAAGACTGAGGCTCTCCAATACAATCCAACATTGCAGAGTTCATCCTTTCAAGCACACCCTTCTCATTAACCTTTGAGTTATTCACAATTTTCAATTGACAAATAAGGTTTTATATGTAATATGGTTAAATAAAGAGCAAAACGATTGATTATTATTATTATTATTATTAGTGCCCTGGTCCTATAAGAGCTCTTTGTCACTTCCCACGAGCCGGGTTGTGACAAAAACTCACACTCATTCTTATGTTTAATAAATGTATCGTATAGTGTGTGTGTGTGGCAGGCTTACAATGATGGCAAAAACAACATTTGAGAGTGTGCTGACCCTGGTGCTAGAGGGGGTACGCAGATGGAGGTTGAATGTTTGAAGGGGTACGGGACTATAAAAAGTTTGTGAACCACAGCCTTAGTAGATGCCTTTGTGTGGAAGTACTCTTATGTTTGTCATGTGTGGGTTGAGAACCGTAAATGCCTGGCTTGTATAGTTCACACTCAATACTCTCTAACTTTAATGAACTTCTACCTAGTGGTCCCACAGCAACACACACACAGGATGTTTCTCAATATGCATACTACCGTGCTCCACATTCTCGTGCTCTGAGTGCATTCTCCGAGGACGTTCTTGTGAGGACAAGAGTGTGAGGAATGCGTAAAACATTATATTTGAGAAGCATTCGCATTCCCCCTACTGTATTACCTCACACTCCCCCTACTGTATTACCTCACACTCCCCTTACTGTATTACCTCACACTCCCCCTACTGTGTTACCTCACACTCCTCCTACTGTATTACCTCACACTCCCCCTACTGTATTACCTCACACTCCCCTTACTGTATTACCTCACACTCCCCCTACTGTATTACCTCACACCCCCCCTACTGTATTACCTCACACTCCCCTTACTGTATTACCTCACACTCCCCCTACTGTATTACCTCACACCCCCCCAACTGTATTACCTCACACTCCCCTTACTGTATTACCTCACACTCCCCCTACTGAATTACCTCACACTCCCCTTACTGTATTACCTCACACTCCCCCTACTGTATTACCTCACACTCCCCTTACTGTATTACCTCACACTCCCCCTACTGTATTACCTCACACTCCCCCTACTGTATTACCTCACACTCCCCCTACTGTATTACCTCACACTCCCCCTACTGAATGACCTCACACTCCCCCTACTGAATTGCCTCACACTCCCCCTACTGTATTACCTCACACTCCCCCTACTGTATTACCTCACACTCCCCCTACTGTATTGCCTCACAGTCCCCCTACTGTATTGCCTCACACTCCCCCTACTGTATTACCTCACACTCCCCCTACTGAATTACCTCACTCTCCCCCTACTGTATTGCCTCACACTCCCCCTACTGTATTGCCTCACACTCCCCCTACTGTATTACCTCACACTCCCCCTACTGAATTACCTCACTCTCCCCCTACTGTATTGCCTCACACTCCCCCTACTGTATTACCTCACACTCCCCCTACTGAATTACCTCACACTCCCCCTACTGTATTACCTCACACTCCCCCTACTGAATTACCTCACTCTCCCCCTACTGTATTACCTCACTCTCCCCCTACTGAATTGCCTCACACTCCCCTTACTGTATTACCTCACACTGCACCTTCCCATTCACTGAACCTTCTTCCAGCCAGGACAATGGCAACAGTAGCGACGAAACAAGATACAATGTATTTGGAAAGTATTCAGACCCCTTGACTTTTTCCACATTTTGTTGTGTTACAGCCTTATTCCAAATGGATTAAAATCTACACACAATACCCCATAATGACAAAGCAAAAATGGGTTTTTAGAATTTTTTGCAAATGTATTAAAAATGTAAAACTGAAATATCACATTTACATAAGTATTCCAATGCTTTACTCAGTACTTTGTTGAAGCACTTTTGGCAGTGATTACAGCCTCAAGTCTTCTTGGGTATGACACTACAAGCTTGGCGCACCTGTATTTGGGGAGTTTCTCCCATTCTTATCTGCAGATCCTCTCAAGTTCTGTCAGGTTGGATGGGGAGCGTCGCTGCACAGCTATTTTCAGGTCTCTCCAGAGATGTTCAATCGGGTTCAAATCCGGGCTCTGGCTGAGCCACTCAAGGAAATTCAGAAACTTGTCCCGAAGCCACCCCTGCGTTGTCTTGGCTGTGTGCTTAGGGTCTTTGTCCTGTTGGAAGGTGAACCTTCTTCCCCAGTCTGAGGTCCTGAGCGCTCTGAAGCATGATGCTGCCACCACTAGGCTTCACCTTAAGGATGGTGCCAGGTTTCCTCGAGACATGACGCTTGGCATTCAGGCCAAAGAGTTCAATCTTGGTTTCATCAGACCAGAGAATCTTGTTTCTCATGGTCTGAGAGTCCTTTAGGTGCCTTTTGGCAAACTCCAAGCAGGCTGCCATGTGCCTTTTACTGAGGAGTGGCTTCCGTCTGGCCACTCTACCATAAAGGCCTAATTGGTGGAGTGCTGAAGAGATGGTTGTCCTTCTGAAAGGTTCTCCCATCTCCACAGAGGAACTCTGGAGCTCTGTCAGAGTGACCATCGGGTTCTGGATCACCTCCCTGACCAAGGCCCTTCTCCCCCCGATTTCTCAGTTTGGACAGGCGGCCAGCTCTAGGAAGAGTCTTGGTGATTTGAAACTTATTCCATTAAAATATGATGGAGGCCACTGTGTTCTTGGGGACCTTCAATGCTCCAGAATATTTAGTACACTTCCCCAGATTGGTGCCTCAACACAATCCTGTCTCGGAGCTCTAAGGACAATTCCTTCGACCTCATGGCTTGGTTTTTGCCTCTGACATGCACTGTCAACTGCAAACACCTTATATAGACAGATGTTTGCCTTTCTAAATCATGTCGAGTCAATTGAATATACCACAGGTGGACTCCAATCATGTTGTAGAAACATCTCAAGGATGATCAATGGAAACAGGATGCACCTGAGCTCAATTTCGAGTCTCATAGCAAAGGGTCTGAATACTTATGTAAATAAGGTATTTCTGTTTTTTACTTTTAATACATTAGAGATTATTAAAAAATCTGTTTTCGTTTTGTCATTATGGGGTATTAATAAGTGTAGATTGATAAGGACAATGTTTTATTTAATCCCTTTTAGAATAAGGCTGTAACATAACAAAGTGTGGAAAAAGTCAAGGGGTCTGAATGCACTGTATACACAAAGCAAGCATTTTAATTCATAATTAGCAACTATATGTGAATCGTAATAATCTAGCTATCCAGCTAGTTAAACAGGCAAAAATTACCTAAAA
Source organism: Salmo trutta (assembly GCF_901001165.1). NCBI lineage: Eukaryota > Metazoa > Chordata > Actinopteri > Salmoniformes > Salmonidae > Salmo > Salmo trutta. Next base: position 33,486,050 of record NC_042986.1, on the reverse strand, counting down.
CTAATGTTATGCAAGGTAGATATCAATTTTTGGTGGGTAGCTAGCTACCAATTATTTGTGGCTAGCTAGCTAGCTGGCGAGTTAGCCCTATTGACTTACTATGAACTTACCCATTCACTGAACCTTCTTCCAGCCAGGACAAGATGTACATTCTTCGTGGATAGGTAGCTAGCTAACAATTCTTTATGGCTATCTGGCTAGCTTATAGTAGTAGCTAGCCAGTTAGCCCTATTGACTTACTATGGGCTTGCGATCTACGCACACTACAGTGGGTATTGTAGGCAGGTAAATATGCCAAAATTACCACAGGCAACGTATCAGATGTAAATGGGCAACATTTCATTCTGACGTTGGAGTTTATTTTCTCCCGATTCAGCTCAAATAGTAATAGCCGCCATTGATTTCAATAAATGTGCAAATACTTTCTGTAAATACTTTCCATTGAAGCTTGCATCAATGCATGCTTCAAAATATGTATATGTACAAACGAGTACGCATTCGAGAAGTACCCCCTTCGTGCTCTGTTTCGCATACTTTGATTTGGACTCCGACTCTCCCGTGCTCCAATTTGCATGTGTGTACGTGGGTTTGTTTCTGTTGTTTTATGTATCTGTACAAATAATTGTGTGTCTATGTAGGTATGCAAACGTGTTTATGTGTTCCACAGAAATAGCCAAAGCTCACAGAGCAGGGTGAAAAAAAGGAGGGTAATTGAGCCGGCCACTTAAGCCGATTAGTTTCTTTCTCTTCTGTGTGCATTTGAGGGGCGGGGGGCAGATAGGGGGGTGCCTGCAGATCAAGGCAAATATGTTCCTTTTTTTCCCCCAACTTTATTAAATACGGTTAGGAGGCTCTAACACAAGATTAGCAAAGGATACCGGGAAGTTGCTTTCTCAGCAAAATCCCAAATCTGCGTATGTGCTTCAGGGAAGAGAACAGAGCTGTGAAGTAGAACAGAGCCATGAGTTTTTCCCCATATACTGGGAGTTATTCTTTGACTGTGCGTGCATGTTGGTGTTCATGTTGTGTTCCTAATGTTGTGTCAGAAGAATCTGTGTGTGGGTTTGGGTGCATGCATATGTGTGTGTGTGTTCATGTGGTGTTGCTGTGGATTGACTCTGACCCTCAGATCTTCTTCTCCTATGCTATTGTCACCTATGCCACCGCCTCTGGAAAAACTGTGTTGTCTGTAAGTTTTGTTGGAGTGTTTGTTGGAGTGTTTGGCGCCGACAGAGATGGTCGCCTCGCTTCGCGTTCTTAGGAAACTATGCAGTATTTTGTTTTTTTATGTATCATTTCTTACATTGTTACCCCAGGAAATCTTAGGTTTTATTACATACAGTCGGGAGGAACTATTGGATATAAGAGCAACGTCAACTTACCAACATTACGACCAGGAATACGACTTTCCTTAAGCAGATCCTCGGTTTGGACCACCACCCAGGACAATGGATCGGATCCCAGTAGGCGACCCAAAACAACGGCGCCGCAGAAGGGGCAGACGGAGCGGTCTTCTGGTCAGGCTCCATAGACGAGCACACTGCCCACCGCTCCCGAGTATACTACTCGCCAATGTCCAGTCTCTTGACAACAAGGTAGACGAAATTCGAGCAAGGGTTGCCTTCCAGAGAGACATCAGCGATTGTAACATTCTCTGTTTCACGGAAACATGGCTCACTCGGGATACGTTATCGGAGTCGGTACAGCCACCCGGTTTCTTCACGCATCGCGCCGACAGAAACAAACATCTCTCTGGTAAGAAGAAGGGCGGGAGTGTATGCCTTATGATTAACGAGTCGTGTTGGGATCATAACAACATACAGGAACTCAAGTCCTTTTGTTCACCTGACCTAGAATTCCTTACGATCAAATGCCGACCGCATTATCTACCAAGAGAATTCTCTTCGATTATAGTCACAGCCATGTATACCCCCCCCCCCCAAGCAGACACCTCGACGGCCCTGAAAGAACTTCATTGGACTCTATGTAAACTGGAAACCACATATCCTGAGGCTGCATTTATTGTAGCTGGGGATTTTAACAAGGCTAATCTGAAAACAAGGCTCCCTAAATTTTATCAGCATATCGAAAGCGTGGCCCGGGCTGGCAACACTCTGGATCATTGCTACTCTAATTTCTGCGACGCGTACAAAGCCCTCCCTCGCCCTACTTTTGGCAAATCTGACCACAACTCCATTTTGTTGCTCCCAGCCTAAAGACAGAAACTTAAACAGAAACACCCATGCTCAGGTCTGTTCAACGCTGGTCCGACCAATCTGATTCCACGCTTCAAGATTGCTTCGATCACGTGGACTGGGATATGTTCCGGAAAGCATCGGACAATAACATGTTGATGTATACGCTGATTCGGTGAGCGAGTATATTATCAAGTGCATCGGTGATGTAGTACCCACGGTGAATTCTTAAATCCTTCCCCAACCAGAAACTGTGGATTGATGGCAGCATTCATGCAAAACTGAAAGCGCAAACCACTGCTTTTAATCATGGCAAGGCGACCGGAAACATGACCGAATACAAGCAGTGTAGCTATTCCCTCAACAAGGCAATCAAACAAGCTAAGCGTCAGTATAGAGACAAAGTAGAGCCGCAATTCAACGGCTCAGACACGAGACGTATGTGGCAGGGTCTACAGTCAATCACGGACTACAAAAAGAAAACCAGGTCCGTCGCGGACACCAATGTCTTGCTCCCAGACAAACTAAACAACTTTTTTGCTCACTTTGAGGACAATACAATGCCACTGACACGGCCCGCTACCAAAACCTGCGGGCTCTCCTTCACCGCAGCCAACGTGAGTAAAACATTTAAACGTGTTAACCCTCACAAGGCTGCCGGCCCAAACGGCATCCCTAGCCGCGTCCTCAGAGCATGCGCAGACCAGCTAGCTTTTGTGTTTACGGACATATTCAATCAATCCCTATCCCAGTTTGCTGTTCCCACATGCTTCAAGAGGGCCACCATTGTTCCTGTTCCCAAGAAAGATAAGGTAACTGAGCTAAACGACTATCGCCCCGTAGCACTTCCATCATCATGAAGTGCTTTGCGAGACTAGTCATGGATCATATCACCTCCACCCTACCTGACACCCTAGACCCACTCCAATTTGCTTATAGCCCCAATAGGTCCACAGACAACGCAATCGCAACCACACTGCACACTGCCCTAACCCATCTGGACAAGAGGAATACCTATGTAAGAATGCTGTTCATCGATTACAGCTCAGCATTTAACACCATAGTACCCTCCAAACTCGTCATTAAGCTCGAGACCCTGTGTCTTGACCCCGCCCTGTGCAACTGGGTCCTGGACTTTCTGACGGGCCGCCCGCAGGTGGTGAGGGTAGGAAACAACATCTCCACCCCGCTGATCCTCAACACTGGGGCCCCACAAGGGTGCGTTCTCAGCCCTCTCCTGTACTCCCTGTTCACCCATGACTGCGTGGCCATGCACGCCTCCAACTCAATCATCAAGTTTGCAGACGACACTACAGTGGTAGGCTTGATAATCAACAACGACGAGACGACCTACAGGGAGGAGGTGAGGGCCATCGGAGTGTGGTGTCAGGAAAATAGCCTCACACTCAACGTCAACAAAACAAAGGAGATGATTGTGGACTTCAGGAAACAGCAGAGGGAGCACCCCTCTATCCACATCGACGGGACAGTAGTGGAGAAGGTAGAAAGTTTTAAGTTCCTCAGCGTACGCATCACGGACAAACTGAAGTGGTCCACCCACACAGACAGCGTGGTGAAGAAGGCGCAACAGTGCCTCTTCAACCTCAGGAGGCTGAAGAAATTTGGCTTGTCACCAAAAACACTCACAAACTTTTACAGATGCACAATCGAGAGCATCTTGTCGGGCTGTATCACCGCCTGGTACGGCAACTGCTCCGCCCACAACCGTAAGGCTCTCCAGAGGGTAGTGAGGTCTGCACAACGCATCACCGGGGGCAAACTACCTGCCCTCCAGGACACCTACACCACCCGATGTCACAGGAAGGACAAAAATATCATCAAGGACAACAACCACCCGAGCCACTGCCTGTTCACCCCGCTATCATCCAGAAGGCGAGGTCAGTACAGGTGCATCAAAGCTGGGACCGAGAGACTGAAAAACAGCTTCTATCTCAAGGCCATCAGACTGTTAAACAGCCATCACTAACATTGAGTGGCTTCTGCCAACATACAGACTCAATCTCTAGCCACTTTTATAATTAACATTTGGATGTAATAAATGTATCACTAGTCACTTAAACAATGCCACTTTATATAATGTTTACATACCCTACATTACTCATCTCATATGTATATACTGTACTGTATACCATCTACTGCATCTTTTCTATGCCGTTCGGTCATCGCTCATTCATATATTTATATGTACATATTATTAATCATTCCTTTATACTTGTGTGTATAAGGTAGTTGTTGTGAAATTGTTAGATTACTTGTTAGATATTACTGCACGGTCGGAACTAGAATCACAAGCATTTCGCTACACTCGCATTAACATCTGCTAACCATGTGTATTAGATTTGATTTGATTTAAATGAAATGATCAAATAATGAATGGCTGTTGTGAATATTGGTGAATTTTTTAACTACAGTGCCTTCGGAAAGTATTCAGATTCCTTTTTACACAGTTTGTTACGTTACAGCCTTATTCTAAAATGGATTAAATACAAAAAAATCCTCATCAATCTACACACAATACCCCATAATGACGAAGTGAAAACAGATTTTTTTTAAAATTCTTGCAAATCTATGAGAAAAAGAAACATATCTTACTTACATAAATATTCAGACCCTTTGCTATGGGACTCAAAATTGAGCTCAGGTGCATCCTGTTTCCATTGATCATCCTTGAGATGTTTCTACATCTTGATTGGAGTCCACCTGTAGTAAATTCAATTGATTGGACATGATTTGGAAAGGCAGACATCTGTCTATATGGTCCCACAGTTGACAGTGCATGTCATAGCAAAACCATGATGTCAAAGGAATTGTTCGTAGAGCTCCGAAACAAGATTGTCAAGGCACAGGTCTGGGGAAGGGTACCAAAACATTTCTGCAGCATTGAAGATCCCCAAGAACACAGTGGCCTCCATCATTCTTAAATGGAAGAAGTTTCAAACCACCAAGACTCTTCTTAGAGCTGGCCGCCCGTCCAAACTGAGCATTCGGGGGAGAAGGGCCTTAGTCAGGGAGGTGACCCAGAACCCCATGGTGACTCTGACTGAGCTCCAGAGTTCATCTATGGAGATGGGAGAACCTTCCAGAAGGCCAACCATCTCTTCAGCACTCCACCACTCCTCAGTAAAAGCCTCATGACAGCCCGTTTGGAGTTTGCCAAAAGGCACCTAAAGGAATCAGACCATGAGAAACAAGATTCTCTGGTCTAATGAAACCAAGATTGAACTCTTTGGCCTGAATGCCAAGCTTCACGTCTGGAGGAAACCTGGCACCATCCCTACGGTGAAGCCTGGTGGTGGCAGCATCATGCTGTGGCAATGTTTCTCAGGGACTGGGAGACTAGTCAGGATTGAGGGAATGATGAACGGAGCAAAGTACAGAGGGATCCTAATAAAAACCTGCCAGAGTGCTCAGGACCTTAGACTGGGGTGAAGGTTCACCTTCCAACAGGACAAAGACCCTAAGCACACAGCCAAGAAAACATAAGAGTGGCTTTGGGACAAGTTTTTGAATGTCGTTGAGTGGCCCTTGAACTCGATCGAACATCTCTGGAGAGACCTGAAAATAGCTGTGCAGTGACGCTCCCCATCCAACCTGACAGAGCTTGAGAGGATCTGCAGAGAAGAATGGGAGAAACTCTCCAAATACAGGTGCGCCAAGCTTGTTGCGTTTTACCCAAGAAGACCCGAGGCTGTAATCGCTGCCAAAGGTGCTTCAACAATGTACTGAGTAAAGGGTCTGAATACTTATGTAAATGGAGTATTGTGTGTAGATTGATGAGAGAAAAAGTATAATTATATCAATTTTAGAGTAAGGCTGTAACATAACAAAATGTGGAAAAAGTCAAGGGGTTTGAATTCTTTCCGAATGCACTGTAGACGTTCACACACTTGTTTGAGGTCGTTACGTCATGTCATCACACCCACCAGTGTGGAGACCCTACTCTAGCTCTTATTACCATCTTTTATGCCGAAGTTGGTTTTAGGTGGTTTGAAACAACCAATTGATATACTATAAGGTCTGTAAGTCAAGTAATAAACTAGTGTTGGAGGAAACACTAGCAGTCAGTTCACATCTCTGTTCCCTTCTCTGTAGGTAGTGTACTTCACATCTCTGTTCCCTTCTCTGTAGGTAGTGTACTTCACAGCTCTGTTTCCTTACCTGTAGGTAGTGTACTTCACAGCTCTGTTTCCTTCTCTGTAGGTAGTGTACTTCACAGCTCTGTTTCCTTCTCTGTAGGTAGTGTACTTCACATCTCTGTTCCCTTCTCTGTAGGTAGTGTACTTCACATCTCTGTTCCCTTCTCTGTAGGTAGTGTACTTCACAGCTCTGTTCCCTTCTCTGTAGGTAGTGTACTTCACAGCTCTGTTTCCTTACCTGTAGGTAGTGTACTTCACAGCTCTGTTTCCTTCTCTGTAGGTAGTGTACTTCACAGCTCTGTTCCCTTACCTGGTCCTGGTGGTTCTGTTGGCCCATGGTGTAACCTTACCTGGAGCGCTGGATGGGATTGTGTACTACCTGAAACCAGACTGGTCCAAACTCTGGGAAGCCCAGGTATGGTGTGTACAGTACAGACAGCATGTGTTGCACAGGGATATGCAAGGATTGTTTTAACATAAATATTCATGTTGTGTTCCTAGGTGTGGATCGATGCTGGCACTCAGATCTTCTTCTCCTATGCCATTGGTCTGGGTGCTTTAACTGCCCTGGGCAGCTACAACCGCTTCCACAACAACTGCTACCAGTAAGTATGACAAAAAAGCACAGTTAGACCATAAAACCCATCAACCACTGCTACCAAACATGACCACAAAGTCGATCCCCCAAAAAACTGCAGGGATAATTAGTTATTGGTTTATTTTTAGTAGGATAAAATGTAAGAGAAAAAAAAGCATTGTCTTGAACTTCCATTATTCTCCCAAGAGTGTCTGAGTATAACATCTAATAATCAGAGTGAGTCAGCTCCCTCACTAGTCCCACTGCTGCAGCAGGTCTGGGTTGAATGGCTGAGATGCTTCTAGCATGTGTTTAGCCTAAACTGACTCAGAAATGTAAACAAACCCAACTTCCTAAAATGGCAGTTTTCTGGACGTTGCCAATAATATGGATGCTTTTTAATAGATACCAAGTCTCGACACTAATGTTAGGCCTTAGCAGGAATTTATGGAATGTCCATTTAGGAGGAGCCTTTCAATGACTTTGTTCTATTCTTTATTGTTTACCTTAGTTAGAAATGTACATGCAGTCTCAGTTATGAAGGTGTTCATATTAGCTAGTCATGGCCCTCTGATGTAGGCTATATGATAACCATAAACTGTAAATGAGGGTAAACTGAGGGCATGAGAGAGTTTGAGTTTTGATTTGGTTTCTAGGTCTAGTAGATGACGGAGCTGATGAATAGTTTTGATTTGGTTTCTAGGTCTAGTAGAAGATGGAGCTGATGAATAGTTTTGATTTGGTTTCTAGGTCTAGTAGATGACGGAGCTGATGAATAGTTTTGATTTGGTTTCTAGGTCTAGTAGATGACGGAGCTGATGAATAGTTTTGATTTGGTTTCTGGGTCTAGTAGATGACGGAGCTGATGAATAGTTTTGATTTGGTTTCTAGGTCTAGTAGATGACGGAGTTGATGAACAGTTTTGATTTGGTTTCTAGGTCTAGTAGATGACGGAGCTGATGAATGGTTTTGATTTGGTTTCTAGGTCTAGTAGATGACGTAGCTGATGAATGGTTTTGATTTGGTTTCTAGGTCTAGTAGATGACGGAGCTGATGAATAGTTTTGATTTGGTTTCTAGGTCTAGTAGATGACGGAGCTGATGAATGGACCTGTTAAAACAATGCTTCATCATCAGGGACCAATCAGCACATTCACCTCCTGTCCACAAATCACTCTCAACATACAGTAGCCATGAACTATTATCTGTTACGGCTGTTACGGTGACTGTATTACCACTACACCGGCGGTCACGAGTCATGAAGGCAGTCAAAAACCATGTGACCGTTAAGTCACGGTAATTAGGCTTCTCCAAGCTCTGATGCTGGTTGTTAGTAGCCTACCAAACTGGCTAACTGCCTGGTACTCAGCACTCTATTGTCCCTCTAATCACTCTGACATCAATGTAAATGTATTCAAAAATCTAATCAAACACTTCATGAGAGCCCATGAGCTCATGTTGCGAAACATTTCAATAGGCTATGCAATTCCGCAAGAAAACAGACTGATGGTCTCTACTAAAAAGAGGAGAATCCCATCAGCTTTCTGTAGGCTAGGCCTACTATATTTATTTCTCAACTTTCCTAATATTAAGCACATTGCTTATACACTGCTCAAAAAAATAAAGGGAACACTTAAACAACACAATGTAACTCCAAGTCAATCACACTTCTGTGAAATCAAACTGTCCACTTAGGAAGCAACACTGATTGACAATAAATTTCACATGCTGTTGTGCAAATGGAATAGACAACAGGTGGAAATTATAGGCAATTAGCAAGACACCCCCAATAAAGGAGTGGCTGTGCAGGTGGTGACCACAGACCACTTCTCAGTTCCTATGCTTCCTGGCTGATGTTTTGGTCACTTTTGAATGCTGGCGGTGCTTTCACTCTAGTGGTAGCATGAGACGGAGTCTACAACCCACACAAGTGGCTCAGGTAGTGCAGCTCATCCAGGATGGCACATCAATGCGAGCTGTGGCAAGAAGGTTTGCTGTGTCTGTCAGCGTAGTGTCCAGAGCATGGAGGCGCTACCAGGAGACAGGCCAGTACATCAGGAGATGTGGAGGAGGCTGTAGGAGGGCAACAACCCAGCAGCAGGACCGCTACCTCCGCCTTTGTGCAAGGAGGAGCAGGAGGAGCACTGCCAGAGCCCTGCAAAATGACCTCCAGCAGGCCACAAATGTGCATGTGTCTGCTCAAACGGTCAGAAACAGACTCCATGAGGGTGGTATGAGGGCCCGACGTCCACAGGTGGGGGTTGTGCTTACAGCCCAACACTGTGCAGGACGTTTGGCATTTGCCAGAGAATACCAAGGTTGGCAAATTTGCCACTGGCGCCCTGTGCTCTTCACAGATGAAAGCAGGTTCACACTGAGCACGTGACAGACGTGACAGAGTCTGGAGACGCCGTGGAGAACGTTCTGCTGCCTGCAACATCCTCCAGCATGACCGGTTTGGCAGTGGGTCAGTCATGGTGTGGGGTGGCATTTCTTTGGGGGGCCGCACAGCCCTCCATGTGCTCGCCAGAGGTAGCCTGACTGCCATTAGGTACCGAGATGAGATCCTCAGACCCCTTGTGAGACCATATGCTGGTGCGGTTGGCCCTGGGTTCCTCCTAATGCAAGACAATGCTAGACCTCATTTGGCTGGAGTGTGTCAGCAGTTCCTGCAAGAGGAAGGCATTGATGCTATGGACCGCCCGTTCCCCAGACCTGAATCCAATTGAGCACATCTGGGACATCATGTCTCGCTCCATCCACCAACGCCACATTGCACCACAGACTGTCCAGGAGTTGGCGGATGCTTTAGTCCAGGTCTGGGAGGAGATCCCTCAGGAGACCATCCGCCACCTCATCAGGAGCATGCCCAGGCGTTGTAGGGAGGTCATACAGGCACGTGGCGGCCACACACACTACTGAGCCTCATTTTGACTTGTTTTAAGGACATTACATCAAAGTTGGATCAGCCTGTAGTGTGGTTTTCCACTTTAATTTTGAGTGTGACTCCAAATCCAGACCTCCATGGGTTGATAAATTGGATTTCCATTGATTATTTTTGTGTGATTTTGTTGTCAGCACATTCAACTATGTAAAGAAAAAAGGATTTAATAAGATTATTTCTTTCATTCAGATCTAGGATGTGTTGTTTAAGTGTTCCCTTTATTTTTTTTAGCAGTATATTTGCAACTGGAGTATAGCCTACCTAGCTGGCATGAAAATTAACCAGGGGGAAAAGCGTCCTCCTTTCTTTCCTTCTTAATGTGTTTGAGCCAATCAGTTTTGTGGTGACAAGATAGGGTTGGTATACAGAAGATAGCCCTATGTGGTAAAAGACCAAGTCCATATTATGGCAAGAACAGCTCAAATAAGCAAAGAAAAACGACAGTCCATCATTACTTTAAGACATGAAGGTCAGTCAATCCAGAAAATGTCAAGAACTTTGAAAGTTTTTTCAAGTGCAGTCGCAAAAACCATCAAGCGCTATGATGAACATTGAACATGGATCTCATGAGCCTTGCCACAGGAAAGAAAGACCCAGACTTACCTCTGCTGCAGAGGATAAGTTCATTAGAGTTACCATTCTCAGAAATTGCAGCCCAAATAAATGCTTCACAGAGTTCAAGTAACACATCTCAACATCAACTGTTCAGAGAAGACTGTGTGAATCAGGCCTTCATGGTAAATTGCTGCAAAGAAACCACTACTAAAGGACACCAATAAGAAGAAGAGACTTGCTTGGGCCAAGAAACGCAAGCAATGGACATTAGACTGGTGGGAATTGGTAATTTGGTCTGATGAGTCCAAATTTGAGATTTTTGGTTCCAACCGCCGTGTATTTGTGAGATGCAGAGTAGGTGAGCGGATGATCTCCGCATGTGTGATTCCCACCATGAAGCATGGAGGAGGAGGTGTGATGGTGTGGGGGTGCTTTGCTGGTGACACTGTCAGTGATTTATTTAGAATTCAGTGCACACTTAACCAGTATGGCTACCACAGCATTCTGCAGGGATGATTCTGCATCCCATCTGGTTTGCACGTAGTGGGACTATCATTTGTTTTTCAACAGGACAATGACCCAAAACACACCTCCAGGCTGTGTAAGGGCTATTTGACCAAGAAGGAGAGTGATGGAGTGCTGCATCAGATGACCTAGCCTCCACAATCACCCGACCTCAACCCAATTGAGATGGTTTGGGATGAGTTGTACCGCAGAGTGAAGGAAAAGCAGCCAACAAGTGCTCAGCATATGTGGGAACTCCTTCAAGACTGTTGGAAAAGCATTCCAGGTGAAGCTGGTTGAGAGAATGCCAAGAGTGTCCCAAGCTGTCATCAAGGCAAAGGATGGCTGCTTTGAAGAATCTAAAATATAAATACACTTTTTTGGTTACTACATGATTCCATATGAGTTATTTCATAGTTTTGATGTCTTCACTATTATTCTACAATGTAGAAAATAGTAAAAATAAAGAAAAACCCTTGAATGAGTAGGTGTGTCCAAACTTTTGACTGGTACTGGATATTATTTAGTATATGTAAAGACAATATTAAATCAAGAATAGTCTGATGGGTGACAATATTAGCCTATCACTTGTGAATTATATATTATCATTTGTGAATGATGCCCAGCATAAGAAACAATGCCCTTTTTTGCGACTTTTTCTAATCATAGTCACACACCGCATGTAGCCTAGCCCATAGGCCTATATGTTTTAATAAGGTTTGTATCACAACTAAAGTGGCCTAATAACTTCTTAAAATTAAGAACAATAATCCGCTTTACAAGGGGTGTAGAGCTTAACTATCATACATAAGCAGCATGTGAGTTTACATTTTGGGGAAAATAATTTTCACCATAAAAATGCACCTTTTATAATAAAACCATTACATGCAGAATTGCATTTGCTGTCACTTTTGATTATGGTGTTTTCTGCTAATGGAACATTCATGCTTATAGCCTACTACGATGTGCGCATTGCTGTGCTTATAATGTGAAGAAATACCCTAACAGTTTATCAACGTTTTAAGCTAAACATTCTGATCTGTTGCGTCAACCACATTCTGTAAAAATGTTTTTGGGGATGGTAGTGGTTGTATTCATTTGGGATGTATCGCATCCCACAACTGTCCCAGACTGTGTTTGGAATATTTATTTCTCGCTCAGAATAGAATAGGTTGACTTTTGTTCTATAGGGGATAGTAGATTGACATAGGGTAGTGCTTTTGCTGTTTGTTAGGCCTACTCATCTTGTTGGCTGATGAAAAGTAAAAGTGGACAGTTCTTCCAATATCTTCAATATGCACCTCGGAATTAGATAATGATGCGCGCAGTTGCGTCATCGATGTGTCTGTCTTCACTTGTAGCCTGTGAGAAAGACCCGATCACGTGATGGAGCACGCAGCACTCAGGGAGAAGGGCACAACGGCCATTTTTTTGGGTGCATTACGGCCATAAAGGGGATGCCGCTGTGAAATTCTAGGCATTATCAAGTGCATATCAAATTGTGAATGAGTGACTGATGTAGTGTGTACAGCCTGCACAAAAAAAACAAAGCAGAGCTCATGCCTTTCAATGACTTTTTTCAAATCATCATCAGTCTCATCATGCAGCCTTACAATGTATTAAAAATCAAAACATATAGCCCAACATTTGTAGAACAACTGAAGTTACATAAATAACTCTAAATGAAGCATATAGGAGGACCTGTTTCTTTGTTAACCGCTCAACACAGAATAGCCGCATGTGCGCACTCCCTCAAATCGTTTGGAGAAAATATCCTTTATGTTTTATTCACCTTTGTTCAATTGTATTCTTTATAATATAAAATAATGCCACGGAATTCTAAGCAAATCTTGTCTGCCAAATGAACTAGTGTAGCCCACAGCCATTTGGCATAGCCAGATCAGGACCTAACATAAGGACGACTCAGAGTGTGCTATTCTGTTCTTCTGAAATAGACTACATTTTCTTCATATCATGCTTCTTTAGACCTGTGTAAAATAAATAATGAATTTATTGTCAAGGTATAGGTGTAGGCTATATTACATGGATTTATTCTACTTTTTAAAATGTAGATGTTCCTAAGGTCTGCATCAGTGGCTTGTTGGCTGTGTGTGGAAGCCAGGAGATTCTAAATGTGTTTATGTTAATTTACGGTCAATTACCGTGAGACCGACAGTTATTTGCTTGACAATCACCGGCTGACAAATTTTTGTTACCGCCACAGCCCTAATCCGGATGCTGACTGTTTGGACTGTTGTTGCATAAAGCAACAGCAATGCTACAAAGCTCAAGTATGCAGGTCATGTTGTTGTGTACACACTCCTCGTATAGCTGGCTCTTAATAAGGGCACAATGGGGCTTATTGGTGGGACAGAGTTGGCAGTATGACTCAGTGTTATCTACAGGGAGGTTAATCCATCTCAGGGAGGATGGGACAGGGAGGGTAGGGATTTTTCTACCCACATTAAAAACTACAACAGTTTACTATGGAATACTACAGTACTTACTATAGAATTCTGTAGTATACTGTAGAATACTATACTAGACGTGTATTACTTACTATAGAATGTCGTAGAATACTATAGTAAATAGTACTGTAGTAAAATGTTTGCAAAAACAACACTTTTTTAACTATAGTAAATACTGCAGTTCCTCATTTGCATATAGCCTGCTTATTCCCCTCCCCCATATCCCAATTTGTGCTATACATCAGTGAGAAACCTACATTCCAAGTATAGACCATATTGTGTTCAATACAGGTTATAGAAAAGAGCAGAAGCTCTGAACTATCTGTTCAGACCCCAGTCCTCCTGCAGGTTATGGAAAATCTGCTATTTTAGTATTTCTCCAATAGGTTTCCTCAATGAGAAAGCCTCCACTTCTATGTCAAAGATAATTAAACTAAAATACTACAGTAATTTCTGCAAGAACACTACAGTAAATACTACGGTATACTACAAGCTGCAAAAACAATACATTAATTACTATAGTATATACCATAGTTTTCTTTCACTATAGTATTTATACTATAGATACCTGTAAATACTACAGTAAATACTACAGTAAAGTCTGCAAAAACACTACAATGAATACTGTAGTGTATAAGTAAGTTGTAATACTATAGTATTACAGTATTGTTTTTTTATAGGGGTTTTACAGAGTTGCCCCTCTATCCTCATTCACGATCAAGCCTAATGTATCACAGGATAGCAAGTATGCAGTAAATGAAAGTAGAAGTAGGTGGAAGTGTAGCTATTTTTGCCTACGCCTGTCCAATCCTGTCAGATCTGCGTCATAGCAGCATCATTTGAATCAATAAGAACAGTGATAACAACACATTGATCTGTACAGTATCATTACTAACTGTCCTGGATGGATGTTGTTTCTATCACTCTCTCCTTTCAGCCCTCCAGCTATCCTAGTCTTTTAAAGTAGCTCATTTGCTCTCGTGCCTTTAGGGTCGATATCCAAATTACACCGACAACACAGCAGCTATCAGAGAAAAGCCTACTGATCTTCCTGTCTATTTCTCTCTTTCTCTTTTTCTCCTTCGTCCTTCAATCTATTTTAGCCTCCAGCTTTCGTCCCATACTTCTCTTTTCTAGTCTCACTCATCTTCTCACTATTACTCGTTCACTATTATTACATATTTCACTTTCTTTTTATGTTATTGCCTATTTAATCATGTGTCTGTCTGTCTGCGTGTGTGTGTGTTTGCTTGATATCAATACTACGTCTCTAATGCTAAAGTCTCTCTCTCTCTCTCTGCAGAGATGCGTTTGTTCTAGCCATGATCAATAGTGGGACCAGTTTCTTTGCAGGGTTTGTGGTGTTCTCAGTGCTGGGCTTCATGGCTGCAGAGCAAGGGGTCGACATCAGCAAGGTGGCCGAGAGTGGTAAGGACAGAGATCCCCAAAACACTACTACTCTTGTACCTCATCCAGGTGGCTGGTGGATGCCCAAATTTTACCAGCCACAAAAACATTTAACAGCCACATTTTTTTCAGATTTGTTTTTCAAACGCATGCACTCTCCAATATACACTACCATTCAAAAGTTTGGGGTCACTTAGAAATGTCCTTGTTTTTGAAAGAAAATAAAGAAAATTGTCCATTAAAATAACATCAAATTGATCAGAAATACAGTGTAGACATTGTTAATGTTGTAAATGACTATTGTAGCTGGAAATGGCTGATTTTTAATGGAATATCTACATAGGCATACAGAGGCCCATTATCAGCAACCATGCTGGCCTTCTAGGCAGAGTTGCAAAGGAAAAGCCATATCTCAAGACTGGCCAATAAAAATAAAAGATTAAGATGGGCAAAAGAAAACAGACACTGGACAGAGGAACTCTGCCTAGAAGGCCAGCATCCCGGAGGAGCCTCTTCACGGTTGATGTTGAGACTGTTGTTTTGCGGGTACTATTTAATGAAGCTGCCAGTTGAGGACTTGTGAGGCGTCTGTTTCTCAAACTAGAGTCTCTCAGTTGTGCACCGGGGCCTCCCTCTCCTCTTTCTATTCTGGTTAGAGACAGTTTGCGCTGTTCTGTGAAGGGAGTAGTATACAGCGTTGTACGAGATCTTCAGTTTTCAGTTCTTCAGTTCTTGGCAATTTCTTGCATGGAATAGCCTTCATTTCTCAGAACAAGAATAGACTGATGAGTTTCAGAAGAAAGTTGTTTGTTTCTGGCCTTTTTGAGCCTGTAATTGAACCAACAAATGCTGATGCTCCAGATACTCAACTAGTATAAAGAAGGCCAGTTTTATTGCTTCTTTAATCAGACAACAGTTTTCCGCTGCGCTAACATAATTGCAAAAGGGTTTTCTAATGATCAATTAGCCTTTTAAAATTATAAACTTGGATTAGCTAACACAACGTGCCATTGGAACACAGGAGTGATGGTTGCTGATAATGGGCCTCTGTACGCCTATGTAGATATTCCATAAAAAATCATCAGTTTCCAGCTACAATAGTCATTTACAACATTAACAATGTCTACACTGTATTTCTGATCAATTTGATGTTATTTTAATGGACTTAAAAATATATATATATATTCCAAGAACAAGGACATTTCTAAGTGACCCCAAACTTTTGAACTGTAGTGTATATATATTGTTTACATGTTGGCTTTGGATTGAAAAAAAAAACTGTTCCTAAATACTCTGTGACCACCCACCAATGTGACTTCTAAAAATAGACACTACCAGCCAATGGCTAAATCTACCAGCATTTGGCTGGTGTTAATTCCCCACCGTGATTCATCCCTATATCTTCATCCTCACTTTGACCTCATCACACTCACCCTGACCCCTTCCTTATCCCTTTCAGCTTGTGCCCTGATAAAACATCTTCCCGTCCCGTCTATCCACTTCTCCCCATTTGTTGTTGTGAAAATGCTGACTAACTCTGCCTCTCTGTCTCTCTCCAGGTCCAGGCCTGGCCTTCATAGCCTATCCCAAGGCTGTTACTCTGATGCCTATGGCTCCAGTCTGGGCAGCGCTCTTCTTCTTCATGCTGCTGGTACTGGGCCTGGATAGCCAGGTATTGGACAATGCACATACACAACACACACACACAGAGGGATTCCGACAGTTAATGTCTGCAGTTCTATGACACATACTGTGAGTTCACACACATAGCCACTTACCTTGACACAGTGGTGACATTTGAACTTGTCGAGTTGTATATCAAAGTAGTCCATCTTTGTTAGTCCCAGGGCCTCCAGCCATTGTTCCACAAGCACAGAGGCAGTCAATGAGCCTCTGTCTGCCTCACAGAGAGCATCTGTCCACTCTCCTCTGTTCATACACTGCTCCTCTCTCTCCTCTCTCTATTTCTCTCTCTCCATCTCTCCTCTCTGTTCATACACTGCTTCTCTCTCTCTATGTCTCTCTCTCCATCTCTCCTCTCTGTTCATACACTGCTCCTCTCTCTATTTCTCTCTCTCCATCTCTCCTCTGTTCATACACTGCTCCTCTCTCTATCTCTCTCTCTCCATCTCTCCTCTCTGTTCATACACTGCTCCTCTCTATCTCTCTCTATCTCTCCTCTCTGTTCATACACTGCTCCTCTCTCTATCTCTCTCTCTCCATCTCTCCTCTGTTCATACACTGCTCCTCTCTATCTCTCTCTATCTCTCCTCTCTGTTCATACACTACTCCTCTCTCCATCTCTCCTCTCTCTCTCTCTGTCTTTCTCCGTCTCTCCTCTCTCTATCTCTCCCCCATGACCATTCGAGGACGCAAACAGCGCTGCTATAGAAGTGACTGTTATTAGAGTATCAGAAAATAAAATATTATCCGATATATTATAATCATGATTATGACATGACAGCATATCAAAGTATGGTAGCAGAATATCAGAGTAATCTCTTTCTCAGTTTGTTGGGGTGGAGGGCTTCGTCACGGGGGTCATGGACATGCTACCGCCCAAATCTATGGCGGGCTCGCTGCGTCGCGAGGTTGTCGTGGCGATATGCTGCATCACCTGCTTTTTCATCGACCTCTCCATGGTAACAGAGGTAAGAGGGTCAGGAGAGGGGAAGGAGGGAGGGATAAATGAAGAGAAGAGGGATGAAAAGAGGTCAGAAGGGACTTATTTAGTAGTTCATATTACATCACTGTTACAAGACAACATGAACTCACATTCTTTCTCATTTTCTTTTCTGTCTTTTCGTCCCCACTGTTCTCGCTCTCCCTTCCCCTCTCTCTCTCTGTTCTCTCTTTCTCTCTCCCCCCTCTCTCTCACTCTCTCCCCCCTCCCCTCTGTCTATCTGTTCTCTTTCTCCCCTCTGGCTCTCTCTTTCTCTGTACGCTCTCTCTCTCTTTCCCTTCCTCACTCTCTCGCTCTATCTCCCCCACTCCCTCTACTCTGTCTCCCCCTCTTCACTCTCTCGCTCTCTCTCCCCTTTCACTCCCTCTACTCTCTCTCCCCTCTCTCTACTATCTCTCGCTCTCTCTTCTCTCTCTTCCCTCCTCTCTCTCTCCACCTCTTCTCTCTCTCCCCCTCTTCTCTCTCTCGCTCTCAATCCCCCTCTCTCTATACGCTCTCTCTCTCCACCTATCTCTACTATCTCTCTACTACCTCTCTCTTTCTCTCTCCCCTTTTCTCTCTCTTTCTCTCATCCCTCTCCTCTCTTTCTCTCGGCCCTATCTCTCTACTACCTCTTTCTCTCTCTCTCCCCCCCTCTCTCTCGTTCTACTCTCTCGCCCCCTCCTCTCTCTCCCCACTCTCTCTGTCTCTCTCTACCCCCACATTCTCTCTCTTTCTCCCCCTCCTCTCTCTCTCCCTCCTCTCTGTCTCTTTACCCCCACATTCTCTCTCCCTCCTCTTTCTTTCTCTCTCCTCTCTCTCTCTCCCTCCTCTCTCTGACTCTCAGGGAGGGATGTATGTGTTCCAGCTGTTTGACTACTACTCTGCCAGTGGGATCACACTGCTCTGGCAGGCCTTCTGGGAGTGTGTGGTGGTGGCCTGGGTCTATGGTAAGGTGTGTGTGTGTGTGTGTGTGTGTGTGTGTGTGTGTGTGTGTGTGTGTGTGTGTGTGTGTGTGTGTGTGTGTGTGTGTGTGTGTGTGTGTGTGTGCGTGTGTGTGTGTTGTATGAGTGCCATCTCTGGGTTACTACTGGGATTGCATCGATTATTGAAGACATGGGAATTGTGGTGAGAGAGATGGATGTGCTGTACATTTTTGTGTGATTTATGTGTGTGTGTGTGTGTGTGTGTGTCTGTCAGTCTTGGCTACCACACAAATCTTATACAGAGAGACACAGTAGAGGAAATGAAATATGTGTCATGGGCTCTAAAGCCAACTAAAGCCCAGTAGGAATAGATTGTTAGTGAGATCTGGGAAGCCTGTTTGTTTCTGTGTCAGACATCATGTGGTGACACAGAACACACAGACTGTTTGGCAGGGAAGTGACATGCAGAAAACCATGTTATCTCTCCCTTCATGATTGACCACTTCTATCTCTCTTCCTTCTTTCTCTCTCTCTCTCTCTCTCTCACTCTATTCCTGTGTCTCTCTGTCTCTGCCCCCATCTCTCAATTCAGTTCAACTGCAGGGCTTTACTGGCATGGGAAACATATGCTAACATTTCCAAAGCAAGTGAAATAGATAATAAACAAATACACATGAACAACAATAAAATGAACAGTAAACATTACACTCACAGAAGTTCCAAAAGAATAAAGACCAATATCATATTACGTCTACATATAGTGTTGTAACGATGTACAAATGGTTAAAGTACAAAAGGGAAAATAAATAAACATGAATATGGGTTGTATTTACAATGGTGTTTGTTCTTCACTGGTTGACCTTTTCTTGTGGCAACAGGTCACAAATCTTGCTGCTGTGGTGGCACACTGTGGTATTTCACCCAGTAGATATGGGAGTTTATCAAAATCGGGTTTGTTTTCAAATTCTTTGTGAGTCTGTAATCTGAGGGAAATATGTGTCTCTAATATGGTCATACATTTGGCAGGAGGTTAGGAAGTGCAGCTCAGTTTCCACCTCATTTTGTGGGCAGTGTGCACATAGCCTGTCTTCTCTTGAGAGCCATGTCTGCCTACGGTGGCCTTTCTCAATAGCAAGGTTATGCTCACTGAGTCTGTACATAGTCAAAGTTTCCTTAAGTTTGGGTCAGTCACAGTCGTCTCTCTCTCACTCAGGTGCAGATCGTTTCATGGATGATGTGGCTCGTATGATTGGCTACCGGCCGATGCCCTACATGAAGTGGTGCTGGTCCTACATCACGCCCCTTGTTTGTGTGGTGAGTTAGGCTGTTAAAGCACAGCCCTCCAGAGCAGGACACTATGGCCTACAGTCATGTAGATTTAGCATAGTTCAGGGTATTTGGAATACCAGAGCATTTGTGCTGTGCTTCACTGATCAATGTAATTATGGCTTTGGGATTAAAACTTTTTAAATTGCCTGTGTTGTTAACTAGTGTGTGTGTGTGTGTGTGTGTAGGGAGTGTTCCTGTTCCATGTGGTGAACTACAAGCCCCTGACGTATAACTCAGTGTATACCTACCCCTTGTGGGGCGAGGCGCTGGGCTGGTGTCTGGCCCTCTCCTCAATGCTCTGCATCCCCATCACGGTCCTCTACAAACTACTGCGCTGCAAAGGATCCTTCACAGAGGTGTGTGTGTGTGTGTGTGAGAGAGAGAGAGAGAGAGAGAGAGAGAGAGACTGGCCTCACGCTTCTATGCTGAGGTGTGAGCATACTGTTTGTGTGTCTGAGTAGGAACTGTGTTTCCCTGGTGACATACCCCCTGCCTGCGTTGTCTGTGTCTGAGTAGGAACTGTGTTTCCCTGGTGACGTACCCCCTGCCTGCGTTGCCTCTGTCTGTGTCTGAGTAGGAACTGTGTTTCCCTGGTGACGTACCCCCTGCCTGCGTTGTCTCTGTCTGTGTCTGAGTAGGAACTGTGTTTCCCTGGTGACGTACCCCCTGCCTGCGTTGTCTCTGTCTGTGTCTGAGTAGGAACTGTGTTTCCCTGGTGACGTACCCCCTGCCTGCGTTGCCTCTGTCTGTGTCTGAGTAGGAACTGTGTTTCCCTGGTGACGTACCCCCTGCCTGCGTTGCCTCTGTCTGTGTCTGAGTAGGAACTGTGTTTCCCTGGTGACGTACCCCCTGCCTGCGTTGTCTCTATCTGTGTCTGAGTAGGAACTGTGTTTCCCTGGTGACGTACCCCCTGCCTGCGTTGCCTCTGTCTGTGTCTGACTGTGCTGACTAAACTGTAACATGCTACTATGAATATCACTGTCTGGCTCATGGTGGTGAATGTGTGACATCATCAATCAGGCTGCTGAGTTGAAACTGTTTCCCATGTTAGCTCCTACCCTGCCCTGTTAAAATGTCTCTGTGACTCTTGGTAGGCTTTCACACTATCACTGTCTCCGTGCTAGACTCATTTCATTCAAGGATATTTACCCTTCTCTTTCTCTCTCACTCCCTCCCTCTTACTCTGTCTCTCTCCCTCCCTGTCTCCCCCTCTGTAGCGTTGGCAGCACCTGACCACTCCGGTGTGGGGTCGACATCACATGGAGTACCTGGCTCCTGAGTCTGAGGCCAAACTGCTGCCCCCTAATGGCCAGACCAAAAACACTTTGCTATTTGAGAGTGTCATCTGATCATCTGAGCCCCACAGAATCCACCCCCTCCTTTCCCACTCAGAACCCTCCGTCCCAAACACACTCTCACACAAACACACACCCTGCCTTGGCCCAGCCATAAATGAACAGGAAGGCCACTCTGAAGCCGATCAAACACACACACTGAACAGCCCTGGACCAATGGACCAAAGAAAATATGGGACATGAGCTCAAATACACAATCAATATAGGCTGACATTCTTTTTGTTTTCCTCTACCTCTCTCTCTGTCTCTCTCTCTCTCTCTCCGTCTTATGCTCTGTGCCTCAGTGCTGTCCTTTCCTGTCTCGTCCTGTGATTGTGTTGTGATGTCGAATGCAGCTGCGATATCTTGGCCCCATCCCATCTCCACTGTGCCTCTCCCTTTCTCCTCTCTTGTCTGTGTGTGTCCCTTTCCTCCCTGTGTAATGGATTCTGTGGGGCGGTTCAGTGCTGCTGACCCAGTCTGTAGTAACCCAACATACCCTGTTGATGGTGCTGAATGAGTATTACTGATCCCAAGCTGGTAAACACATATCTGTCTACTGTAGATCTGACCGTGTGTGTGTGTGTGTGTGTGTGTGTGTGTGTGTGTGTGTGTGTGTGTGTGTGTGTGTGTGTGTGTGTGTGTGTGTGTGTGTGTGTGTGTGTGTGTGACTAAAGGAGAGAGGTACTGTGCTCTGTTATCTGTGTCCGTCTTTGACTCTGAGCTCAACCTGTCGCCCGACCACTATTTTCTATCCTCCCTCATCAGTCAAACTGTTAAGAAACTTCCCTCTGTAAATTACAAAAGAAACTAAGCACCACCACTTCCAGTGTAACTAACTAACTAACTTACTAACTTAAGTGTCTTGAGTTTTGTGTGAGTCTGTGAATCAGTGTTAATATTGGGGAGGGGATTGTAATCAGCATTTCCACCTTGTGAGAGAGAGAGAGAAGCCTACTGATTTAGAAAGAAAGCAAGGGCGAGGAAGGGAGAGAGAAGCCTACCGATGGAGAAAGAGAGCGAGGGAGGGAGAGAGAAGCCTACCGATGGAGAAAGAAAGAGAGGGAGAGCAATGTGTCTTAATGCCAAGCCAAGAGAGAAGCAATAAAAGACAAGATGGAAACTTTATTCTTTAGGCTCTTTATTTGCATAAACACTACCAATATTATTCATACAAATACATGTATTTACAGATACTCTCAAAGCTCAATCACCTCTGACGGTTACTATAGAGAGAGTGACACATTCATAGCCTTGTCTCAGATCTGTTTGTGCTTGAACCAACTACATATCATGTATAGTCAGGAGAGCTGTTTAAAGCACATAGAGATCCGATCTGGGACCAGGCTAACATTCATACTGTCCAACAGGTAACAGGGTTTTGCTTTATAAACAGTCAGTCCCACTCCTACAAACAAGTATTGATTAGAAACATGCTTAATTGATGATAAAAACATATTATCTTGGAGAGAATGAAGAGTGCTGCTGTGCTTCAGATGTGTATTCAATCATTCAAGTGCAGAACATGAAACAAATAATTGTTTACTTTAAGATATTAGATTGTGTAGTCTTGTCAATGCTAGAAACTTGTCAAAATAAATATTGTATTCAAAGTAGAATAACGTATCAGGGAATGCACAATTTAGCTTAAAAATGTTTATGAAAAAGTACATGGTCAAATGTTCTAAATATCCATTAATATTGATTTGTTTTACATCCTCGTTAGAAAAATACAGAGAGATTGGCTCTGTAACAGTGTTCACAATAGATGAAAACTATGCTCTCCATTTGGCATTGATTTGACCCTGAAATATGTGATGATTCATAGCTCTGGGACAAGGCTACGTGATGCATGCATCATGCAGTCCCCATGATGTCTGAGGGCATAACAGAGTGAACAGTTGTTTTTCACTCCCTTGAGTAGGCTATAGGAAAGTAGGCTGTCTTTGAATGTGTAGTCCTGTGGAACCCTACCACTTTTCCCACTGCATTTCATATACAAGGTTCTGTAGCGTAAATCTCCCCCGTACGTTTTCCTCCGGGAAAATGGCTTGAATCTAGCCCTAAGGCTACCGCTCTGAGAAGCCTATTTGCAAACATCTGGTGGCACAGAAAAAAAGGAAAATGGATAGCAAACAATCTATTGACTAAATTCCTCTTGCGACTACAATATATCTGACTGGCTAAATAACTTTATTTTGAGTTAATGTGGACCAAGTGACCCAGACTTGAGCACTTGGACCAGGACTCGAGTACTGGGACTCAGACTTCAGGCATAGGATCTATTGACTCGACCATTGGGGCCTCAGACACAAGCACAGGGGACTCGATTCGGACTCAAGGTTTAGTGACTCGACTACA
Source organism: Salmo trutta (assembly GCF_901001165.1). Taxonomy (NCBI): domain Eukaryota; kingdom Metazoa; phylum Chordata; class Actinopteri; order Salmoniformes; family Salmonidae; genus Salmo; species Salmo trutta. Next base: position 33,462,632 of record NC_042986.1, on the reverse strand, counting down.
TCACTGGGCGAAACAGTCCTTGTAGCTCCTGTTCAGTCATTGGCCCCCGGCCTGTTCTACTTCTGGACATCAGTGTGACTGAGGCGTCTGGAATGTTGATAACAATGGAAATGACGCGACCGAGGGACGGAGGTGCAACCCATAATACTTTGCAGCACCATCTGGTTATTGTGATACACTTTCTCTCTCTCCTCTGAGATTGTGTGTGTCTGTATTTTATCTATGTAATGTGCAATGTCTATGTAATGTGCAATGTCTATGTAGGCTGAATTAGGAATTTACATGCCCAGATAATTCTTATAATATTATTCTTATATATGTTATTCGTACTTCTGCAGTTGGGAAGGGAATATGATCTTATCCATAAAAAGGTTGTGTCTACACTTGACACTTAATGTGATTTCTGCTATCAGAATACGATGATCGCATTGAAAAGACGGGTCTAGACGCACACAAGGTCTGTGTTCAGATCTGGCTGATCTCTTCAGGGGGTGGTCAGGGATGCATTGTGTGTGGATTTCTCCTGTTTGGACACAATCAGGCAACCGAAAGCGCATATAGTTGGCGACGTTGTCAGCACTCCTCCCACAAGTCTCCAGAAAACATGTGTTTTGGTAACGAAATATGTTTTGGAGGAAATATGTTCCTAGCATGTGAGGAACGTGTTTGCTGGCCTCATAAATGCTAGCCAGCAAGCCAATGTTTTGTTTGCCTATAGAGTTAAGCAAACCCTTTAGCGTTGCTTGCTAGCTTGCTGACTAGCTAGAGGTTAGCTGGTTAGTTAGCTACAGTAGTTAGCCACTGCCATCAGGTGTTGTGTTATCATATTTTGTCTATTCCACCGTTTGTAGAATGCATACTGGCATTGAATATGGCGTGAGAAACAGGAATCCGGACACATTGTAGACAAGGTAGACACATATAATGTAGGTGTGGATCAGTGGAGGCTCTTCAGATGAGGAAGGGGAGGACCATCCTCAGTGAATTTCTTAAAATAAAGAATTGTAAAACATTGAAAAACTAGACTAAATATATTCACGTCATTAAATAATTTATTAATACACACTGTTTTGCAATGAAGGTCTATGGTATCCTCAACAGCACTCTGTAGGGTAGCACCATGGTGTAGCCGGAGGACAGCTAGTTTCCGTCCTCCTCTTGGTACATTGACGTCAATGCAAAACCTAACTTTTGGTTCTCACCCCCTTCCATAGACTTACACAGTAATTATGACAACTTCCGGAGGACGTCCTCCAACCTATCAGAGCTCTTGCAGCATGAACTGACATGTCCACCCAATCAAAGGATCAGAGAATGAATTTAGTGCTGAAAGCATGAGCTACAGCTAGCTAGCCCTACAGTGCATAAAATGTTGTGAGTAGTTGACTCAAAGAGAGAGAAAGACAACAGTTGGAACAGTTTTCAACAAATTAATTTCTTAAAAAATGAAGGACAAGAGAGAGAGTGTGTAATTTTTTTCAGTTTCACTTACTTAGCTAGCAAATGCAGCTCGCTAGTTTAGTTACTCAAACACCCGGCTCAAACAGAGGGATGCTATGTTAGCTAGCTGGCTATGACTATCCAACACAGCACTGGAACTCTTCCAAGTCAAGGTAAGCTTTTGGTTTTATTAAATTATTGCCACCGGGGCCCAACGGTCTAACTGCTTACTGACTGTACACTGTAACGTTACTGCTGATTGTAGCAGGTTTACTAACGCATTAGTTCTATTAGCTATGTTGACTAGAACTTTATTTTAGCTGATATGGGGACAACGATGTAGGCTGTGTGTAAAGGTTATGACATTGTTTGGCTTGGAAAGGTTTGTTGCCTGGTCACATACAGCTGATGTGTTCATTGACGTCCACAAACGAAGGGAAAAGGTGAGAGGGGAGTGCATGGAGGCTAGAATGAATACAACGTAGCTGCTATGATCAGGGTTGTATTCATTATGCCGATTTGGTTGAAAAATATTTCTTAAATGGAAGCAAACAAAATGGGGATGAAAATACCTGAATTTGTCCAATAGAAACTCTTTTGTTTACAATTTTTGTACTAATGATTACACCCTAGATAAGCTAGATCCAGGCAAGAGTGTGCAAGGCGGTATTGAATGTGTCACTCTGTGCCTTTTCAAATTTTTCTCTCGACCTGTGTGCACCTACGTTGTAAATTTTCATTCAAAGGCTAGGGTGTAGGGACATTTTGAGTATAATCTCGTAGCCTAAACCTATCGATGTGACCTTGAACTAGATGAATGGAATATGAATGACAGTCATCCAACATGCTGTAATAGAAATAAGGCCATGCTCATGAAAAAAAGACATGTCCGCCCTCATCATAAACACCACTGACCGCCACTGGTGTAGATGCATGACGCGCTCAGAATTTCATGATCATAGCTCTATGATCAGAATACTTAAACTGCATGAACTGTCAAGTTTAGGCATGTCAAGTTGCCTAATGGCCCACTGTTTTCGTCATTTTAACAAAATGACTAAGACTACACTAAATCAACAACAAAAAAAGCACTGATGCACAGTGTATACTAGAGGTATGGACTCGAGTCACACACTTGATAGAAAATAAAATGACTTGATTTGGAGACTCGGGACTCGACTTTGACTTGAGATTGATGATTTGAAATTATCTGGCAAGGTTTTGTAACGTTTTGTCAATCATTTTGGAGCACAGTCTCCGTGGATTACTTTCCATGCAACCAGAGACAGTATCGCACTTCTAAGAAAACAGATTCGCTGATGAAACGATCACTCAACCCTCTGATTGGACCAGCAAACTGTCAATCAACAAAGGTCAGGTGAGGGTTTCCACTAGATAGTCCAGCCACAAAGTCCAAATTGGCTAAAGGCCTATGGTAAAAAATAATTGAAAAAAGAAATGGGGTTTATGGTCTTAATTTACGTTTAGGCATACGGTTAGCGGTGTGGTTAAGGTTAGGTTCAAAATCAGATTTTAAGATGATAAATTATAGAAATAGGCGGGGTTTATGACTTTGTGGCTGTGTTAACTGGGGGTGAGCTAGTGCAGTGAGAAGGTTTTCGTGGGCCGCGAGTGTGAAATTGAACCTGAAGAATATTCGTTTTTTACATATTTGAATGTGATATTTATACCTTTGCTTATTCGACCTGGTCACTGACATAGACCTACAGCATTACACCAAATTCTTGTTTAAAAAACGAATCTGTGTCAGAACCGAAATGTTGTGCGTTTTGACTGTTGACCAATGACCAGTCAGCTGCAAAGGCAGTGAACATGTCCAGATTAGTGACCGGAAATGTTCTAAAGTCAAATTGTAGGGAGAGGATTTCCATAAATAAACAGGCCTATGCAGCTCCAAAAATAGTTTGGTAATCAGAAATATTAACTGTTTACTTTGCAAGCTCACCAGCAATAGGGCAACAATTACTAGCATAGGTCTACTGGTCTTTTGGTATGTCCAACTTGCTTGAAATGTATTATTTACTTCTGAAGCTTGCATTTGGAATTTGTTTTTAAAATTCATTATTACAAAATCAAGATGTGTTGTAGACAAAATAATGAAAAGGGATGTCTGGTAGCATCAATAAATAGACAAAGATGTGTAGTTGAATAAGTTATTGCATGATGTATAGAGACTTTTTTCACTTGATTTGAGACTTAACTTGAAAAAACTTGTGACTTGTCCTTAGAATGCACAACTTGACTCAAGACTCTACCCCTTCTACTTGGGACTCGACTTGAGATTGAGACCTTGTGACTAAAATAATAGTGACTTGGTATATTAGTGAATAGGATGGATGAGGGAGGTGACTAGACTACACGTCTCTCTCCAAGGGATGATAGAGCCATTCCCTGTGAGGTTGGGGACAGATTTGGGAGTTTTATTTCTGGAGCTATTTTGTGTTCAGTTATTAAACATAACATGAAGGAGAAACTGCCTTGGTCCAACTGACAACGCAAACACCCACACCTCGGCTCAACTAACAAATGCCTCTCACACAGTGACTCTCAGTTCTGTCCTCACAATCACCTCTCACTCCCTTTCTACTCCCTCTCCATGCCTATAAATACAGATTCCTAATAGTCCAGTGTTACATTCTCCCACTCCTACAGCTCTATGAAACCTCTCTCCTGTCTCCCTCTGTTTCTCTTTCCTCTCTCCCCTTTCTCTCTCACTCCACTCCTTTATATCTATCTATCTACCCATCTTTCTGTCTCTCACAACCTCAAAGAGAGAGGGCTGAAGTGACGTCTTGCTGGCTTACTCATTACAAGATGTCATAAAAATCCTGTTGCCGCAGCAACGGCACCATTTATCACCATGGAAACCGACCTTCATGTCGTGGTGGTGCATTCTCCTTCAGCAAGAGAGGGAAGAGGCAAGGCGAACCAATGGGAAGCCAGGGAGCAGATGGCGGAGGGTCGTCACTAGTTAACACAGTCGCAAGTCATTATTATGGCTAAACCCCACCTATTTCTACAATTAATCTTAATCTGATTTTAAACCTAACCTTAACCACACTGCTTATGTTATGCCTAACCTTAAATTAAGACCTGCTAATGCAGCTAGCTAGTTTAGCCTACTCACACCCGGCTCAAACAGAGAGGAATGCTATTTATGTTAGATTTATGTTAGCTAGTGCCAGTGCTCCTGCACATTGGCTAACCGGGCTATCTGCATTGTGTCCCACCACCCACCAACCCCTCTTTTACGCTACTGCTACTCTCTGTTCATCATATATGCATAGTCACTTTAACCATATCTACATGTACATACTACCTCAATCAACCTGACTAACCGGTGTCTGTATGTAGCCTCGCTACTTATATAGCCTCAATACTGTATATAGCCTGTCTTTTTACTGTTGTTTTATTTCTTTACCTACCTATTGTTCACCTAATACATTTTTTGCACTATTGGTTAGAGCCTGTAAGTAAGCATTTCACTGTAAGGTCTACACCTGTTGTATTTGGTGCACATGACAAATAAACTTTGATTTGACTTAGCTGGCTAAGAATATCCACTCTTCCAAGTCATGGTAAGCTTTTGGTTTTATAAATTTATTGTCACCTGGGCCCGCTGGTGTAACTGCTAAACTGCTTACTGTACTGCATGATTGTAGCAGGTTTACTAACAGGTTAGTTCTAGTAGCTATGTTGACTATGATGTTAGCTAATATGGTGACAACGATATAGGTTGTGTGTAGCGGTTATGGTATAAAGGATTGGCTTGGTTACAGACAGCTGTTGTGTTGTGCACTGAAGTCCACAAGCAAAGGGAAAAGGTGAGACGAGAAAAGCCCGAAGATGCGAGAAGGAATTATACAATGAGCAAAATGATCATGCTGTTTGTATGTGGCTGCTATGAAAGTAAACTGTGTTTGCATGTGATCATGGGTGTATTCCTTCAGCCGATTCTGTTGCTTCCATTTCATAACCTCTACAGGATCGGCGGGTCCCCCATGGGACAGTTGAGCTAACGTAGGCTAATGTGATTAGCAAGAGGTTGTAAGTAACAAGAACATTTCCCAGGACATAGACATATCTGATATTGGCAGATAGCTTGAATTCTTGTTAATCTAATGGCACTGTCCAATTTACAGTAGCTATTACAGTGAAAGAATACCATGCTATTGTTTGAGGAGAGTGCACCGTTATGTACTTGAAATGTTATTAATAAACCAATGAGGAACATTTGGGCAGTCTTGCCACAAAACGTTGAACAGAAATGCAATGGTTCATTGGATCAGTCTAAAACGTTGCCCATACACTGCTGCCATCTAGTGGCCAAAATCTAAATTGCACTCGGGCTGGAATAATACATTATGGCCTTTATCTTGCATTTCAAAGATGATGGTACAAAAGAAACACGTTTTTTTCTTTGTATTATCTTTTACCAGATCTAATATGTTATATTCTCCTACATGAATTTAAAATTTATACAAACTTCAAAGTGTTTCCTTTGAAATGGTATCAAGAATATGCATATCCTTGCTTCAGGTTCTGAGCTACAGGCAGGTAGATTTGGGTATGTCATTTTAGGCAAAAATGTAAAAAAGGGGGCGGATCCAGAACAAAACAAGGATAGACCTACTTGAATTTGTCCAATAGAAACTCTTGTTTTGCTTGCAAAACAGAAAGTTTTGCTACTGTTTGGACAGCACTATCAACAAGGCATGTCCTACAGACCCTAGTTTTGTCGCACCTGGTCTACTGTTCAGTTGTCTGGTCATGGGCCACAGAGGCACTTAGGAAAATGACAATTGTCTCAGAACAGGGCAGCACGGTTGGCCCTTAAATGTACATGGAGAGCTAACGTTAATAGTATGCATATCAATCTCTCATGGCTCAAGTGGAGGAGAGATTGACTTCCTCACTACTTGTTTTTGTAAGAAGTGTTGACAAGCGGAATACACCGAGCTGTCTGTTAAAACTACTGAACTACTACAAGACATGCCACTAGAGGTTTCTTCACAGTCCCCAAGTCCAGAACATACTATGGGAGGCGCACAGTACTACAAAGAGCCATGACTACATGGAACTCTATTCCACATCAGGTAACTGATGCAAGCAGTAGAATCCGATTTTTTTTACACTGATAAAAATACAGCTTATGGAACAGAGGGTACTGTGAAGCGTTGGGGAGAACAGGCTCGTGGTAATGATTGGAGCGAAATTTATGGAATGTATCAAATACATCAAACACATGGTTTCCATGTGTTTAATGCCATGCCATTTACTCTGTTCCAGCCATTATAATGAGCTGTCCTCCACTCAGCAGCCTCCAATGCTGTGAAGAGACACACTCACACACGCATATGCACACACTCTACACACAGGTACATTGTAATATTGTTGTATGCTGGTATTATACATTTTGCATTGTAGATATGTAGTGGTGTAATAATGTTATATGATGTACTGTTTTATATTTTGTTTTATGTGTGATGTAAGTGCCTTAATGTGTATGGACCCCAGGAAGAGTAGCTGCTGCCTTGGCAGTAACTAATGGCGATCCCTAATAAATACAAATGATATATATATCACAGGAAGTTGGTGGCACCTTAATTGGGGAGAACGGAATCGTGGTATGACTGGAACGGAATTTGTGGAATGGTATCAAATACTTCAAACGCATGGTTTCCAGGTGTTTGATGCCATTCCATCTGTTCCGTTCCGGCCATTATTATGAGTCGTTCTCAGCCTCTTGTGATGTATTTAAGCAATAAGGCATGAGGGGGTGTGGTATATGGCCAATATACCATGGCTAATGGTAGTTCTTAGACACAACGCATCGTGGAATGCCTGGACACTGCCCTTAGCCGTGGTATATTGGCCGGGGTAGGCCATCATTGTAAATAAGAATTTGTTCTTAACTACCTAGTTAAATAAAGGTTTAAAAAATTGCCTTGATGACAGCTTTGCACACTCTTGGCATTCTCTCAACCAGCTTCACCTGGAATGCTTTTCCAACAGTCTTGAATGAGTTCCCACATATGCTGAGCACTTGTTGGCTGCTTTTCTTCACTCTGCACTCCAACTCATCCCAAACCATCTCAATTGGGTTGAGGTCGGGTGATTGTGGAGGCCAGGTCAACTGATGCAACACTCCATCACTCTCCTTCTTGGTCAAATAGCGCTTACACAGCCTGGAGTTGGGTTGGGTCATTGTCCTGTTGAAAAACAAATGATAGTCCCACTAAGCGCAAACCAGATGGGATGGAGTAGCGCTGCAGAATGCTGTGGTAGCCATACTGGTTAAGTGTGCCTTGAATTCTAAATAAATCACTGGCAGGGTCACCAGCAAAGCACTCCCACAGCATCACACCTCCTCCATGCTTCACGGTGGGAACCACACATGCGAGTATCATCCGTTCACCTACTCTGCGTCTCACAAAGACACAGCGGTTGGAACCAAAAATCTCAAATTTGGACTCATCAGACCAAAGGTCAGGTTTCCACCGGTCTAATGTCCATTGCTTGTGTTTCTTAGCCCAAGCAAGTCTCTTCTTATTGGTGTCCTTTAAATCAAATCAAACTTTATTTGCCACATGCGCCGAATACAACAAGTGTAGACTTTACCGGAAATGCTTACTTACAAGTCCTTAACCAACAGTGGAGTTCAAGAAGAAGAAAATATTTACCAAGTAGGCTAAAATAAAAAGTAATAATAAAAAGTAACACAATAAGAATAACAATAATGAGGTTATATACAGGGGGCACCGGTACTGAGTCAGTGTGTGGGGGTACAGGCAAGTTGAGGTAATCTGTACATGTAGGTGGGAGCGTAGTGACTATGCATAGGTAACAAACAAACAGTGAGTAGCAGCAGTGTACGGGGGGGGTGTCAATGTAAATTGTCCGGTGGCAATTGTTTTGAATTGTTCAGCAGTCTAATGGCTTGGGGGTAGAAGCTGTTGAGGAGCCTTTCGGTCCTAGACTTGGCGCTCCGGTACCGCTTGCCGTGCGTTAGCAGAGAAAACAGTCTATAACTTGGGTGAATAGAGTCTCTGAAAATTTTATGAGCTTTCCTCTGACACCGCCTATTATATAGATCCTGGATGGCAGGAAGCTTGGCCCCAGTGATGTACTGGGCCGTTCACACTACCCTCTGTAGCGCCCTACGGTCAGATGCTGAGCAGTTACCATACCAGGCAGTGATTCAACCGGTCAGGATGCTTTCGATTGTGCAGCTGTAGAACCTTGAGGATCTGGGGACCCATGCCAAATCTTTTCAGTCTCCTGAAGGGGAAAAGGTTTTGTCGTGCCCTCTTCACGACTCTTGGTATGTTTGGACCATGATAGTTCGTTGGTGATGTGGACCTCAAGGAACTTGAAACTCTCGACCCGCTCAACTACAGACCCATAGATGTTAATGGGGGCCTGTTCGGCCCACCTTTTCCTGTAGTCCATGATCAGCTCCTTTGTCTTGCTCACAATGAGGGAGAGGTTGTTGTCCTGGCACCACACTGCCAGTTCTCTAACCTCCTCCCTATAGGCCGTCTCATCGTTGTCGGTGATCAGGCCTACCACTGTTGTGTCGTCAGCAAACTTAATGATGGTGTTGGAGTCGTGTTTGGCCACGCAGTCATGGGTGAACAGGGAATACAGGATGGGACTAAGTACACACCCCTGAGGGGCCCCAGTGTTAAGGATCAGCGTGGCAGACGTGTTGTTGCCTACTCATACCACCTGGGGGCGGCCCGTCAGGAAGTCCAGGATCCAGTTGCAGAGGGTGGTGTTTAGTCCCAGGGTCCTTAGCTTAGTGATGAGCTTTGTGGGCACTAGGGTGTTGAACGCTGAGTAGTGGTTTCTTTGCAGCAATTTGACCATTAAGGCCTGATTCACACAGTCTTCTCTGAACAGTTGATGTTGAGATGTGTCTGTTACTTTAACTCTGTGAAGCATTTATTTGGGCTGCAATTTCTGAGGCTGGTAACTCTAATGAACTTATCCTCTGCAGCAGAGGTAACTCTGTGTCTTCCATTCCTGTGGTGAGGCTCATGAGATCCAGGTTCATCATAGCGCTTGATGGTTTTTGTGACTGCACTTGAAGAAACTTTCAAAGTTCTTGAAATTTTCCGGATTGACTGACCTTCATGTCTTAAAGTAATGATGGACTGTCGTTTCTCTTTGCTTATTTGAGATGTTCTTGCCATAATATGGACGTGGTCTTTTACCAAATAGGGCTATCTTCTGTATACCAACCCTACCTTGTCACAACACAATGCATTCCAGTTTGTGCAAAGCTGTCATCAAGGCAAAGGGTGGCACTTTGAAGAATCTGAAATATACTTTGATTTGTTTAACACTTTTTTGTGTTACTACATGATTCCATATGTGTTCCTTCATAGTTTTGATGTCTTCACTATTATTCTACAATGTAGAAAATAGTAAAAAGAAAGAAAAACCCTGGAATGAGTAGGTGTGTCCAAACCTTTGACTGGTACTGTACATGTGTATTTAAGTAGTAAAAGTTAAGTATTTGATCCCATATTCATAGCATGCAATGAATACATCAAGCTTGTGAGTCTACACATTTGTTGGATGCATTTGCTGTTTGTTTTGGTTGTGTTTCAGATTATTTTGTGCCCAATATAAATTCATGGTAAATAAAGAATTGTGTCATTTTGAAGTCACTTTTATTGTAGATAAGATTAGAGTATGTTTCTAAACACTTCTACATTAATGTGGGTGCTACCATGATTACGGATAATCCTGAATGAATTGGGAATAATGATGAGGGAGAAATTTACAGACGTACAAATATCATACCCCCCAAGACATGCTAACCTCTCACCATTACAATAACGGGGGAGGTTAGCATACCCCCCAAGACATGCTAACCTCTCACCATTACAATAACAGGGGAGGTTAGCATACCCCCCAAGACATGCTAACCTCTCACCATTACAATAACAGGGGAGGTTAGCATACCCCCCCAAGACATGCTAACCTCTCACCATTACAATAACAGGGGAGGTTAGCATACCCCCCCAAGACATGCTAACCTCTCACCATTACAATAACAGGGGAGGTTAGCATACCCCCCAAGACATGCTAACCTCTCACCATTACAATAACGGGTTGGTATTTATGGTATTATGATATATGTGCTGTGTTAAAGATTGTGGACTCAAGAGAACTTGAATCATCAGGGTACATTGATACTTAATTTCCAACCCCATAATGTTATCAATATTGCATAATTTAAAATTAGTAATCATTATTTATTCTTTTCCATAAAGGTTTGTGACCGAAGTGACCCCTGTTGGTTACATCTTGGTAGTGCAGGCCATGTCCTAGTAAAGAAGGAGATCGTGTCAGAACGTAAGATAAGAATCAATGAATTGATATAGTCATAAGAAAGCAGCTGATTTTGGAGGACAGTTCCACCACCAGCCAAATGGCCCTGAGGGCTTGGTCTACTCACCAGTGTACACTCATAGATGGGAACGTCTGAGGCCCCTTGAGGGCTTGGTCTACTCACCAGTGTACACTCATAGATGGGAACGTCTGAGGCCCCTTGCAGCCGGAGGCTGTGTAGCACGGCGTCGTGGACGGTAGTGAACAGACGGCTCTTAGGGATGGACTCAGAGAAGAAGCTTGCTCTGGATAACTGCTCCACCACACAGACTGGAGGAAAGACAAACCAGGTTAGACAACACACACAAAGACCACACACGCTAGACCAGAGAGACCAGCATGAATTAGCACAGACACTCACCTTGGCATCCAGCTAAATAGATGTCAATGTCAATCTCTCTATAGTCTCGGAATATCTGCAATAAAGAGAGAAAATAGTGAGAGAGGTGGAAAGAGAGTGAGAGAAAGGTCAAATAAGAAGGCAGTGTTTCTCTACGGGACTGTTTGTGTTGCACCAGTTTGGATTCATCTGGTTTTTCTCTTCTATCCCTCTCGCTCTCCACCACTCCCCCTCTCTCTCTATACCACTCCCCCTCTCTCTCTATACCACTCTCTCTCTCTACCTCTCTGCCTCTCTCTCTACCACTCTACCTCTCTACCACTCTCTCTACCACTCTCTCTACCTCTCTCTCTACCTCTCTCTCTACCTCTACCACTCTCTCTACCTCTCTACCACTCTCTCTACCTCTCTACCACTCTCTCTACCTCTCTACCTCTGTCTCTACCTCTGTCTCTACCTCTCTCTCTACCACTCTCTCTACCTCTCTACCACTCTCTCTACCTCTCTACCTCTGTCTCTACCTCTGTCTCTACCTCTGTCTCTACCTCTGTCTCTACCTCTGTCTCTACCTCTGTCTCTACCACTCTCTCTACCTCTCTACCACTCTCTCTACCTCTCTACCACTCTCTCTACCTCTCTACCTCTCTACCTCTCTACCTCTCTACCTCTCTACCTCTCTACCTCTCTCTCTACCTCTCTACCTCTCTACCACTCTCTCTGCCTCTCTACCACTCTCTCTACCACTCTCTCTGCCTCTCTACCTCTGTCTCTACCTCTGTCTCTACCTCTGTCTCTACCACTCTCTCTACCACTCTCTCTACCACTCTCTCTACCACTCTACCACTCTCTCTACCTCTCTACCACTCTCTCTGCCTCTCTACCACTCTCTCTACCACTCTCTCTACCACTCTCTCTACCACTCTCTCTACCTCTCTACCACTCTCTCTACCTCTCTACCACTCTCTCTACCTCTCTACCACTCTCTCTACCTCTCTACCTCTCTACCTCTCTACCTCTCTCTCTCTCTCTCCACCACTCTCCCCCTCTCTCTCTTTCCATCACTCTCTACATCTCTATAAGTGCCTCTTCCCTGACAATCTAATTTCGACCTGCCTACTCCCAGAACACAAGACCTTTGTTTGATTCAAGCACAAGGCCACTCAGGAGTACGACAGCGAACAATGTTACATAAGGAGACTGGATACAAAGAAACTACAAATACATTTCTGAAAACATCATTAACCTCTCCTTCCTTTTTTCTCCTTCTCTCTCTTTCACTGTCTTCTCTCCATCCCATCTGTGATCAACCCTCCCTCTCTGTCTTTCCTCCTTCTATCCCCCTTTCATCCATCCCCATCCTTCAAAAACACACACACTCCTCCCACACACACACAAACATACGTTATTCAGCATCATCACAGTGACGGTGTCTACAAAGCTGGCTGTGGAGAGATCCAGGATGATGGTATGTGTGTCAATGTCCGAGCTCCTCCCCCTCTGCTCTTCTCCTACGGTACTGGACGTCTGGGTTATGGCATCATCGCCATGACTACCAGTCTCAGAGCCCAGGTCCAACCTGGTCCATTGCTGCTCGTAGGCCCAGTTCACCTTAGATTGACAGAGAGACAGTATGTTACTCTGCTCTGGAGTGAATTGAGGTTTTGCTGACTGTAGGCTTTACTTGAGTCTAGAGTTTCCTGTAGAATTATAGTACATCATGCTACAAACCTGTCCATTAGTGGGTCTGTCAGTCAGGGCGATGTCTGTCCTGTTTCCCTTCAGGTCAGGGGAGCCCTTCTCTACATCCACCTTGTCCTCTGGGTGGACTGTACCATTGGGTAGGTGTCCATTCACACCATTCTGGGAAGGGAAGGGGAGAGACATCCATTGAAATAATGTCACTTGATAATAGTATAAAACCATTTTTGTGTACAGTATGTGTGTGTGTGTGTGTGTGTGTGTGTGTGTGTGTGTGTGTGTGTGTGTGTGTGTGTGTGTGTGTGTGTGTGTGTGACGGACTGTATGTATATGTGGTGTGTGTGTGTGTGTGTGTGTGTGTGTGTGTGTGTGTGTGTGTGTGACGGACTGTATGTATATGTGGTGTGTGTGTGTGTGTGTGTGTGTGTGTGTGTGTGTGTGTGTGTGTGTGTGTGTGTGTGTGTGTGTGTGTGTGTGTGTGTGTGTGTGTGTGTGTGTGTGTGTGTGTGTGTGTGTGTGTGTGTGTGTGTGAACCTGTTTTTTAGCCTCCTTTTTAGCTTTCTTTTCTTCTTTCTTGTCTTTCCTCTTTTGTTTAGCGTCTCTTTTCTTCTTTCTCGTCAGCAGCTTCCCAATGTCAATACCGCTCTGTGTGAGGAAATGAAAGAGAGAGGTTGAGAGAGAGAGTGAATAAGAGAGAGAGAGAGTGAACATTTCAGAGAAAAGGGGCAGATTGAGAGAAAGACACACACACAAACACACACACTACCTTCTTCTGCAATGCGTCCAGGTATAACTCAGCGTTGGTATAGTACACTGTGGTGGAGGAACGGAAGATAGTGATACCTGGGATCTCTTTTGCCTGCGGGACAAACCAACACACAAACGGGGGTGGGTCAATAGACAGTCATCTAAAAGCTGCTTTAAACTCTGTTGTTCACTAACCCATCCCTCCCTTAGTATGTATTGAGGTCCTCCGTCTCACCTCTTCATATGTGTCTGTGTCCAGGTAGAGCTCAGTCCCAGGAACCTGCCCCAGAATAGAGTACCGTGGCCTGGGAGACAAAGAGAACAGGGATGTCATGCACTTTGAGAAGAAAGTGGGACACAGTACAGTTTAGAAAGTAATCCTCTCTCCCTTCTACAAACAAACAAACACAGACTCACAGCTGTGTTCTGAAGATGACAGTGAGCAGAGAGAAGGCGATGGATGCAGCCAGGCCCAGGTCCAGGTTCAGCAGGATAGTACAAACCAGCGTTACCAACCACACCAGCTAGGGGGCAACAGAGACACATGTAATCAATAGGGGGAATACACAGCAACCAGGGGCCTCATTTATAAACGGTGCTTGTGCACAAAATATGCCCCAACACATGCGTGTGCCAGTTTTCACGCAAAAGTTGAGATTCAAAAAAACTGAACTTGACGTGAGAATGTGCTTATCCTCCTGTAAACCTCAGACCATGAGTACACACACTTTCTAGTGGTTGAAGTATTGCATTTCAAGAAGGCAAAAGTAGCCTAGTAGCCTTGTGCCAATGGGGGATATACACTGAGTGTACAAACATTAGAAACCATATAATATTGAGTTGTACCCCGCCACGCAGATATTTAGTGTTACATTTACGGTAAAAGGTTATAAATGAGGCCCTGTCATATACGTCCAGTTAGGATGCAGGTCATAGATATGAAGTTTATGAGTTGCTCTCACCAGGTCCACTGGGTTGCTCTTCCAGAGTGCAGGAATGTCTAGGTACTGCTTAAACATGCCTTTCAGGTTTACAAACACTATGCAGGACAGGACAGCCTAGGACACACACACATCAGATCAGATCAGTGGCGTGGTGTTGTGTGTGTGTTTGGGGGGGGGGGGGGGGTAGAGAGATAAATACCTTGGGTAGCTCCTCAAACAGTGTCCCCAGTTGCAGAACGGTGATCAGCACAATCACTGAAGAAACCACGCCAGCAACCTGACACAATACACAAACACACATCAGTAAGTGTGTATGCCTGCAGAAATATTAGCAGGTGGACATACGGTGCATTTGGAAAGTATTCAGACCCCTTGACCTTTTCCATGTTTTGTTACAGCCTTATTCTAAAATTGATTAAATTGTTTTTTCCCCCTCATCAATCTACACACAATACCCCATAATGACAAAGCAAAAAAGTAATTTTTTAAAAGATTTTTGCAAATTTATAAAAAACGAAATGAAATATCACTTTGACATAAGTATTCAGACCCTTTACTCAGTACTTTGTTGAAGCACCTTTGTCAGTGATTACAGCCTCGAGTCTTCATGGGTGTGACGCTACAACCTGGACCATTGACTTGTCCCGAAGCCACTCCTGCGTTGTCTTGGATGTGTGCGTCGGGTCGTTGTCATGTTGGAAGGTGAACCTCCAGTCTGAGGTCCTGAGCGCTCTGGATCAGGTTTCCATCAAGGATCTCTCTGTGTTTTGCTCCATTCATCTTTCCCTCGAAGAACATCCCCACAGCATGATGCTGCCACCACCATGCTTCACCGTAGGGATGGTGCCAGGTTCAGGCTATAGAGTTCAATCTTGGTTTAATCAGAGCAGAGAATCTTGTTTCTCATGGTCTTAGAGTCTTTAGGTGCCTTTTGGCAAACTCCAAGCAGGCTCTCATGTATCTTTTCCTGAGGAGTGGCTTCCGTCTGTTTTAGTCTCTGACATGTACTGTCAACTGTGGGACCTTATATAGACAGGTGTGTGTCTTTCCAAATCATGTCCAATCAATTGAATTTACCACAGGTGGACTCCAATCAAGTTGTAGAAACATCTCAAGGATGATCAATGGAAACAGGATGCACCTGAGCTCAATTTCGAGTCTCATAGCAAAGGGTCTGAATACTTAGGTAAATAAGGTATTTCAGTTTTTTAAATGTATTTATACATTTGCAAACATTTCTAAAAACCTGTTTTTCGCTTTGTCATTATGGGGTATTGTGTGTAGATTGACGAAGAAAACATTTAATTTCATCAATTTTAGAATAAGGCTGTAACGTAACAAAATGTAGAAAAAGTCAAGGGGTCTGAATACTTTCCGAATGCACTGTGTGTGTGTGTGTGTGTGTGTGTGTGTTACCTGTGTCCTGCCCCCAGTGCTCTCCTGGATGAGGCTACGGGACATAGAAGAGGTGACAGAGTAGCATTGGAAGAATCCTCCCACTGTGTTACTGAGACCCAGAGCCACCAGCTCCTAGAGAGAGAGAGAGAGTTTGAGAGGGGGAGATGAGAGGTATGCACATGAGAGGGGGAGATGAGAGGTATGCACATGAGAGGGGGAGATGAGAGGTATGCACATGAGAGGGGGAGATGAGAGGTATGCAGACGAGAGGGGGAGATGAGAGGTATGCACATGAGAGGGGGAGATGAGAGGTATGCAGACGAGAGGGGGAGATGAGAGGTATGCACATGAGAGGGGGAGATGAGAGGTATGCACATGAGAGGGGGAGATGAGAGGTATGCACATGAGAGGGGGAGATGAGAGGTATGCAGACGAGAGGGGGAGACGAGAGGTATGCACATGAGAGGGGGAGATGAGAGGTATGCAGACGAGAGGGGGAGATGAGAGGTATGCACATGAGAGGGGGAGATGAGGGGGGAGATGAGATGGGGAGATGAGAGGTATGCAGATGAGAGGGGGAGATGAGGGGGGAGATGAGATGGGGAGATGAGAGGTATGCAGATGAGAGGGGGAGATGAGAGGTATGCAGATGAGAGGTATGCAGATGAGAGGTATGCAGATGAGAGAGTTTGAGAGGGGGAGATGAGAGGTATGCAGATGAGAGGGGGAGATGAGAGCGAGAGAGAGTTTGAGAGGGGGAGATGAGAGGTATGCAGATGAGAGGGGGAGATGAGAGCGAGAGAGAGTTTGAGAGGGGGAGATGAGAGGTATGCAGATGAGAGGGGGAGATGAGAGAGAGAGAGAGTTTGAGAGGGGGAGATGAGAGGTATGCAGATGAGAGGGGGAGATGAGAGAGTTTGAGAGGGGGAGATGAGAGGTATGCAGATGAGAGGGGGAGATGGGAGAGAGAGTTTGAGAGGGGGAGATGAGAGGTATGCAGATGAGAGGGGGAGATGAGAGACAGAGAGTTTGAGGGGGGGAGGTATGCAGATGAGAGGGGGAGATGAGAGAGTTTGAGAGGGGGAGAGGTATGCAGATGAGAGGGGGAGATGAGACAGAGAGTTTGAGGGGGGGAGGTATGCAGATGAGAGGGGGAGATGAGAGAGAGAGAGTTTGAGAGAGGGGGAGAGGTATGCAGATGAGAGGGGGAGATGAGACAGAGAGTCTGAGGGGGGAGAGGTATGCAGATGCCAGAGAATGCACTAATGACCATCATTTGACCACCACAAGTAAATAAATCCTAGCGCATATTCAGACTATACTGAGTCCCAGCTGCTCCACAACCCCCTGTTGTATTATTAACTGCAACTGGTGTACTTCTCATCCATACAGATGTGGGATCTTAATTTGATCGCTCTTTTGTTGATAAAAATGTTCCTGCAAAACAGGAAATGCAAACTTGTAGTGTATTCAAGGTTTAAAAAGCTTCTAAAGTTTGTAATTTCCTCTTTAAAATTTCAGACTTGATTTGACCTAAAGTAAAATGTATTAACTCCTATTAAAAATACCCATGAATTATAATCTGCATAATAATTCACATTTCCTCTTGCTGCAGGATTATTTTCCTGCTGTAGCAAACTGGCTTAAACTAAGATCCTACATCTGTGCTTGACTGAGCAGAGCGTGTCGGCCATTAAACATTCAGGACCAGAGAGCTGTCTCTCTCCTTCAGAGCAGAACAACCTCAAGCATACCCCTGCCTACCTGCATAACTGTGTGCGTGCGTGTGTGTGTGCCCCACCTGGTTGCTGTCCACCTTGTAGCCGTGTTTCAGGCCGAAGGTTTTGCCCAAGGAGATGTTGATGGCATAACCCACTATGGCCACAGCAAATGCATCACCAACCACCGTACCCCACAGACTGACGTCAGGTAGACTGGGAGACTTCAGCCTAGGGATGAAGAGGAAGAGGAGAGAAAGGTAAAAGAGAGAGGAGAGGGAGGACAGAGGGAGAGGGGGAGAGGGAGGAAGAGAGAGAGGAGGGGGGAGAGGAGAGGTGAGAGGGGGAGATGGAGAGGGAGGAGAGAAAGGGAGGAGAGAGGATAGAGGATAGAGGAGAGGGAGAGGAAGGAGAGAGGAGTGGGGGAAAGAGAGGAGAGAGGATAGAGGAGAAGGAGGAGAGAGGACAGAGGAGAGGGAGGACAGGGGAGAGGGAGGAGAGAAGAGGGGGAGAGGGAGGAGAGGGAGAGGGAGAGAGGGAGGGGAGAGGGAGGAGAGGGTGAGAGGGGGGAAAGAGAGGAGAGGGAGAGAGGGAGGACAAAGGGGAGAGGGAGGAGAGGGAGAGAGGGGGGAAAGAGAGGAGAGGGAGAGAGGGAGGACAAAGGGGAGAGGGAGGAGAGGGAGAGAGGGGGGAGAGAGAGGAGAGGGAGAGAGGGAGGACAAAGGGGAGAGGGAGGAGAGGGAGAGAGGGGGGAGAGAGTTGAGGGGAAGTGGGATGAGAGACGAGAGGGGGAGAGAGATGTATACGGGAATGATGTGGGTCAAGGACAGCAATGTTGTCAACACTGTAAAATGTATCTCCTCCATTACTGCCCCTGTCCAGACCCCTTCCTCCATTACTGCCCCTGTCCAGACCCCTTCCTCCATTACTGCCCCTGTCCAGACCCCTTCCTCCATTACTGCCCCTGTCCAGACCCCTTCCTCCATTACTGCCCCTGTCCAGACCCCTTCCTCCATTACTGCCCCTGTTCAGACCCCTTCCTCCATTACTGCCCCTGTCCAGACCCCTTCCTCCATTACTGCCCCTGTCCAGACCCCTTCCTCCATTACTGCCCCTGTCCAGACCCCTTCCTCCATTACTGCCCCTGTCCAGACCCCTTCCTCCATTACTGCCCCTGTCTAGACCCCTTCCTCCATTGCTGCCCCTGTCCAGACCCCTTCCTCCATTACTGCCCCTGTTCAGACCCCTTCCTCCATTACTGCCCCTGTCCAGACCCCTTCCTCCATTACTGCCCCTGTTCAGACCCCTTCCTCCATTACTGCCCCTGTCCAGACCCTTCCTCATTACTGCCCCTGTCCAGACCCCTTCCTCCATTACTGCCCCTGTCCAGACCCCTTCCTCCATTACTGCCCCTGTCCAGACCCCTCCTCCATTACTGCCCCTGTCCAGACCCCTTCCTCCATTACTGCCCCTGTCCAGACCCCTTCCTCCATTACTGCCCCTGTCCAGACCCCTTCCTCCATTACTGCCCCTGTCCAGACCCCTTCCTCCATTACTGCCCCTGTCAGACCCCTTCCTCCATTACTGCCCCTGTCCAGACCCCTTCCTCCATTACTGCCCCTGTTCAGACCCCTTCCTCCATTACTGCCCCTGTTCAGACCCCTTCCTCCATTACTGCCCCTGTTCAGACCCCTTCCTCCATTACTGCCCCTGTTCAGACCCTTCCTCCATTACTGCCCCTGTCCAGACCCCTTCCTCCATTACTGCCCCTGTCCAGACCCCTTCCTCCATTACTGCCCCTGTCCAGACCCCTTCCTCCATTACTGCCCCTGTCCAGACCCCTTCCTCCATTACTGCCCCTGTCCAGACCCCTTCCTCCATTACTGCCCTGTTCAGACCCCTTCCTCCATTACTGCCCCTGTTCAGACCCCTTCCTCCATTACTGCCCCTGTCCAGACCCCTTCCTCCATTACTGCCCCTGTCCAGACCCCTTCCTCCATTACTGCCCCTGTCCAGACCCCTTCCTCCATTACTGCCCCTGTCCAGACCCCTTCCTCCATTACTGCCCCTGTCCAGACTCCTACCTCCATTACTGCCCCTGTCCAGACCCCTTCCTCCATTACTGCCCCTGTCCAGACCCCTTCCTCCATTACTGCCCCTGTCCAGACCCCTTCCTCCATTACTGCCCCTGTCCAGACCCCTTCCTCCATTACTGCCCCTGTTCAGACCCCTTCCTCCATTACTGCCCCTGTCCAGACCCCTTCCTCCATTATCCCCAACAAATCCCCTTGATTCCTGCCGCTGATGGTCCTCTAGGTCCTTCAACAGTGGTAACAGGTGTCGTGACAAATGTACACAAACTCAATGACCCACATACAATGAATAATATTCTAGAGGTAATCATTCGGATGCCCCGGACCACATACTTGACATTAGAGGTCATACAGTGCAGGTGCCTGGTCTTCCAAACACTGGCTGTGTAAACACCGACAAGGGTGCTGTCTTTTGAGGCAGGACGGTAAAAAGGTGCCTTCATTAGTCAGCATCCAAAGATTATATATAGATGATTAGCCTTACAAATAATAATTTTAAGGTATTTAATTCCATAACAATGCACAGGTAATGTGATAATGACTCAAATGAACCTAATTGATAAATGGTAAATCAAGTGATGAAGTACCTGTAGGTTACTGGAGGTAAAGCATCGTTATAAAGAAAAGCTTTTTACATTTGAAAGAATGAAATGTTCAATTTAAAGTAAACCGTTGACAACTTGATCAAGTTGAATACAGATAAGATGCCTACAACAGCTGACCTGGTTCAATAGAATTAGCGGCTGCTTGGCTTTGGTCTTTGGCAGTCCAGCAATCTGAAGACCATGCAAAATGAGCTAATACGCATTACCCTAAGTGTCCCCAAAAGGCTAGGGCCGGGTCTGACTGCATGTGTGGGTATGGATGTGGGTGGGTCCACAGCCCCATGAGCCTCTGCGGTCCCTCGTGATGAGTTCAGCCCTGCTCTAGGATGACTCCTTCTCAATGAGCTAAAGTACCTTCAGAAAGTATTCATACCCCTTGACTTATTCCACATTTTGTTGTGTTACAGCATGAATTCAACATTTATTAAATAGATTTTTTTTTACACACAATACTCCATAATGACAAAGTGAAAACATGTTTTTAGAGATTTTTGCCAAAATAATTATAGTAAAGTACAGAAATATCAAATTCATCCTGAACAAAAATATCAACACAACATGCAATAATTTCAAAGATTTTAATGAGTTACAGTTCATATAAGAAAATCAGTCAATTTAAAATATTCTCCAAGGCCCTAATCTATGGATTTCACATGACTGGGCTGTGGTGCCGCCAAGGGAAAGCTTTGGAGGGCAGCCAGGCTCAATCACTGGGGAGCCAGAATGAGTTTTTCCCCACAAAAGGGCTTTATTACAGACAGAAATACTCCTCAGCATGGGGACCTTTTATTTCAGCTCATGAAACATGGCACCAACACTTTACATGTTGTGTTTATATTTTTGTTCAGCGTACTTAAGTATTCACATGCCTGAGTCAATACTTTGTAGAAGCACCTTTGATATTGATTACAGCTGTGTGAACATTTTCCCATTATTTTTTTAATTGTTCAAGCTCTGTCAAGTTGGTTGTTGATCATTGCTAGACAACCATTTTCAGGTCTTGCCATAGATTTTAAAGTAGATTTAAGTCAAAACTGTAACTCGGCCACATTCACTGTGTTCTTATTATGCAACTCCAGTGTAGATTTGGCCTTGTATTGTAGGTTATTATCCTGCTGAAAGTTGAATTAATCTCCCAGTGTCTGGTGGAAAGCAGACTGAACCAGGTTTTCCTTTAGGATTTTGCCTATACATATTTCCATTCCATACATTTTTTATGCTGAAATACCCATAACATGATGCAACTTAATATGTGACTTGTTAAGCACATTGTTACTCCTGAACTTATTTAGGCTTGCCATAACTAAGGGGTCGAATACTTATTGACTCAAGACATTTCAGCTTTTTTTAAATTAATTTGAAAACTATTTGAAAAACATGATTCCACTGACATTATGGGGTATTGTGTGTAGGCCAGGGACCAAAAAATCTCAATTGAATACATTTTAAATTGTACGTTATGTTTGATATCACTCTCCGATACTTTCTGTCCTTGCTTTGTTCTGAGTGTAACCTTGACCAGGAGAGCACTCTGCCCCAACAGACCAGGCCACAGTCAACAACCTCTAGCTACTGACACACACACACACACACACACACACACACACACACACACACACACACACACACACACACACACACACACACACTCATAAACACTCACCCTCTGGGGATCTCGCCAACCACGGCGACGTCGTATTGGCTGTTCAGGTTGCCGTAGTAGGAGATGAGTGTTGCTGCTATGATCTGTAACACACACACACACACACACACACACACACACACACACACACACATAGGTTGCCATGCTCACAACAACAAATCATCTGCTGTTGTATGCACGTGTAGGAACTTGCATGTGTGTAATTGTGAGTAAATCATTATCGCAGACCCTGTGTGGGTTTGGAATTCAAGCAGAAACACAGGCCAATCATTGAACAGAGCTCATCACTTGAGAACATTTTATTGGATCAATGAGAAACCAAGCACTACCATTAACTGGAGGAAAACACACCAACTGGGTAGAATATTAACCCTTTGAGATGTACCAAGAGCTTCCAACTGATTCTAATTGATGATATCACAACAAAAATCTGGATCATTAAACTGAGAATAAGATTAACTTCCTCTCAAAATGTTTAACAGGATGAGAAGACACTGTGTTCTGTTACGCTCCTTATAGATACCAGCCATGGTGACAGCATGCCCTCTAGTGGCTTTCATTACAACACACATGTTCAAGGGACCAAAAGAGAGAGAGAAAGAGGAGGAAAAGACTTGACAGGAGGATAGAAAAGACTTGACAGGAGGATAGAAAAGACTTGACAGGAGGATGGAAAAGACTTGACAGGAGGATAGAAAAGACTTGACAGGAGGATAGAAAAGACTTGACAGGAGGATGGAAAAGACTTGACAGGAGGATAGAAAAGACTTGACAGGAGGATGGAAAAGACTTGACAGGAGGATGGAAAAGACTTGACAGGAGGATAGAAAAGACTTGACAGGAGGATAGAAAGACTTGACAGGAGGAAAAGACTTGACAGGAGGATGGAAAAGACTTGACAGGAGGATGGAAAAGACTTGACAGGAGGATGGAAAAGACTTGACAGGAGGATGGAAAAGACTTGACAGGAGGATGGAAAAGACTTGACAGGAGGATGGAAAAGACTTGACAGGAGATGGAAAAGACTTGACAGGAGGATGGAAAAGACTTGACAGGAGGATGGAAAAGACTTGACAGGAGGATGGAAAAGACTTGACAGGAGGATGGAAAAGACTTGACAGGAGGATAGAAAGACTTGACAGGAGGATGGAAAAGACTTGACAGGAGGATGGAAAAGACTTGACAGGAGGATAGAAAAGACTTGACAGGAGGATGGAAAAGACTTGACAGGAGGATGGAAAAGACTTGACAGAAGGATAGAAAAGACTTGACAGGAGGATGGAAAAGACTTGACAGGAGGATAGAAAAGACTTGACAGGAGGATGGAAAAGACTTGACAGGAGGATGGAAAAGACTTGACAGGAGGATAGAAAAGACTTGACAGGAGGATAGAAAAGACTTGACAGGAGGATAGAAAAGACTTGACAGGAGGATGGAAAAGACTTGACAGGAGGATGGAAAAGACTTGACAGGAGGATAGAAAAGACTTGACAGGAGGATAGAAAAGACTTGACAGGAGGATAGAAAAGACTTGACAGGAGGATGGAAAAGACTTGACAGGAGGATGGAAAAGACTTGACAGGAGGATGGAAAAGACTTGACAGGAGGATGGAAAAGACTTGACAGGAGGATAGAAAAGACTTGACAGGAGGATGGAAAAGACTTGACAGGAGGATAGAAAAGACTTGACAGGAGGATGGAAAAGACTTGACAGGAGGATGGAAAAGACTTGACAGGAGGATGGAAAAGACTTGACAGGAGGATGGAAAAGACTTGACAGGAGGATAGAAAAGACTTGACAGGAGGATAGAAAAGACTTGACAGGAGGATGGAAAAGACTTGACAGGAGGATGGAAAAGACTTGTATGTAAGGTTGTCTCTGACGCAGCCTACTTCTTGTAATGATCTAATAAACTCAATCAATCAATCAATCAATGACTGTATGACTAATGACACAGAGAGCGGTTAGGTATGGAGGACTTACCACTATGAGTTCTATGGGAATAGGCAGAGGTAGTTTCTTCTCATAACAGGAGTTGAGTTCTTTGACCACTATGAGGACCAGCAAGGCCACTAGACTAACCACCAGTGCCCCAATGTTAGTCTCTGGCAGATGTCTACAGATGTCTATTAGGATCTAGAGAGAGAGAGAGAGAGAGAGAGAGAGAGAGAGAGAGAGAGAGAGAGAGAGAGACAGAGAGAGAGAGAAAGAGACAGAGAGAGAGAGACAGAGAGAGAGAGAGAGAGAGAGAGAGAGAGAGAGAGAGATGGACAGTCAGACTGTTACCTCCTGCATCCACTAGGTGGAAAACTTGCACAGCTTTGTCACATATGTCTGTGTGGATGTGTTGTGTGTACTCACATAGACCTGAGACAGTGGTCCGGAGAAGCGTGCAGGGTGGATACCAAAGATGTATTTGAGTTGTGAGACGACCACGTGTGTAGCTGCTCCTGTTGTATAACCACGTACCAGGGGCTCTGACAGGTACGTCACCACGAAACCAAACCGCACCATGCCCAGCAGGACCTGAAAGAGCCCACTCAGTACAGTGGTGCTGGCTGCTATCTGTACTCTGTAGGCGTCGCGGGCTGTCACATCCAGACCTGCTGTCCCGTTGGTTCCATTCAGGAATGTGAAGTCACTGTCTGGGGCCAGCCTCTCTGTCACACTGCCTATCATGATGCTGATCACAGCAAACGTTCCTGAGGAAAAACACACACATCAGCTTGGTGAAACTCATTATTCCTCTGACCGATGATATTAAAAACATTAATTCTCTAAAGTCTTTCTCTCTCTCTCTCTTTCTCCCCCCTCTCTCTCTCTCTCTCTCTCTCTCTCTCTCTCTCTCTCTCTCTCGCTCTCTCTCTCTCCTTCTCCGTCTCCTCCTCTCTTTGTCTCCCCCTCTCTCTCTTTCGCTCTCTCTCTCTCGCTCTCTCTCTCTCCTTCTCCGTCTCCTACTCTCTTTGTCTCCCTCTCTCCTCTCCTCCTCTCTCTTTCCTCTTCCTCGTTCTCCTCTCTCTCTCTCCTCCTCTCTTTCTCTTTCTCTCTTTCTCCTCCTTTCTCTCAATCTCCTCCTTTCTCTCTCTCTGTCCCCATCTCTGTCTCCTCCTCTCTCTGTCTCCTCCTCTCTCTCTCCTCCTCTCTTTCCCTCTCTCTTTCTCCTCCTCTCCCTGTCTCCTCCTCTTTTTCCCTCTCTCTCTTTCTCTTCCTCTCTCTCTCCTCCTCTCTTTTTCCCTCTCTCTTTCTCCTCCTCTCCCTGTCTCCTCCTCTTTTTCCCTCTCTCTCTTTCTCCTCCTCTCCCTGTCTCCTCCTCTTTTTCCCTCTCTCTCTTTCTCCTCCTCTCTCTTTCTCCTCCTCTCTCTTTCTCCTCCTCTTCTTTCCCTCTCTCTCTTTCTCTTCCTCTCTCTTCTCCTCCTCTCTTTTTCCCTCTCTATCTGTCTCCTCCTCTCCCTGTCTCCTCCTCTCTCTGTCTCATCCTCTCTTTCCCTCTCTCTCTTTCCCTCTCTCTCTTTCCCTCTCTCTTGTCTCCTCCTCTCTCTTGTCTCCTCCTCTCTCTTTCCCTCTCTCCTTGTCTCCTCCTCTCTCTCTCCACTCTCTTTCCCTCTCTCTCTTGTCTCCTCCTTTCTCTTTCACTCTCTCTTTCTCCTGCTCTCTTTCTCCTCCTCTCTCTTTCTCCTTCTCTCTCTGTCGCCACCTCTCTCTCTGTCTCCCTCTTTCTTTCTCCTACTCTCCTTGTCTCCTCCTCTCTCTGTCTCCTCCTCTCTCTGTCTCCTCTTCTCTCTTTCCCTCTCTCTTTCAATCTCTCCCTCTCCTCCTCTCTCTCCTCCTCTCTTTCCCTTTCTCTCTTTCTCCTAATTTCTCTCATTCTCCTCCTTTCTCTCTCTTTCTCTCTCTCTGTCTCCTCCACTCTCTCTCTGTCTCCTCCTCTCTCTGTCTCCTCTTCACTCTTTCCCTCTCTCTCATTCTCCTCCTCTCTCTCTCCTCCTCTCTTTCTCCTCCTCTCTCTTTGCCTCTCTCTTTCTCCTCCTCTCTCTTTGCCTCTCTCTGTCTCCTCCTCTCTCTTTCTCCTCCTCTGTCTCCTCCTCTCGCTGTCTCCTCCTCTCTCTTTCTCCTCCTCTCTCTTTCTCCTCCTCTCTCTATCTACTCCTCTCTCTTTCTCCTCTTCTCTCTTTCCCTCTCTCTCATTCTCCTCATTTCTCTGTCTCCTCCTCTCTCTTTCAATCTCTCTGTCTCCTCCTCTCTCTTTCAATCTCTCTGTCTCCTCCTCTCTCTTTCAATCTCTCTCTTTGTCTCCTCCTCTCTCTCTCCTCCTCTCTTTCCCTTTCTCTCTTTCCCTCTCTCTGTTTGATCATTTCCCTGTCTCCTTCTCTCTCTCTCCTTCTCCTCCTCTCTCTTTCCTCCTCTCTCTTTCTCCTCCTCTCGCTGTCTTTCCTCTCTCTTTCCCTCTCTCTCTTTCACCTCCTCTCTTTGTCTCCTCCTCTCTCTTTCCCTCGCTCTCTGTCTCTCGTCTCTCATTCCCTCTCTCTCTTTCTCCTCCTCTCTCTGTCTCTCTTCTCTCGTTCCCTTTCTCTCTTTCTCCTCTCTTTCCCTCTCTCCTTGTCTCCTCCTCTCTCTCTCCTCTCTCTTTCTCCTCCTCTCTCTTTCTCCTCCTCTTTCTCCCTCTCTCTGTCTCCTCTCTCTTTCTACTCCTCTCTCTTTATCCTTCTCTCTGTCGCCACCTCTCTCTCTGTCTCCTCCTCTCTCTTTCTCCTCCTCTCTCTTTCTTCTCCTCTCTCTGTCTCCTCCTTTCTCTGTCTCCTCCTCTCTCTTTCCCTCTCTCTGTCTCCTCCTCTCTCTTTCCCTCTCTCTCTGTCTCCTCCTCTCTATGTCTCCTCCTCTCTCTCCTCCTCTCTCTGTCTCCCCCTCTCTCCTTTCCTCTCTCTGACTCCTCTTCTCTCTGTATCCTCCTCTCTCCACTCTGTCTTACCTATGGAGATGTGTCTGGAGGTGCCAAGGATGCAGTAGACCAGTACAGGGTAGAAGGAGGTGTAGAGACCAAACACTGGAGGCACAGAGGCCAGGAGAGCATAGGCCATACCTAGGCAAATGTTACAGGAAGGTCTTCACAGTCTTCACAAAATAGATAGTTATGATATATTCTCAAATAGGTCATGTAAATTTTTGGAATTTAACAGCCCAAAGAGATTAAACAATAACTTGAGATCAATTTATGTAAATCAGGCTTTTCCATACCTCAAGCATTGGCATCAATCAATCAAATATATGTATGTAGTCCTTTTTACATTAGCAGGAGATTTGGGAGATTTCCATGTGAGTTACACCTGTTGCTGATTTCAAGTTATGATCGGGTCATGTGATCCGGCCCTGTGATTGGACCATGTGACTGGACCATGTGACTGGACCATGTGACTGGACCATGTGATTGGACCCTGTGATTGGGCCCTGTGATTGGACACTGTGATCGGACCCTGTGATCGGACCCTGTGATCGGGCCCTGTGATTGGGCCCTGTGTGTGTGTGTTTGGTCAGACAGTAGATGTAGCACAGACCCTGAGGCAGGTGCATGATGCCAACGCTGATGCCAGAGATGAGGTCTCCCAGGCCGTTGTCTCTCACTGAGTAACGTGGCAGCCATGACAGGACAGGAAAAGTGCTCAGCACAGAGCGCTTCAGCTTGGGCATGGAACACCTGACACCAGAAGGGGCATCATGGAGAGTTGGAGAAAAGAGGAATACAGTTTTGTTATCCATTTGTGACAACTGAAATGTGTCTGCCGAGTTTAACAGTTGGTGGAAAGGTCATGGGTAAGCAACTCTTCTCCTGGAGCGCCACAGTGTGTGCACGGTCTTGTTCTAGCCCAGCTCCAACACATATGATTTAACTAACCGGGAGACTTAAAGCCTGCACACACTGTGTCCCTTCAGGACCGGGTTTTACAGAGAAACCATGACAACTATCTGTACGGTCCTGTTTAGCCGCCCAGTAAAAACAAAAGTGGTGTAATCTGTGTTTGGAGTGTTCATCTGGATTATGTTGCTAAAGCGTTCTTGGCTTTGTCTTGTGTTTTTAATGAGTTCATTTTTTCTGACTTGATATATTAATATTTGGTGGTAGTGATGTCATACTCTGTGATTGGTTTAAATTTGGTGGAAGTGATGTCATACTCTGTGATTGGTTCATATTTGGTGGCAGTGCAGTGTCATACTCTGTGACAGGTTAATATTTGGTGGAAGTGATGTCATACTCTGTGATAGGTTTATATTTGGTGGCAGTGCAGTGTCATACTCTGTGATAGTGTTCAGCACTGTCACCAAATATTAACCTATGTTTCAGTTTCAAGAGGCCATCCTGGCTCAGGTCAAGAGGAAGGTTAACTTTTCTCTTCAAGCCTCAATAAGTCACACGGCCTGGACCAAACTGTCTGGATACAGTGCCTTACAAAAGTATTCACCCCCTTTGCGTTTTTCCTATTTTGTTCCATTACAACCTGTAATTTAAATGGATTTTTATTTGGATTTCATGTAATGGACAAACACAAAATACTCCAAATTGGTGAAGTGGAAAAAATAACTTGTTTCAAAAAATTCAAAAAAATAAAAAACGGAAAAGTGGTGTGTGCATATGTATTCACCCCCTTTGCTATGAAGCCTCTAAATAAGATCTGGTACAACCAATTACCTTCAGAAGTCACATAATTAAGCGGCACCACCAAGCAAGCGGCACCACCAAGCAAGCGGCACCACCAAGCAAGCGGCATCACCAAGCAAGCGGCACCACCAAGCAAGCGGCACCACCAAGCAAGCGGCACCACCAAGCAAGCGGCACCACCAAGCAAGCGGCACCACCAAGCAAGCGGCACCACCAAGCAAGCGGCACCACCAAGCAAGCGGCACCATGATGACCAAGGAGCTCTCCAAACAAGTCAGGGACAAAGTTGTGGAGAAGTACAGATCAGGGTTGGGTTATAAAAAAATATCAGAAACTTTGAACATCCCACAGAGCACCATTAAATCCATGATTAAAAAATGGAAAGAATATGGCACCACAACAAACCTTCCAAGAGAGGGCCGCCCATCAAAACTCACGGACCAGGCAAGGAGGGCATTAATCAGAGAGGCAACAAAGAGACCAAAGATAACCCAGAAGGAGCTGCAAAGCTCCACAGCAGAGATTGGAGTATCTGTCCATAGGACCACTTTAAGCCATACATTCCACAGAGCTGGGCTTTATGGAAGAGTGGCCAGAAAAAAGCCATTGCTTAAAGAAAAAAATAAGCAAACACGTTTGGTATTCACCAAAAGGCATGTGGGGACTCCCCAAACATGTGGAAGAAGGTACTCTGGTCAGATGAGACTACAATTTAGTTTTTTGGCCATCAAGGAAAATGCTATGTCTGGTGCAAACCCAACACTTCTGAGAACACCCTGTGAACACCATCCCCACAGTGAAGCATAGTGGTGGCAGCATCAGGCTGTGGGGATGTGTTTCATCAGCAGGGACTGGGAAACGGGTCAGAATGGAAGGAATGATAGATGCCGCTAAATACAGGGAAATTCTGCACCCTCAAGTTTTCTGCTTATTTGTCTTATTTCTTGTTTGATTCACAATAACAAATATTTTGCATCTTCAAAGTGGTAGGCATGTTGTTTAAATCAAATGATACAAACCCCCCAAAAATCGATTTTAATTCCAGGTTGTAAGGCAACAAAATTGGATAAATGCCAAGAGGGGTGAATACTTTCGCAAGCCACTGTAAGTCACACGGTCTGGACCAAACTGTCTGCCTTTCATAACCCAGATAAAAAAGACTAGTTTACTATAGAATACTATAGTACTTACTATATAATGATATAGTATTCTGTTACTATAGAATTATATAGTATTTTGTAGTAAACTAGTATACTTGTCACGCCCTGACCAGGGGAACTCTGCTATTTTGGTCAGGGTGTGGTATTTCTATGGTTTATTTTCTATGTTTTGTTATAGCCTTTCTTTGTGGTTTATTTCTATGTCGGGCTCGGGGGTGATTTCCAATCAGACAGCTGTCGCTAGTTATGTCTGATTGGGAATCACATTTAAGTTCCTTTCCCCGCACGATGTTTGTGGGTTGTTGTCTCTTTTTGTTGGAGCAGTAGCGATACGTTTATTCTCTGTTTTGACCGTGTTATTTCAGTCTATTTCAGGTCCACTTCTTCCTTCCTGCACGACGATCGTTACAGAACAACCCACCGAACCAGGACCAAGCAGCGGGAGGATAAGGAGCGCGAGAGATGGGCTCGCGAGGGGAAGGAGTTCTGGACCTGGGAGGAGATCATGTCGGGGAAAGGACCCTGGCGGAAGGATTCCCAGGTCGAGGAGGTGATGCCAGCCGGTGGAAGGAGTCGCAGGCGGCGGTCGAGGAGGCCCGGAAGACACCCCCAAGACATTTTTTGGGGGGGGCTAATGGGGTGGTCCGGAAGGGCAGAGGAAGAGCCCAGACCACTGCTCTCGTGGGGGATAACGGCGAAGGAGGAGGCAGAGATGTGGCAGGTCCTGGAGGACCTGCGTAGGGACAGCGTGGAGGAAGAGCCTTGGGTGGCAGAGGTGCGCACGGTATCGCCAGTGCGCCTGCACAGCCCAGTGCGCTCTGTGCCAGCGCCCCACATTTGCCGGGCTAGGGGGAGTGTTCAGCGAGGACGTGTTGTGCCGGCTCAGCGCTCCTGGCCTCCGGTGCCCCTTCTCGGTCCGATGTATCCTGCGCCGAGGACGCGCACTGTGTCTCCGGTACGGCTGCACAGCCCAGTGCGTTCTGTGCCAGCGCTCCACACTTGCCAGGCTAAGGTGGGCGTTGAGCCAGAACGGGTGATGTCAGCTGTGCACTCCAGACCTCCAGTGCGCCTCCTCGGTCCAGGATATCCGGCGCCGCTTATGCGCACTGTGTCGCCGGTGTGCGGTCACGGTCCAGCACGTCCTGTGCCAGCACCTCGCCCTTGCCGGGCGAATGTGGTGCGTGTCCACAGTCCAGTCCGGCCCATCCCTGCTCCCCGCACCAAGCCAGTGGTGCGTGTCCCCAGTCCTGTCCGGCCCATCCCTGCTCCCCGCACCAAGTTAGTGGTGCGTGTCCCCAGTCCTGTCCGGCCCGTCCCTGCTCCCCGCACCAGGTTGGTGGTGCGTGTCCACAGTCCTGTCCGGCCCATCCCTGCTCCCCGCACCAAGCCAGTGGTGTGTGTCCCCAGTCCAGTCCGGCCCGTCCCTGCTCCCCGCACCAAGCCAGTGGTGCGTGTCCCCAGTCCAGTCCGGCCCGTCCCTGCTCCCCGCACCAAGCCGGTGGTGCGTGTCCCCAGTCCAGTCCGGCCCGTCCCTGCTCCCCGCACCAGGTTGGTGGTGCGTGTCCCCAGGCCAGTCCGGCCCGTCCCTGCTCCCCGCACCAGGTTGGTGGTGCGTGTCCCCGGTCCTGTCCGGCCCGTCCCTGTTCCCCGCACCAGGCCCACGGCGCGTGTCCACAGTCCGGCACGGCCTGTGTCCGGTCCACCGGTGACCAGTCCTGTTCCGGTCGGCGGCTCCGCTCCGGAGCCTGAGCATGCCGCTCCACCGTGGTCCAGTCCGGGCCAGAGGGGTAGGGGTAGGGTGGAGGCAGGGGGAGAAACACGCCCGGGGCCAGAGCCTCCACCGAGGGTGAGGCGCCCACCCGGGTCCCCCCCCTAATAGACTTTAGGTTGGTGCGCCGGGAGTACGCACCGTTGGAGGGGGGGTACTGTCACGCCCTGACCAGGGGAACTCTGCTATTTTGGTCAGTGTGTGGTATTTCTATGGTTTATTTTCTATGTTTTGTTATAGCCTTTCTTTGTGGTTTATTTCTATGTTGGGCTCGGGGGTGATTCCCAATCAGAGACAGCTGTCGCTAGTTATGTCTGATTGGGAATCACATTTAAGTTCCTTTTCCCCCACGATGTTTGTGGGTTGTCTCTTTTTGTTGGAGCAGTAACGATACGTTTATTCTCTGTTTTGACCGTGTTATTTCAGTCTGTAATAAATAACATGTGTTCGCTCCCAGCTGCGCCTTGGTCCACTTCTTCCTTCCTGCACGACGATCGTTACAATACTGTAGAATACTATAATGCACACTGTCGTATCCCTCGATCGTGTAGTGCAAACTATATCATTGTGTAGTATACTGTGGAATACTACTGTATACTACACTGTAGTATCCCTTGATCATGTAGTGCTTACTATATCATTTTGTAATATACTGTAGAATACTGTACTACACACTGTAGTATCCCTTAACCGTGTAGTGCTTACTATAAAATGTTGTAGTATACTGTAGAATACTATATTAAATACTACAGTATTGTCTGCCAAAAACACTGTAGTAAATACTATGGTAATGTCCGCAAAAACACCGTTTTTTAACTATAGTAATACTACATTATTCAATTTGCATATGCTCCACCCATACCCGGGATGTGCCATATAAGTAAGAAACGTACATGCCAATTATAGACCATATAGTGTGTTCAATACAGGTTATAGAAAAAAGCAGAAGTGTTGAACTATCTGTTCAGACTCCAGTCCTACCTTCAGTTTATGGAATATTTGCTCATAGTATATCTTATATGTCAAAGATAATAGAAAGAAACACTAGTAAATACTACAGTAATATCTGCAAGAACACTACAGTGAATACTATAGTATACTTCTGCAAAACACTACTGTGAATACTATAGTATACTACAGTCTGCGAAAACACTACAGCACATTACAGTGAATACTATAGTATACTTCCGCAAAAACACTACAGTGAATACTATAGTATATAAATATAGTAATACTACAGTATTTAGACCATAATATACTGTAGTATCTTTCATATGGGCAGATGTCCTGTCTTCTCTTTCTGTACCTTTATCTGTTCTCTTCTTTCTCTCTCTGTGCCTCTCATTATCCTTCTCTCTTATCCTCTATATGTTTTCTCTCTAATATTCTCCTTCTCTGTCCGCCACAGACTGTCCCTCCCTGTCCGCCACAGACTGTCCCTCTCTGTCTGCCACAGACTGTCCCTCTCTGTCCGCCACAGACTGTCCCTCTCTGTCCGCCACAGACTGTCCCTCTCTGTCCGCTACAGACTGTCCCTCTCTGTCCGCCACAGACTGTCCCTCTCTGTCCGCCACAGACTGTCCCTCTCTCGTTCATCCTGCTCCTATCTTACCTCTCCCTGCGTCAGTGGGATTGCATAATGAAAGATCATCCATTGCAACCATATAAAGGAGCATATCACACATTCAAACACACAACACACACGTTCATCTACGTGCCTTACTCAACTGTCCTCAAATGACCTGGGCAGTAAATTGTAAACTGAAATCAACACAGTCACATCCAAAATAGCTTTTGTCAATGCATGTTATTCATCTGCAGAATTAGTCAGCAAATAGTGAAACTGATGCATGTCCCTGCTCCCCACGTGCACTATCCTCCCTCCTCCCCCTCTCCCATCCCTTCTGCCCTGCTCCCTCTCCTTCTCTTTAACCATATCTTACCTGAGGGAATCTTTCACCCTCTCCTTCAGGGGAGGTGTGGTGGAGTGTGTCCGTCTTCGGGCCACCTGGTCAAGGCAAAGCTCGTCCAAAACATCCCTCTCCACGTAAAACTTCCCAGCTCTCTGTTCTTCAACCCCCATGGTTGTCTGCCTGTCTGTCTTCCAACACTGAGTGTCTTTATGTTGATTGCTTTGTGTCTCTGTCTTTTCTGTATTTTCTGTATTTTCTGTCTGTCTGTCTGTCTGTCTGTCTGTCTGTCTGTCTGTCTGTCTGTCTGTCTGTCTGTCTGTCTGTCTGTCTGTCTGTCTGTCTGTCTGTCTGTCTGTCTGTCTGTCTGTCTGTCCTTCTAGTCTGAAACACTGTGCAGGTCTCTCCAAAACATTACTTAGGAAAAAACACTGTTGGTCCAAAAAGTAAAAAATCTATTAATCAAAAAAGAGAAAAACCTCTTGGTCCAAAACAACAGTTGTCTGCCAATTACTAACAACTGTCCAACACCCCGATAGGAGTTACAAAAGCATGAAACAAGAACTAAGTCCCACGCTCCTGGCTGTGTCTCAGTTTGTATCCAGTTTAGCAGAGTGTGGGAGTGACCGTCCTCTCCTGCCCTTATGAGGGAACATCTCACACCCCCACCCAAGCCTGTGTGTGTGTGTGTGTGTGTGTGTGTGTGTGTGTGTGTGTGTGTGTGTGTGTGTGTGTGTGTGTGTGTGTGTGTGTGTGTGTGTGGTCGAACTTTACTATCTTTTGGGTTCCAGAAGTCCTCACAAGGACAGTAAAACAAGGACAATTCTAACAAGTGGTGATATTTTGTAGATAGGGTTGGGAGTTTTTTTAATCTTTATTTAACTAGGCAAGTCAGTTAAGAACAAATTCTTATTTTCAATGACAGCCTAGGAACAGTGGGTTAACTGCCTGTTCAGGGGCAGAACGACAGATTTGTACCTTGTCAGCTCGTGGATTTAAACTTGCAACCTTTCAGTTACTAGTCCAATGCTCTAACCACTAGGCTACACTGCCGCCAAGTTACATTTAGAGTTAGGGTTAGGGTTACAATTAGGTTTGGGTTAGAATTAAGGTTAGGGTTAGGTTTAGTTTTAGTGTTAGGGGTTTGGAGTTAAGGTAAGGGTTAGGTTTAGGGTTAAGGGTTAGGGAAAAAAGGACTTTGAATGGGAATAAATGTTTTGGTCCCCACTTGGATAGTAAAACCAACGTGTGTGTGTGTATGTTTCTCTCTCTCTCTCTCTCTCTCTGTGTGTGTGTGTGTGTATGTTTCTCTGTGTGTGTGTGTGTGTGTGTATGTTTCTCTCTCTGTGTTTGTGTATGTTTCTCTCTCTCTGTGTGTGTGTGTGTGTGTGTGTGTGTGTGTGTATGTTTCTCTCTCTCTCTCTGTGTGTGTGTGTGTGTGTGTATGTTTCTCTCTGTGTGTGTGTGTGTGTGTGTATGTTTCTCTCTCTCTGTGTGTGTGTGTATGTTTCTCTCTCTCTCTGTGTGTGTGTGTGTTTCTCTGTGTGTGTGTGTGTGTGTGTGTGTATGTTTCTCTCTCTCTCTCTCTGTGTGTGTATGTTTCTCTCTCTCTCTCTCTCTGTGTGTGTGTGTGTGTGTGTGTGTGTGTGCATGCGTGCGTGCGTGCGCGCGTGTGTGGTCGGCAATGAAAGTACAGTGAAAGTGTTTACTCAGGCCAGTCACCCAGCTGCACTTTTTCCCTAGGTCAATCATCCTGGGTTGAGTAGACATCTCTACCTTTCCTGAGTGTTATGTCCTGTTTTCATGTGCCATCCTTCAAAGTTCTTTGTAGTTTAAAATGTTTTTTTCTAAATAGTTTAACTGTATGAATTGTTTTACCCATCAATAAATCAAGTCTCTTCCCTCACACCCACAAAACACACTTGTAATCTGATTTAGTAGGGACAGTATTTGTATATTAGGATGCCCATTAGCTTTACCAGAAGCAGCAGCTACTCTTCCTGGGGTCCACAAAAAACATCAATCATAACAAGTAACAAAACACTGATACACTGATAGACAACGACGGTCACACTCATTTTAAATACAAAACATACAAACAATTCAACAACATTATACAAACAATACAACAACATTATACAAACAATACAACAACATTATACAAACAATACAACAACAAACATTATGTGTGTGTGTGTCCCCTCACAGTACCTCGCTTGTTTTTTAATCAGTTTTTTTTTCAAGGTAATTTTGCTGTTTGCTTGACTAATTTGAGATGGAAGGGAGTTCAATGTGATCACGCCTCTGTATAAAACTGTCCGTTGCAGTGAATTCATTTTGGACTTAGTATTGCAATATACTGCCGGTTTTATTGGTAGTGATTGTCTTGTCTTGGCTCGGACAGACTGTACTACAAGGTTTAGACAGACTGAAGTCCAGATTAGGAGGAAGATGTTCTACTCTGACTCCACACCTTCCTCCAGAGTTTCATATCCTACTGTGCAACACATCATAACTCACAACCTCTGATAAAAAGAAATACTCTCAAAATATCGTACAAATTAGGATTTGTGTCATAATCGTCGTAGTGAGTGGACCAAAACGCAGCGGGTATATGTATGCTCATCTTCCTTTTATTGAAAAAAAAAACAAAAAAAAACACTTATACTAAACAAACAATGAAAAACAGTCCTGTAAGGTTCACTGACAATACACGGAGACAACTACCCACAAAACCCATGGAAAAACACCCCTACTAAATAGGACCTTCAATTAGAGGCAACGAGGAACAGCTGCCTCCAATTGAAGGTCAACCCAAGAAACTTAAACATAGAAATAGACACACTAGAACAAACATAGAAATATACTAACATAGAACATAAACCAAAAACCCCGAAACACATAAAACAAACACCCCCTGCCGTGCCCTGACCAAACTACAATAACAAATAACCCCCTTTACTGGTCAGGACGTGACAGTACCCCCCCCCCCCCAAAGGTGCAGACCCTGTATGCACCTTAAACAAAACACAAAATTAACCCCAAATAAAGGGAGGGAGGGAAGGGAGGGTGGCCACCGTCACCGACGGTTCCTGTGCTACACCCCCCCTTCCCAAACCTCCCCCCACGGAGGTGGCTCTGGCTCCGGGCTTAATCCCCACTCTAACCTGTCCACCCCTGCTGAAGGCTCAGGGCTGTAGCCCACCGCTGAAGGCTCCGGGCTGAGGGCCGACTCTGGCTGCGCCGGACTGGTGGGCCGACTCTGGCTGCGCCGGACTGGCGGGCCGACTCTGGCTGCGCCGGACGGGCGGGCCGTCTCTGTCGGTTCCGGACTGGTGGGCCGTCTCTGTCGGTTCCGGACTGTGGGCCGTCTCTGTCGGTTCCGGACTGTGGGACGTCGCCGGAAGCACTGGACGGGGAACTGTCGCCGGAAGCTCTGGATGGGGCACTGTCGCCGGAAGCTCTAGACGGGGCACTGTCACCGGAAGCTCTAGACGGGGCACTGTTGCCGGAAGCTCTAGACGGGGCACTGTCGCCGGAAGCTCTAGACGGGGACTGCGCACTGAAGGCCTGATGCGTGGGACTGGCTTTGGAGGCGCCAGACTAGTGACATGCACCACAGGGCTAGTGCGAGGTGCAGGAACAGGACGTACTGGACTGGGCAGGCACACTAAAGGCCTGATGCGTGGTGCTGGCTTTGGAGGCGCCAGAACAATAACACGCACCACAGGGCTAGTGCGAGGAGCAGGAACAGGATACACCGGGTCTTGAAAACGCACTGGAGGTCTGGAGCGCACAGCCTGCACAACCCCTACTGGCTGGCTTGTCAGCGTAGCCCTGCACGGGTGGAGTGCTGGCGCAGGGCGAACTGGGCTTTGCTGAGGACTGATGGCTGCCGTGCGTAGAGCAGGCGCAGGGTAGTCTGGGCCTAGGAGACGCACTGGTGGCCAGATGTGCTGCGCCGGCGCACTTCTCCCTGGCTGGATGCCCACTCTAGCACGGCACTTGCGGGGAACTGGTATCCACCGCACCGGTCTTTGACTGCGTCTGGGCAATACAGTGCGCATTTCCGCATAGCTCGGTGCCTTCTTGATCAGTTGCTCCCCATAATAAGCACGGGGAGTTGGCTCAGGTCTATTGCCTGACTTAGCCAATCTCCCCGTGTGCCCCCCCAAAAACATTTTTAGTGGCTGCCTCTCAGGCTTCCTTGCCAGCTGTGTTCCGGCATAACGTTCCCGGTCCTCTCCAGCCTTACTCCATGGTCCTTCTCCAGCTAGTATCTCCTCCCATGTCCAGGACTCGAGATAGCTCTCCTGTTGCTCCTTCCTCCGCTGCTTGGTCCTTTTTTGGTGGGTAGTTCTGTCATAATCGTCATAGTGAGTGGACCAAAACGCAGCGGGTATATGTATGCTCATCTTCCTTTTACTGAAGAAAAACAAAAACAAAAACACTTATACTAAACAAACGACGAAAAACAGTCCTGTAAGGTTCACTGACAATACACGGAGACAACTACCCACAAAACCCATGGAAAAACACCCCTACTAAATAGGACCTTCAATTAGATGCAACGAGGAATAGCTGCCTCCAATTGAAGGTCAACCCAAGAAACTTAAACATAGAAATAGACACACTAGAACAAACATAGAAATATACTAACATAGAACATAAACCAAAACCCCCGAAACACATAAAACAAACACCCCCTGCCACGCCCTGACCAAACTACAATAACAAATAACCCCCTTTACTGGTCAGGACGTGACAATTTGTTTTCGATCGGCTGTGAAATACCTCTCGGGTCAGTTTAAATATGTGTGTGTTCGTAGTTAATGTTTACAAAAGTAAGTTGGCAAACTCGTTGAAACCACTTTATCAAGTACCCCGCCAAACGTGCTATTGGAGTATATTTGCATCTGGATTTGACCATAATGCTTTGTTTGTTTAACCTCTATTGAACGTATTGACAGACATGTTCTTTTGAGGTCTTTGCCAGGGCATGTAGTCTAGTATTTCTATGGGCAACTGAGGTTATAAATACCTTAATGTTGGATATGAGTAACTGAGGTTATAAATATCTTAATGATGGATATGAGTAACTGAGGTTATAAATACCGTAATGATGGA
The DNA here is from genome assembly GCF_901001165.1 of Salmo trutta. NCBI lineage: Eukaryota > Metazoa > Chordata > Actinopteri > Salmoniformes > Salmonidae > Salmo > Salmo trutta. Next base: position 33,423,945 of record NC_042986.1, on the reverse strand, counting down.
TATGAGTAACTGAGGTTATAAATACCGTAATGATGGATATGAGTAACTGAGGTTATAAATACCGTAATGATGGATATGAGTAACTGAGGTTATAAATACCGTAATGATGGATATGAGTAACTGAGGTTATAAATACCGTAATGATGGATATGAGTAACTGAGGTTATAAATACCTTAATGATGGATATGAGTAACTGAGGTTATAAATACCGTAATGATGGATATGAGTAACTGAGGTTATAAATACCTTAATGATGGATATGAGTAACTGAGGTTATAAATACCGTAATGATGGATATGAGTAACTGAGGTTATAAATACCGTAATGATGGATATGAGTAACTGAGGTTATAAATACCTTAATAATGGATATGAGTAACTGAGGTTATAAATACCGTAATGATGGATATGAGTAACTGAGGTTATAAATACCTTAATGATGGATATGAGTAACTGAGGCTATAAATATCTTAATGATGGATGGAGGATCACACCCCAGATATGAATGAACTAGTTACAGCCAATGGTGGAACTGCATTAGACCACCATCTTTCATCCTCCATTCTGCTTTTATTCTATCCCCAGATAGTTGTGTACACACACACACACATTTTAAATACTTTATTTGAATCCACCAATCAAATTTACTAAAAAAACGATCCAAACATTTCAAAGGTCCCTGTAGCATGGCCCTCAAGGGTACAGAAAGCACCTCCTTCTCCAAACAGCTAGGCTGCCCATGACAGCTGAAACAAAGCAGTACATAGCCAATTGCTTTGCCCTAGTTTTTGTCAGGCCCGCAATCTGGAGGCCACACACTGCAAGCCTGTGTACGTGGCCGAGACTGCCAAATATCAGAGCCACCAGCTAGCACCACCACCCGAGGCTGTCCAAGCGTGCCACAAGGAGCTGATATTTAAGAAGCTCCTCTGCAAAGGTCTTCTCCATGTAGCCGTCCAATGAGCAGCGCACCTCCAAAATGAGCACCTCCCCCTGGCCTCTGTCATGTCCTGACCAGTAAAGGGGTTATTTGTTATTGTAGTTTGGTCAGGACGTGGCAGGGGGGTGTTTGTTTTATGTGGTTTGGGGTTTGTTGGGATATGTGTTTATGTAGAGGGGTGTTTGTTTAGAGTATTCCGGGGTTTTTGGTTATGTTCTATGTTTTGTATTTCTATGCTCTGTCTATGTTGTGTATTTCTTTGTGTTGGCCTGGTATGGCTCTCAATCAGGAACAGCTGTACATCGTTGTTGCTGATTGGGAGTCATACTTAGGTAGCCCTGTTTTCATCTGTCCGTTGTGGGAAGTTGTTTTTGCACTGCTGTGTTTAGCCTGCAAGACTGTTTGTTGTTCGTTCGTTTTCTTGTTTTTTTATGTGTTCAATAAAAGTTAAATATGAGCACTCAACCCGCTGCGCCTTGGTCTACTCCATACGACGACCGTTACAGTCTCCCCCCACAACAACAATATCTGGTGTATTTGGCCCACAGGAAGAAACATAGTCATCAACATCAAACCAGCATCACCTTACACAACAATGTTTATGCATGTGTGCTGTTGGTGAGACTACTTGTTTCACCTCGTTGGCTATCAGTTCAACAAGGCGGTCATGTCTAGCAATGTACAAATCATTGTATGAACAGCAGCCATTCACAACATGGGCAATGGACTCCATTACATTTGACTCATGTAGAATACAAAATGTATCATTACAGGGTACCAGAGTGCTAGATTATATTTTGTTGGTAGAATTTGCTGCCTCACCTGATAGGGACAGACGTTCCGCTAGCGGAACGCCTCGCCAATATCCAATGGTAGCGCCTGGCGCGAAAAACGAAAAACCTTAAAAATGCTATAATTTCAATTTCTCAAACATATGACTATTTTACACCATTTGAAAGATAAGACTCTCCTTTATCTAACCACATTGTCCGATTTCAAAAAGGCTTTACAGCGAAAGCAAAACATTAGATTATGTCAGGAGAGTACCCAGCCAGAAATAATCACACACCCATTTTTCAAGCTAGCATATATGTCACAAAAACTAAAACCACAGCTAAATGCAGCACTAACCTTTGATGATCTTCATCAGATGACACTCCTAAGACATTATGTTATACAATACATGCATGTTTTGTTCAATCAAGTTCATATTTATATCAAAAACCAGCTTTTTACATTAGCATGTTTTGTTCAGAACTAGCATACCCACCGAAAACTTCCGGTGAATTTACTAAATTACTCACGATAAACGTTGACAAAAACATAACAATTATTTTAAGAATTATAGATACAGAACTCCTTTATGCAATCGCGGTGTCCGATTTTAAAATAGCTTTTCGGTGAAAGCACATTTTGCAATATTCTGAGTATATAGCCCGGCCATCACGGCTAGCTATTTTGACACCCACCAAGTTTGGCACTCACCAAACTCAGATTTACTATAAGAAAAATTGGATTACCTTTGCTGTTCTTTGTCAGAATGCACTCCCAGGACTTCTACTTCAACAACAAATGTTGTTTTGGTTCCAAATAATCCATAGTTATATCCAAATAGCTCCGTTTTGTTCGTGCATTCAAGTCACTATCCGAAGGGTGACGCGCCGGCGCGTTTCGTGACAAAAAAATGCAAAATATTCCATTACCGTACTTCGAAGCATGTCAAACGCTGTTTAAAATCAATTTTTACGCAATTTTTCTCGTAAAATAGTGATAATATTCCAACCGGGAGACGTTGTATCTGTTCAAACACTGAAAGAAGAAAATGGAGTCGTCACATGCACGCGCGCGCCAGTGCCATTGTTCTCAGAAGTACCACTCTCCAAAACCCCTGCTGTTTTTCACCCAGAGACTGCAGAGTTATCATTCCACATTCTGGCGCCTTCCTAGAGCCAATGAAAGCCTTAGAAAATGTCACGTTACAGCAGAGATCCTGTATTTTTGATAAAGAGGCTACAGAAGGCCAAGAAATGGTCAGACAGGGCACTTCCCATATAGAATCTTCTCAGGTTTTGGCCTGCCATATGAGTTCTGTTATACTCACAGACACCATTCAAACAGTTTTAGAAACTTTAGGGTGTTTTCTATCCAAATCTCCTAATTATATGCATATTCTAGTTTCTGGGCAGGAGTAATAACCAGATTAAATCGGGTACATTTTTTATCCGCCATGAAAATACTGCCCCCTATCCCTAACAGGTTACCAGTAAAGGTGAGAATGTCCTTACCAATGGCAGCATTCTGGTACATGGAATGGGAGACAGAGTTGTCAGCATAGTCCAGAGCAGCAAGTTTCCCCAGCAGCCTCAGGCCGGTCCAGTGTTGCAGTAGCTGCATCCGTCTGATACCAGGAAGTGTCATGGATGTAGGATGAGATGTTCAATCATAGGTGACAGAAGCCTCCACAACAACACAGCGATCTGCCGCAACTGCATCAGAGGCAGTCACTGGCTCAGTTTGCATATCAGTCCGTGTCCACCTGAGCTCCACTCCAGTCCTGTTGCACAGGTCGTTGAGGTCCGGCCAGTCTGACCAGACGCCGAAGTCCACAGCATGAGTGTCCAATTTTCCATTGGCCTTCCTCCTGAAGCCCAGGAAGTTGTCCTCAGTGTCCCTGACCAGTGGAACCTTCCTCCTGAAGCCCAGGAAGTTGACCTCAGTGTCCCTGACCAATGGAACCTTCCTCCTGAAGCCCAGGAAGTTGTCCTCAGTGTCCCTGACCAGTGGAACCTTCCTCCTGAAGCCCAGGAAGTTGTCCTCAGTGTCCCTGACCAATGGAACCTTCCTCCTGAAGCCCAGGAAGTTGTCCTCAGTGTCCCTGACCAATGGAACCTTCCTCCGTGGGTCCAGAAGGACGGAGGCTCGCACATTTTCACTGTTGAGCATGTCCAACAGGTGAGTCAGTCTGGTAGCAGTGTAAATCCACTCAATATTCCGGACTTCTAAACCCCCCTCTTTTTGGCTCAGGAAGACAACGTCACGTGTGGTGTGTGTTTAAGCATGGCCACTTTCTCACCACCTGAACAGTTTTGTTATTCATTTCCCTCAGAAACTTCTGTGGGAGAGGCACATTTGTAAGCAGATGTTGAATCTTTACTAGGACTACCTCTCTCACAGCTTCTAGCTTCATGACCACAGGCAGAGAGGAAATGTCAATCATATAAAGCCTGGTTGAATACTCATGGACAAGCTTCTCAACTTGTTCCCCCCTCTCGCCAGCAACATTAAACGTATGTTCAAGAAGGGCCTCCCGAGTGGCTCAGTGGTCTAGAGATTCTGGGTTCGAGTCCAGGCTCTGTCGCAGCCGGCCTCTACCGGGAGACCCATGGGGCGGCGCACAATTGGCCCAACGTCGTCCGGGTTAGGGGAAGGTTTGGCCGGCAGGGATGTCCTTGTCCCATTGCGCACTAGGGAGTCCTGTGGTGGGCTGGGTGCAGTGCATGCTGACACGGCCGGCAGGTGTACGGTGTTTCCTCCCACACATTGGTGAGGCTGACTTCCGGGTTAAGTGGGCATTGTGTCAAGAAGCAGTGCGGCTTGGTTGGGTTGTGTTTCGGAGGATGTACGGCTCTCGACCTTCGCCTCTCCTGACTCCGTACGGGAGTTGCAGTGTTGAGACAAGACTGTAACTACCAATTAGATACCATGAAATTGGGGAGAAAAAAGAGTGTACTTTTTTTTTAAACTTATGTCCAAGATAACTATATGTTTCGTGACGAGAGTAAACTCTGATTGGTTTATTCGTTGGGGGCTTGTCAGTTTTAGACTTGTACCAGCGGTTACCTCTGCTGTGTCTTTCATAGAACACTGCACATTTAGTGTCTTTCAGTACCAAAGGCATTTCTAAAGTCCAAAAACACAGTGTCTCACGCACACACACACACACTTGGTGTTTATCATGTATCTTCAGGCTGACCTGACCCCTGGACCTGTGTTGGGGCCTCAGTGTACTTCAGTGCGTTGACCTCACATTTCCACGTGTGTGTGTGTGTGTGTGTGACAAGACGTTAATGTGTGCCAGCACATTTGGTTTCCAAATTAAATTACCTTCGAGTCATGTCCTTTCAGATCAAATGTGGGTTTAATTCTATCAGTGAATATATTCGCTAAATACTGTATCTACTCTAAAATAGTGTTGGGTATATCTAGAAACAAAATAAAATCCCATTCAGCTGGTTCCTTTCCATTCAAATGAAATGTGTGAATAACTGAATAGAGGTTGGAAAATAAGGGAAGCGCCACCTATGTGTGTTATAAAACCTATAGCAAGAGCCCAGAGTTGTTCCTAGTTTTTCCTGGTCACATGATCAGGAAACATTCTTGTCCCTAATCCAGTGGTGGATCAGGAACAACTCTGGGCTCTTGCTATAGGTTTTATAACACAAATAGGTGGCGCTTCCCTTATTTTCCAACCTCTATTCAGTTATTCACACATTTCCATCCAGGGGTGCAAAGACATAGGGGGAGATGAACAAATGCCAAACAAAAAGAAGTCAGTCAGGCCTTCAACTTACTCTTGAAAGTTGTAATAGTAGAATGCACAAAGTGCAACTTTGAAACTGAGTAGTGCATCAGCAGATTTCCTCCGGTCATTGCATACCTATTTATTAGGTATTAGGTAAAGATCAATAGCCATGTCAGCTAACGTTTTTTTAGCTAGGTTTTGTTGAGATGTTTGAGTCACATAGAGATCACATATAAACCATAGCTACATGTGTAGAATAGCAGGAAATTAGCTTTAACACTGCAACCTGGGTACCCCTGCTCAAGTACTGTATGAAGGCAAGAACATGAGCTACAATATGAACAACGGATGTCAAGGATATAGGACGGGACAAGCTTGGGTATAACTGACATGTTACACACACACACACACACACACACACACACACACACACACACACACACACACACACACACACACATACACACACTCACACTCACACTCACACACAGACACTGACATTCCCTCTGTCCTATTGGTGATGTGCTGTAGTTGAGCGAAGCCTGATTATTGTGCCTACCATGAGAGTTGTTATTTGAGCATTTTTACTGATGTTTTTGTTGTAGTGTCATCTGTACTGTCAGAAGGTTTGTCCTGTGGGTTAACTATGTAAAAGCACATAAACACAGGTGTATGTTGGTAAACATTAAAACACTAAGTCAAACAGATATCACATGTTCTTCTTGGAGTGGCAGGTCATTAGCCTTTTTGTCCTTGTTCTTTGCTTTATCATGGTTTACAAATACACAGATGGAGAGGGGCTCGTCTGAAAGCACCAATAAAACCCGTTTATTACAGAGCATGACTGAGTATGTAACGGTGCCTTACAGACATTGTAGGGCAATGACAAATACAGCACAGTTATATACAGCACAATAAAATATACAGCACAATATACCGCAGGAATAAAATCATTGTATAATGTTTTCAGACGGCATGGTTTTTTTATACACTGTATTATGTAAACCAAGAAAAAAATAACTGAACTTGACAACGGATTTACAAGGAACAATATCATAGAAGAAACGAGACTCATTGTGAAATGACACGAAGACAGAAGCTCGTAAAATACCATAAAGATAAATAGGAGCTTTTCAGTGTACTGGGCTAACAGTCACGTCATGAAACATTAAAATATCCTCATAAAACAGTCAAATGTAACGTGTAAGACACCTCCTGACTAGTAAAAGGGGTTATTTGTTATTGTAGTTTGGTCAGGACGTAGCAGGGGATGTTTGTTTTATGTGTTTCTGGGTTTTTTGGTTCATGTTAGTATATTTCTATGTTCGTTCTAGTTTTTCTATTTCTATGTTTAGTTTATTGGGTTGACCTTCAATTGGAGGCAGCTGTTCCTCGTTGCCTCTAATTGAAGGTCCTATTTAGTAGGGGTGTTTTTCTATGGGTTTTTGTGGGTAGTTGTTCCGTGTGTTTAGCTATGTGCCTCACAGGACTGTTTTTTCATCATTGTTTTTGTTTAAGTGTTTATTTTGGTTTTCTTCACAATAAAGAAGATGAGTATACACATTCCCGCTGCGCCTTGGTCCAATTCCCATGACGAACGTGACAAAAGGGTTGTACGGAAGTCACAACTTATTTATCTCAAGATCACAACATAACAAAAGTTGTCTTGTCGAGATCACAAGATAAGCTCTATAAACAGAGTGGATCAGTATTGGTGATAGATTGACAGTATGGCTGAGGAGACAGAGTCCACGGTGGATCAGTATTGATGATAGATTGACAGTACGACGGAGGTGGCAGAGTCCACGGTGGATCAGTATTGATGATAGATTGACAGTACGACTGAGGTGGCAGAGCCCACGGTGGATCAGTATTGATGATAGATTGACAGTACGACTGAGGTGGCAGAGTCCACGGTGGATCAGTATTGATGATAGATTGACAGTACGACTGAGGTGGCAGAGCCCACGGTGGATCAGTATTGATGATAGATTGACAGTACGACTGAGGTGGCAGAGCCCACGGTGGATCAGTATTGATGATAGATTGACAGTACGACTGAGGTGGCAGAGCCCACGGTGGATCAGTATTGATGATAGATTGACAGTATGGCTGAGGTGGCAGAGTCCACGGTGGATCAGCGCATCCACTTTTATTTTGGTAAGGGATTAACCCAGGCAGAAATTGCATTATGTCTGTCAGTAATAGATGGCTTCCAGTTTTGGCTCCAATACAATCCCATTTTAAAGACGTATAAGTACGGTTACACTACTATTTTGAATGGATTGGATGTGTAATGTTCAGTGCAAGAAAAGTTAACATTGAGGTCTGTGGTCACAGACTACCAATGAAAGTTTAACAAAGATTACCAGACTACCAATTAATGTTTATTTTAATCTCTTCAATAATTGTAACAGGGAGGTTAGCCTGTCAATAGCAGCAAAAACACAGTCACAAACAACAATTAACAAGTAGTACAGAAAAATGTACTACTTGTACATGTGAAATCACATGTTGAGGTTTCTAAATACTACAACATTTCATGAAGGCTGCAGTCTATTTGTCATTATAGTCACAAAAGATGGGCTAAATGCTGTCGTGCTGAAGGACAGCACCGCCGTTCATCCAGTTAGAAAAATGATCTCAGTTACTAGACCAGCGTTTCCCAAACTCGGTCCTGGGGACCCCAAGGGGTGCATGTATTGGTTGTTGCCCTAGCACTACACAGCTGATTCAAATAATCAACGCTTGAATATGAGTTCATCATTTGAATAAGCTGTGTGATACTAGGGCAAAAACCAAAAGGTGCAGCCCTTGGAGTCCCCAGGACCGAGTTTGAGAAACGCTGGACTACACATAGTTTGTTTGGAATTTGTAATTCCTCAGTTTGCCATCGTTTGCCTTTTATTGCTGGAGCTTTGATAAGAAGGCCCCGGCCTGTACACTAGCACATGGTTATTTAGATCTTACTGCCTCTGGTGCACTGTGACACAGCTGGGAATCTATTGTCAATATGTCCACTCCTGTGAGCGGCAGGTTCAAATCCCTGAGCTGACTAGGTGAAAATAAAATCTGCCAATGTGCCCTTGAGCAAGGTACTTAAGCTTAATTGCTCCTGTAAGTCGCTCTGGATAATAGCGTCTGCTAAATGACTTAAATGTATAGAGTTTATGTCATGGGCTCGACAAAACAACTTTTATTATGTAGTGATCATGAGATAAATATGTTGTGATCACGACCTAACGTGGGAATCATTTTTTTATTCATATGTCCTCTCTGGGCTTCCGTACAGTAGTATGCCAATCTCCTCCAACTGTATACTATTTCATTCTGACCTATTTGCCAATGGCAATTCTTGTTTGTAGGTCAAATAATACATCAAATTGGAGAAATGTTTTAAATGACATTTTAACAGTAGCACTAAGCACTGTGAATACCAACTATTATCAAAACGTTTAGTACATTTATATAATGGGTTGAGCCAGAGCCATAGATAGTTTGATCGTTGCGGATTTTGTTGATTATGACCTAAACTTGTTTATTGAAACCAGGAAATCCCAGTAGATGATGCATCAAGTTTTCAAGGGAGGCAATCCTATATTCAAATGTGTATTTGAATGTATTCAATGTTGATTGAAACCAGGAAGTCCCATTTAGATCTCTTGGACTTCAGTGTAAGCCATGCATCAGAGTCAATGGGAGAAGTGCACAGATTTTCAGTTAGCATTTAGCCCTGACTGAACTACAGCAGTGACACATGGCTCCCTTGCACTGATCTATTTAAAACCTGTTTACACACACACACACACACACACACACACACACACACACACACACACACACACACACACACACACACACACACACACACACACACACACACAAACAGCAACCAAACAGTATTAGGGACAGACACAGCAACGGCCATTGACAGAGACACAACTCCATTCTCCATTAGGATACAATGCAACTTACGTGACTCCAGCCCTGAAAGAGAAGCACCAAGCCCTGGAGAGGTTGTCCTGCAGACTGCTGGTACAGTAGCTCTGATCAGAGTAAACTAATGTCATGGATTTGCTTCTTAATCTAACTCTACCGCTACAGCTCAATGTCTGCCGTGTGGGGTGTACAAGGAGCATGTCTGCCCTGGTGTAGTGTTACACACACCGTTGTGTCTATTTCTGATGTCCCCACTCTCTCTTTTCTTTCTTTCTTTCTTTCTTTCTTTCTTTCTTTCTTTCTTTCTTTCTTTCTTTCTTTCTTTCTTTCTTTCTTTCTTTCTTTCTCTCCACTCTCTCCAGGTTTAGCAGAGCCATCTTGACCCTCCAGGGTGAGAGATGGACCCCCAGGTGATGGTGCATGGTCAGGCTGAACATGGACTTCTTCTGCTGGGGCAGCTGGAGAGGATGTGGGGGGCCAGGGAACTAACTGACGTGGTTCTTCTGGCCGAGGGCATTCCCTTCCCCTGCCACCGGGTGGTGCTATCCGCCTTCAGCCCGTACTTCCAGGTAAGATAATTGTGCTTGTTTCAATGAACCCCAAAATAAATATTTACCATTTTACCATGGTGTTTACCATACTTCTTTCATCCCTCCAGGCCATGTTTACGTGTGGCCTGAGGGAGACCCGTGGAGGTGAGGTGCCTCTCAGGGACACTCCTGCCCAGAGCTTGGAGCTGCTCCTGGGGTACATGTACCGCGCCCAGCTGCCTCTCTCCCACGACAACACTCAGGGAGTGGCCGCTGCTGCCTTCCTGCTGCACATAGACGGGGCATTCAGGTGGGTTCAGGTGGCTACTGTTAGCCATGACACGACTAATACAATCACTACATTATGGTCACTATTACAGGTTGTGTCAGAGCTACATGTTGGACAGCATGGATACTTCCAACTGTGTAGGACTGTACCACTGGGCCAGAGACCTGGGGGCCGCTGACCTGGCAGACCTCGCCCTGAGATACTTGTGTCGTCACTTTGCCCAGGTAGGACCGTAATCATTCAGTATAATCTCAACATTCTGCCCAACCGCCACAGTCATGTCCATTTCTTCTTCTCACCACAAGAGAGCAGTAGTTCCCTGCATCTGTCTACAGGCAGAATCAACCAGAGCTGTCACATATAAAAAAAAATACTTTTTTTAAAACATTTTTAGTCATTTAGCAGACGCTCTTATCCAGAGCAACTTACAGTAGTGAATACATTTCATACATTTTTTTTCCCGTACTGGTCCCCCGTGGGAATCAAACCCACAACCCTGGCGTTGCAAACACCATGCTCTACCAACTGAGCCACACTAAACATTTATTACATGTATTACCTCCTCTCTCTCACAACGTCATCTCTTTGTATCACCTCTCTTCTCTTTCTCTCTCTCCCCTCCTCCCCTCTCCCTCTCTCTTCAGGTGTGTCAGGAAGAGGAGGTGTTGGAGTTGGACGCCCAGAGTCTGGGGGGTCTGCTGGGTTCAGACGACCTGAATGTGACCCAGGAGGAGAGCGTCCTGGAACTGGTGCTGCGCTGGGTGGAGAAGCGCAGGGGAGATGAGCAGAGTGAGGCGCAGGCCGTGGAGCTCCTCAGGCGGGTACGACTGGAGCTGATAGACCCCAACTTCCTCAGGAGGGCCAGGAGGAGAAACCCGGTGAGGATGGAAAGAGAAAGAGGAGGATGGAGAGAAGGAGAATTTAAAGCTATGTCCACCCTACTAATTGTAAGTGTATGGTTGCAGGTATTGCTCCGGGATGCGGAATGCTTCGGGATGATCGACGCGGCTCTCCAGACTTCTTATCTCTCTGTGGCGGCTGCCCCCCCTCGCCCCACCCTGCGCTACGGGATGGAGACCACAGACCTGCTCCTCTGCCTGGGGGGGACTGATGAAGGGGGCGTCCCAGCCCGCCGGGGGGGTCAGGCTGACCTCAGCTTATGCTTCGCCCCCCAGGCCAGAAGGACGTACTACATCCCCTCTCCAGTGAAGGGGAAAGGGACGATCACGGCAGGGGCGGTGACAAGGGATAACAGCATAGTGGTGGCTGTAGAAGAGGAGGACGAACACAGGACCAAGAGGCTGGGGATGTACAGGTGTGTGTGTGTGTGTGTGTGTGTGTGTGTGTGTGTGTGTGTGTGTGTGTGTGTGTGTGTGTGTGTGTGTGTGTGTGTGTGTGTGTGTGTGTGTGTGTGTGTGTGTGTGTGTGTGTAATACATACCTGTCCTCTGTTATCTGCCCAGGTATGATCGGTCTTGTGAGGGCAGCTGGGAGGAGCTATGCTGGGTGGGGTACAGGGACATGTATGCCCTGGCGGCACTAGGCGATGCCCTCTACCTGCTGGGGGGACAGATGAAGGTCAGGAACCATTACATCATCACCAACAGTGTTGAGAGGTGGTCGCTGAGAAGGGGCGGTTCCTGGCTGAGCTTCGCTCCTCTGCCTCTCCCATTGGCCTGTCACTGTGTGGTCAGCCTCAAGGACCACCTTTACGTGCTGGGGGGCTGGACGCCACAGGTGAGCAGGGATGTCAGTCAATAAACCAATCAAGTCAATCAATCACATATAGGTTATGTGATGCATTTGTTACAAAGTGCAACTTGGGAAAAACTCTGATCCTCCTCCCTTCTCCCTTTCTCACCCCCATCCTCTCTCTCCACCCCTCCTCCGTCCCCCTCCAGTCGGACCGTCCAGACGATGAGCCAGACAGGCTGAGTAGCCGTGTGTTCCAGTTTGACCCAGGCAAGGACCGGTGGATAGAGTGTGAGAACATGAGATACTCACGCTACCGCTGTGGGGTCGCTACACTCAATGGAGAGATCTACATGCTAGGTTAGAGTACGTCTTTCAATGGAGAGATCTACATGCTAGGTTAGAGTACGTCTTTCAATGGAGAGATCTACATGCTAGGTTAGAGTACGTCTTTCAATGGAGAGATCTACATGCTAGGTTAGAGTACGTGTTTCAATGGAGAGATCAACATGCTAGGTTAGAGTACGTGTTTCAATGGAGAGATCAACATGCTAGGTTAGAGTACGTGTTTCAATGGAGAGATCAACATGCTAGGTTAGAGTACGTCTTTCAATGGAGAGATCTACATGCTAGGACGTTTTTTGTCTTTACTTTTCTCACTTCATCCAGATGGAGGCATGAGGGCCAAAACAGTTGGAACATAATAGTGAACGGAACATTTTTTATTTAATAACTAGGCAAGTCGGTTACGAACAAATTCTTATTTTACAGCATTGAAGGTCCCCAAGAACACAGTGGCCTCCATCATTCTTAAATGGAAGATGTTTGGAACCACCAAGACTCTTCCTAGAGGTGACCTCCTGGCCAAACTGAGCAATCAGGGGATAAGGACCTTGGTCAGGGAGGTGACCAAGAACCCGATGGTCACTCTGACTGAGCTCCAGAGTTCCTCTGTGGAGATGGGAGTACCTTCAAAAAGGACAACCATCTCTGCAGCACTCCACCAATCAGGCCTTTATGATAGAGTGGCCAGACGGAAGCCACTCCTAAGTAAAAGGCACATCACAGCCCTCTTGGAGTTTGCCAAAAGGCACCTAATGTCCCTCAGACCATGAGAAACAAGATTCTCTGGTCTGATAAAACCAAGATTGAACTCTTTGTCCTGAATGCCAAGCGTCACGTCTGGAGTAAACCTGGCACCATCCCTACTGTGAAGCATGGTGGTGGCAGCATCATGCTGTAGGGATGTTTTTCAGCGCCAGGGACTGGGAGACTAGTTAGGATTGAGGCAAAGATGAACGGAGCAAAGTACAGAGAGATCCTTGATGAAAACCTGCTCCAGAGCGCTCAGGACCTCAGACTGGGGCGAAAGGGGTTTACCTTCCAACAGGACAACAACCCTAAGCACACGGCCAAGACAACGCAGGAGTGGCTTCGGGACAAGTCTCTGAATGTCCTTGAGTGGCTCAGCCAGAGCCCGGACTTGAACCCAATCAAACATCTCTGGAGATCTGAAAATAGCTTACAGCAGTGCTCCCCATCCAACCTGACAGAGCTTGAGAGGATCTGCAGAGAAGAATGGGAGAAACTCCCCAAATACAGGTGTGCCAAGCATGTGGCTTCATACCCAAGAAGAATCGATGCTGCAATCACTGCCAAAGGTGCTTCAACAAAGTACTGAGTAAAGGGTCAGAATACTTATGAAAATGTGATATTTCAGTTTATTTTTATTTTTTATAAATTAGCAAAAATATCTAAAAACCTGTTTTTGCTTTGTCATTATCGGGTATTGTGTGTAGATTCTTGAGGGGAAAAAACTATTTAATCCATTTTAGAATAAGGCTTTAACGTAACAAAATGTGGAAAAAGTCAAGGAGTCAGAGAATTTGGCAGTACGTCCAACCGGCCTCACAACCGCACACCACATGTACAGTGCCTTTGGAAAGTATTTCAAAACGACGTTGAAGGAAACTTACAGTAGAGAAATTAACATTAAATTCTCTGGAAACAGCTCTGGTGGACATTCCTGACGTCAGCATGCCAATTACACGCTCCCTCAAAACTTGAGACATCTGTGGCATTGTGTTGTGTGTCAAAACTGCAAATTTTTAGAGTGGCCCTTTATTGTCCCCAGCACAAGGTGCACTTGTGTAATGATCATGCTGTTTAATCAACTTGTTGATATGCCACACTTGTCAGGTGGATGTATTATCATGGCAAAGGAGAAATGCTCACTAACAGGGATGTAAACAAATTTGTGGATAAAATTTGAGAGAAATAAGCTTTTTGTGCGTATGGAAAATGTCTGGGACCTTGTATTGTAACTCATGAAACATGGGACCAACACTTTACATGTTACGTTTATATTTATTTTCAGTGCATATGTGTGTTCTCCAGGGGGTATAGGGTGTGAGGGGGAGGACCGTGGCCAATCTCGTCGCTGCCTGAGCTCAGTGGAGATCTACAACCCAGAAGAAGATACCTGGAGGTCAGGGCCAACCCTCCCCACCGCTCTCCTCTCTTTACGAACCAATGCCTCCAACATTGGGGAGGTGGAGGGCAAGCTGTACCTCTGTGGCTACTACAAGGGGGCAGGTGAGAACCGAACACATTTACACTGATCAATCAATAAATGAATCAATCAATTATCAATCATATTTTGACAGGTCGCCATGAGATCATCACCAAGGAGATCTTAGAGCTGGATCCCAAGGACAACGTGTGGACGGTGGTGGCGCGTCGAGCAGCCATGCATGACAGCTACGACGTCTGTCTGGTGGCCAACCTCAACCCCGTGATCTCTCAACCCCGAACTCTGACCCTTGATGGATACAGGACCAAAATGGCCTATTCAGAGGAAGAGAAAACACAGAGACAATATTGCATAAAGAGGGACTCATGTTGCTATAGGCCTACCCTATAACTTTGTTTCATCGTCAAGACATGATAGCTTATAAGCTTATAAGTACTGTATGTGGTATCCCTCAGATGAAAGGATAAGGTATGGAAATAAATTGCTTTGTAAACTCACTCTGTAAGGACAGCCTAAGCTTTAGACCAGGGGTATTCAACTCTTACCCTATGAGGTCCGGACCCTGCTGGTTTTCTGTTCTACCTGATAATGAATTGGTGTCCCAGGTCTAAATCAGTCCATGACAGTTGAGCTTGAGGGCTATAGACTACTAGCCTATCACACAGACGTCACTGTCTGCATGATGGGATGCCTGTACTAACATCTGAACTCTGTGTTTCAATAAAATACAAATTAAGACATTCAGGACTTCCAAATATAAAATGTCTGGCCTGTAGGCCTATTTCTCTCCTTCCACAATACATATTCACAGCTTAACAATTTACTGGATCTTTAACTGATGTCCATCTCAAGCGTTTATTTTTCCAGCGAACGGAAAACAAACAAGTTTGATTGAATGGGTCATTCCTCGAGGACGTTGCTTACGTGCCAAGCATTCCTTCTCCTACTGTTCCGCATGGTCAAAAATAGGTCGGCGGAAAGCCCAAAACGATCCGAAATGAGTGTGACGCTGCATGTTGCTATGACAGCTGGCATCAGTATGGACTGGGGCGGATTCACCAACCCCATGCGACCATGTGGTTCTCACTGCTGATTTGTTGTGTTGTGTTTTCAGATAGAGGAGGAGAGAGAGAGCGAGTATGAACAGCAGCATTAGAACGGGATGCGAGACAAATGGAACAGGGGTGTCCCTAATGGGCTGATGTCTGGCACTATTAACCGAATACCCTTTTGATATTTCATTTCCTCAAGCAGAGTGAATAATTGATAGTAGCCTGGTGTTTTGTTGCTTCGTCTATCTGCTATTAAACTGGGCAATTTGAGGCGTCCTTTAGTTTTTTGTAGGCATAAAGAAAAATAACCAATCCTGTGTCAGTTTATGAAATATTTCCGCTGCCAAGTAGGCAACTAGTTGCGACAGGTGCGCACTGAGCGAGACCAGGATGGGCAGGCGGGAAGTTCGCAGAGACCACCGCAGCAGCAGCAGCGTGATGAGCACTGAAGACCGGTCAGAACGGAGGGAGAACATGCAGGACACCGCAGATACCGAAACCGGCGATGATGGCTCCGAGACCTCAAGTCTGGACAGCCGTCGTCTCCTCAGCGGGGACAAGCGCCCCAGCCACACCGGGGAAAGTGGCTCTATGCCCGGCCCGCTTCAGCTGGCAGGCCCGGTGGAAGTGAAGAAGCACCAACATAAACACAACTGGAAACACCGCTACGAGGTAATGGAGACGCTGGGAAAAGGCACCTACGGGAAAGTGAAGAGGGCGGTGGAGAGAACGACCAGGAAGACAGTAAGTGTTTTTGTTTGTTTTTCAATTAAATATGTCTCTGTCTATCTCGATCCTATACTGTCCTCCCTTTCCATGTGTTAGCCTTTTATGTCATATTATAACCTAAATGTTCACTTTACAGACAGACCAACTCATCATTGCAACCAAATGTTTCTGAATGTGTGCTGCCTTCTATGTTAGGGCCACCAAGGCAAAATATGCATCTGTTATTGACATTTGTTTGTTACCTGTATTGTGCGTTTGCTATTTCAGTCGAACAAAGGGACCCCAGATGATGTGTGTGTGCTCTTGCCCTTGGCGTGCCTGGAAGTCTCAGGCAGGCAGAATGATGTATGTGTGTTATTAATTATTCATGTGTGATAGAGGACAGATTGCATGGGGAAGGTATGCATACTTTGTGTGTGTGTGCCTGCGTGCCATCTGTAGTGGATTAGCTCATACCCGCTGCTATGCCAGGGATCAGGGGCCTGCTGAGGGCCTAGGCCACCTTCTCGTTATCTGACCCATTACCCTTGACCCCTCACACACTCTCACTGGCATGCACCCAGGCCCACACACAGACACGGAGGGCAGGCAGCCTAACGGTTAGAGTGTTGGGACAGTAACCCGAAAGGTGGACAAATCTGCAGTAACTTCCCTTCAGCAAGGTAGTTAACCCCGCAACAACTACTCCCCAGACTTGGATTAAGACAGCCATCGTGTTAAATGTGGAAGACACATTTCGGTTACATGCATTCAGTTGTGCAACTGACTAGGTTTTCCCTTCCAAACACAGACCAAATGTAACAGACATAGTTCCATTCTAGGTGTGATAATGAAGGATTGGTTATTCTAAAGGGGAAAAGAACCATATGACATGTGCATTATATGATTTGCAATAAGGCTATTGGCTATCTATTAATAAAGCTGAGAAAAATAATACATTATGAGAGAGAGAGAATGGTTCTGTTGCCTGTAGGTCAGAATTTAATGCTTCAGTCTACTGTGAGCTGAAGACAAAGAGAGAGATACCCCTTTCTGATTTTTAGTAAACAAACATGTTATTATACAGATAATCTGATGGAATATCAGATTAGGAGACTAGGACTAGCTCAATCCTGTCACTGTCTGCTACTGTACTGTACACCCAGTCCCTCATTCCTAAATTTACTGGAGAGCGGGGGATAGAGAATGAAAGAGAGAGAGAAGAGAGGGAGAGCGAGCTGGTGGTAGAATTCCTTGAGCCAGTGGCCAGTGCATACTGAGAATTCCTTGAGACAAATTGACCATATATTTAGAAACAGGATCAGGAGCTGTTGTCTGAGTGAAGAAGGACAGAGGGAGAAGAGATGTGGAGGGGAGGGGGAAGATAGGGAGGGGGAAGAGATGTGGAGGGGAGGGGGAAGATGGGGAGGGGGAAGAGATGTGGAGGGGAGGGGGAAGATGGGGAGGGGGAAGAGATGTGGAGGGGAGGGGGAAGATGGGGAGGGGGAAGAGATGTGGAGGGGATGGGGAAGATGGGGAGGGGGAAGATGGGGAAGATGGGGAGGGGGAAGAGATGTGGAGGGGAGGGGGAAGATGGGGAGGGGGAAGAGATGTGGAGGGGAGGGGGAAGATGGGGAGGGGGAAGAGATGTGGTGGGGAGGGGGAAGATGGGGAGGGGGAAGAGATGTGGAGGGGAGGGGGAAGATGGGGAGGGGGAAGATGGGGAAGATGGGGAGGGAGAAGAGATGTGGTGGGGAGGGGGAAGATGGGGAGGGGGAAGATGGGGAAGATGGGGAAGATGGGGAGGGGGAAGAGATGTGGTGGGGAGGGGGAAGATGGGGAGGGGGAAGATGGGGAAGATGGGGAAGATGGGGAGGGAGAAGAGATGTGGAGAGGGGGGGAAGATGGGGAGGGGGAAGAGATGTGGAGAGGGGGGGAAGATGAGGAGGGGGAAGAGCTGTGGAGGGGATGGGGAAGATGGGGAGGGGGAAGAGATGTGGATGGGAGGGGGAAGATGGGGAGGGGGAAGAGATGTGGAGAGGGGGGGAAGATGGGGAGGGGAAGAGATGTGGAGGGGAGGGGGAAGATGGGGAGGGGGAAGAGATGTGGAGGGGAGGGGGAAGATGGGGAGGGGGAAGAGATGTGGTGGGGAGGGGGAAGATGGGGAGGGGGAAGAGATGTGGAGGGGAGGGGGAAGCTGGGGAGGGGGAAGAGATGTGGAGGGGGAAGATGGGGAGGGGGAAGAGATGTGGTGGGGAGGGGGAAGATGGGGAGGGGGAAGAGATGTGGAGGGGAGGGGGAAGATGGGGAGGGAGAAGAGATGTGGAGGGGAGGGGGAAGATGGGGAGGGGGAAGAGATGTGGAGGGGAGGGGGAAGATGGGGAGGGGGAAGAGATGTGGTGGGGAGGGGGAAGATGGGGAGGGGGAAGAGATGTGGTGGGGAGGGGAAAGATGGGGAGGGGGAAGAGATGTGGAGGGGAGGGGGAAGAGATGTGGAAGGGAAGAGATGTGGAGGGGGAAGAGATGTGGTGGGGAGGGGGAAGAGATGTGGAGGGGATGGGGAAGAGATGTGGAAGGGGAAGAGATGTGGAGGGGGAAGAGATGTGGAGGGGAGGGGGAAGAGATGTGGAGGGGAGGGGGAAGAAATGTGGAGGGGGGGGAAGAGATGTGGAAGGGGAAGAGATGTGGAGGGGGAAGAGATGTGGAGGGGAGGGGGAAGAGATGTGGAGGGGAGGGGGAAGAGATGTGGAGGGGGGGGGAAGAGATGTGGAAGGGGAAGAGATGTGGAGGGGGAAGAGATGTGGAGGGGAGGGGGAAGAGATGTGGTGGGGAGGGGGAAGAGATGTGGAGGGGGTCTATAGAAAAGAAGAGAAGGAAGGAATATAGAGGGCCGGGGCATTGACTCCAGATTAGGGTCGGAACATTTTGGCATCCTTACAGACGGCCTGTTAATGGAGCTTTTATTTCTTTCATCACATTCTCAGTGGGTCGGAAGTTTACATACACACAATTAGTATTTGGTAGCACTGCCTTTAAATTATTTAACTTGGGTCAAACGTTTCGGGTGGCCCATTCCTCCTGACAGAGCTGTTGTAACTGAGTCGGGTTTGTAGGCCTCCTTGCTCGCACACGCTTTTTCAGTTCTGCCCACAAATTTTCTATAGGATTGAGGCCAGGGCTTTGTGATGGCCACTCCAATACCTTGACTTTGTTGTCCTTAAGCCATTTTGACACAACTTTGGAAGTATGCTTGGGGTCATTGTAATTTGTAAGTCGCTCTGGATAAGAGCGTCTGCTAAATGACGTAAATGTCATTGTCCATTTGGAAGACCCATTTACAACCAAGCTTTAACTTCCTGACTGATGTCTTGAGATGCTGCTTCAATATATCCACATAATTTCCCTGCCTCATGATGCCATCTATTTTGTGAAGTGCACCAGTCCCTCCTGCAGCAAAGCACCCCCACAACATGATGCTGCCACCCCTGTCCTTCACGTTTGGGATTGTGTTCTTCGGCTTGCAAGCCTCCCCCTTTTTCTTCCAAACATAACGATGGTCATTATGGCCAAACAATTCTATTTTTGTTTCATCAGACCAGAGGACATTTCTCCAAAAAGTACGATCTTTGTCCCAATGTGCAGTTGCAATCTGTAGTCTGGCTTTTTTTATGGCGGTTTTGGAGCAGTGGCTTCTTCCTTGCTGAGCGGCCTTTCAGGTTTCGTCGATTATAGGACTCATTTTACTGTGGATATAGATACTTTTGTGCCTGTTTCCTCCAGCATCTTCACAAGGTCCTTTGCTGTTGTTCTGGGATTGATTTGCACTTTTCGCACCAAAGTACGTTCATCTCTAGGAGACAGAACGCGTCTCCTTCCTGAGCGGTATGACGGCTGCGTGGTCCCATGGTGTTTATACTTGCGTACTATTGTTTGTACAGATGAACGTGGTACCTTCAGGCGTTTGGAAATTGCTCCCAAGGATGAACCAGACTTGTGGAGGTTTACAGTTTTTTTCTGAGGTCTTGGCTGATTTCTTTTGATTTTCCCATGATGTCAAGCAAAGAGGCACTGAGTTTGAAGATGGGCCTTGAAATACATCCACAGGTACACCTCCAATTGACTCAGATGATATCAATTAGCCTATTAGAAGCTTCTAAAGCCATAACATCATTTTCTGGAATTTACCAAGCTGTTTAGAGGCACAGTTAACTTAGTGTATGTAAACTTCTGACCCACTGGAATTGTGATACAGTGAATTATAAGTGAAATAATCTGTCTGTAAACAATTGTTGGAAACATTAGTTGTGTCATGCACAAAGTAGATGTCCTAACCGACTTGCCAAAACTATAGTTTTTTTTAACAAGACATTTGTGGAGTGGTTGAAAAATGAATTTTAATGACTCCAACCTAAGTGTATGTAAACTTCCGACTTCAACTGTGTACAGTGTTGTAACGATGTGCAAATAGTTCAAAAGGTTCAAAAGGGAAAATAAACATGGGTTGTATTTACAATGGTGTTTGTTCTTCACTGGTTGCCCTTTTCTTGTGGCAACAAGTCACATACTGCTGCTGTGATGGCACACTGTGGTATTTCACCCAGTAGATATGGGAGTTTATCAAAATTGGGTTTGTTTTCAAATTCTTTGTGGATCTGTGTAATCTGAGGGAAATATGTGTCTCTAATATTGTCATACAGTTGGCAGGAGGTTAGGAAGTGCAGCTCAGTTTCCATCTCATTTTGTGGGTAGTGTGCACATAGCCTAGGCCTTTCTCAATAGCAAGGCTATGCTCACTGAGTCTGTACCTAGTCAAAGCTTTCCTTAAGTTTGGGTCAGTCACAGTGGTCAGCTATTCTGCCAGGGCGAAGTAGCATTCTAGTTTACTCTGTTTTTTTGTTGTAAATTCTTTCCAATGTGTCAAGTAATTATCTTTTTTATTCTCTCATGATTTGGTTGGGTCTAATTGTGTTGCTGTCCTGGGGCTCTGTGGGGTCTTTTTGTGTTTGTGAACAGAGCCCCAGGACCAGCTTGCTTAGGGGACACTTCTCCAGGTTCATGTCTCTGTAGGTGATGGCTTTGTTATGGAAGGTTTGGGAATCGCTTCCATTTAGGTGGTGGTAGAATTTAACGGCTCTTTTCTGGATTTTGATTATTAGCGGGTATCGACCTAATTCTGCTCTTCATGCATTAGTTGGTGTTTTACGTTGTACATGGAGGATATTTTTGCAGAATTCTGCATGCAGAGTCTCAATTTGGTGTTTGTCCCATTTTGTGAATTCTTGGTTGGTGAGCGGACCCCAGACCTCACAAATCAAATCCAATTGTATAAGTCACATGCGCCGAATACAACCAGTGTAGACCTTACAGTGAAATGCTTACTTACAAGCCCCTAACCAACAATGCAGTTTTTAAAAGAATACGGATAAGAATAAGAAAGAAAAGTAACAGGTAATTAAAGAGCAGCAGTAAAATAACAATAGCGAGAATATATACAGGGGGGTACCGGTACAGAGTCAATGTGTGGGGGAACCGGTTAGTTGAGGTAATATGTACATGTAGGTAGAGTTATTAAAGTGACTATGCTTAGATGATAACAACAGAGAGTAGTAGCGGTGTAAAAGGGGGGGGGGGGCAATGCAAATAGTCTGGGTAGCCATTTGATTAGATGTTCAGGAGTCTTATGGCTTGGGGGTAGAAGCTGTTTAGAAGTCTCTTGGACCTAGACTTGGCACTCCGGTACTGCTTGCCGTGCGGTAGCAGAGAGAACAGTCTATGACTAGGGTGGCTGGAGTCTTTGGCAATATTTAGGGCCTTCCTCTGACACCGCCTCGTGTATATAGATCCTGGATGGAAGGAAGATTGGCCACAGTGATGTACTGGGCCGCACGCACTACCCTCTGTAGTGCCTTACAGTCGGAGGCCGAGCAGTTGCCATACCAGGCAGTGATGCAACCAGTCAGGATGCTTTTGATGGTGCAGCTGTAGAACCTTTTGAGGATCTGAAGACCCATGCCAAATCTTTTCAGTCTCCTGAGGGGGAACAGGTTTTGTCGTGCCCTCTTCATGACTGTCTTGATGTGCTTGGACCATGTTAGTTTGTTGGTGATGTGGACACTTAGGAATTTGAAGGTCTCAACCTGCTCCACTACAGCCCCATCGATGAGAATGGGGTGTGCTCAGTCCTCTTTTTCCTGTAGTCCACAATCATCTCCTTTGATGAAGGGCAATGGGTTCAATAACTGATTCAAGTATTTTGAGCCAGATCCTAATTGGTATGTCGAATTTGATGTTCCTTTTGATGGCATGGAAGGTCCTTCTTGCCTTGTATCTGGAAGTTACCTGTGGCACTGATGTTTAGGCCGAGGTATGTATCGTTTTTTTGTTTGCTCTAGGATAGTGGTTCCCAAAATTTTTATAGTCCCGTACCCCTTCAAACATTCAACCTCCATCTGCGTACCCCCTCTAGCACCAGGGTAAGCACACTCTCAAATGTTGTTTTTTTGCCATCATTGTAAGCCTGCCACACACACATTACACGATACATTTATTAAACATAAGAATAAGTGTGAGCTTTTGTCACAACCCGGCTCGTGGGAAGTGACAAAGAGCTCTTATAGGACCAGGGCACAAATAATAATAAATTTTGCTCTTTATTTTACCATCTTACATATAAAACCTTATTTGTTCATCGAAAATTGTGAATAACTCACCACAGGTTAATGAGAAGGGTGTGCTTGAAAGGATGAACATAACTCTGCAATGTTGGATTGTATTGGAGAGAGTCTGTCTTAAATAATTTTCCACACACAGTATATGCCTGTATTTAACTTTCATGCTAGTGAGGGCTGAGAATCCACTCTCACATAGGTACGTGGTTGCAAAGGGCATCAGTGTCTTAACACTGCGATTTGTCAAGGCAGGATACTATGAGCACAGCCCAATCCTGAAATCTGGCAGTGTCTTCTGATTAAATTACAATTTTCACAGAACCAATTTCGATGAGGCTCTCTTGTTCAGATATCGGTAAGTGGACTGGAGGCAGGGCCTGAAACGGATAACGAATCCAGTTGTCTGTGTCATCTGTTTAGGGAAAGTACCTGCGTAATTGTGCACCCAACTCACTCAGGTGCTTCGCTATATCACATTTGACATTGTCCGTAAGCTTGAGTTCATTTGCACACAAAAAAATCATACAATGATGGAAAGACCTGTGTGTTGTCCTTGTTAATGCAGACTGAGAAGAGCTTCAAATTCTTAATCATAGCCTCAATTTTGTCCCGCACATTGAATAAAGTTGTGGAGAGTCCCTGTAATCCTAGATTCAGATCATTCCGGCGAGAAACATCACCCAGATAGGCCAGTCGTGTGAGAAACTCGTCATCATGCAAGCGGTCAGACAAGTGAAAATTATGGTCAGTAAAGAAAACTTTAAGCTCGTCTCTCAATTAAAAAAAAACGTGTCAATACTTTTTGATAACCAGCGCACTTCTGTATGTTGTAAAAGCGTTACATGGTCGCTGCCCATATCATTGCATAGTGTAGAAAATACAGGAGAGCTCAGGGTCCTTGCTTTAACAAAGTTAACCATTTTCACTGTAGTGTCCAAAATGTCTTTCAAGCTGTCAGGCATTCCCTTGGCAGCAAGAGCCTCTCGGTGGATGCTGCAGTGTCCCCAAGTGGTGTCGGGAGCAACTGCTTGCACGCGCTTTACCATTCCACTACGTCTCCCTGTCATGGCTTTTGCGCCATCAGTACAGATACCAACATGAGCAGCAGCTACGTTTGGCTACATACAGACCGTTAGTGGAATTGGGGGGTTGTCAGGAGGGATTTTGGGGGAGATGACAGGGGGAGTGGGGTCTGTTGGGTTGGTGGGTCCTGTGTTGTCTGTCCCATTGTGGTGTTCAGGTTGTAGTTCACCCCCTCCTCTGCCCCCTTCTTGCCCACCATCCTTCACCCCCTCCTCTGCCCCCTTTCCCCCCCACCCATCCTTCGCCCCCCTCCTCTGCCCACTTCTCCCCCCTCCTCTGCCCACTTCTCCCCCCTCCTCTGCCCACTTCTCCCCCCTTCACTGCCCACTTCTCCCCCCTTCACTGCCACTTCTCCCCCCTCCACTGCCCACTTCTGCCCCCTTCTCCCCCTCCACTGCCCACTTCTGCCCACTTCTCCCCCCCTCCTCTGCCCACTTCTCCCCCCTTCACTGCCCACTTCTCCCCCCTCCTCTGCCCACTTCTCCCCCCTTCACTGCCCACTTCTCCCCCCTTCTCTGCCCACTTCTCCCCCCTCCACTGCCCCCTTCACCCCCCTTCTCTGCCCACTTCTCCCCCCTCACTGCCCACTTCTCCCCCCCCCACTGCCCCCTTTTCCCCCACCATCCTTCACCCCCCTCCTCTGCCCACTTCTCCCCCCTCACTGCCCACTTCTCCCCCTCCACTGCCCCCTTCTCCCCCCACCATCCTTCAACCCCATCCTCTGCCCCCTTCTCCCCCACTAGGTATGTATGGATGGAAAGGATGATTTACAAGTAAAAACAGAGTCATAATGCGTTCTTATAGCAGTGTTTTCCACATGCAAGCTGTCCAGAGCAAAAAGAAGGGCCCATCAATCTACTCGCTGAGCTTATTTATTTTAGGAAAAGTGATTTACAAAAGTAAACATTCAATAGTGCACACACTAGCAATATGCTGGCTACTGTTGATAGTCTGCAAAAAGAACGACACTTAGCATTGGTCTTAGCTAGCCTACTGTACTAGCCATGTCAATATCTCTTTTGGAATGTTTGTCTTTAAAAGGGCAGCGTCCTATTTTTAAAACTTCTGAAAATGACATACTGTATCTACTAGCATGGTAGCAGTTACCATAGACTTCCAGTCATTGCGCTAACGCTAGTTAGCAAATTCCTTCAGACTGTACGCAGAGACAAATGGTATCCACACATTCATCTGACTGGGGAAATGGATAAAGGGCTTTATTGACAAAATCCTGAAGTATCCCTTTAAAGTGAGTGACTTGTCAATTGCCTCCCGAATCACATCGGTAAGAGAGCCGTTCATTTGGCTCCCTAATTTGCATACTGGTAGGCTTTTTGCCCATTATCTGCAGATAAATTATGAAAACATTTGAAAAAGATGCTGAATCCTCCACACTGCAGGAACAATAGGTAGGCTAGTGGAGCAATAACCTCACTCTGGTCTAAAATATTATTTAAAAACCCCAGATTGAATTGTTTTTAAAGCTAATGATACTTGTATGGTACTTTCAAAGACATTGATGTAGGTCTACTGATTTTAATCAGTGTTGACAACAGGAGATGGGCCTAGCGCGAGGCTAATTGGTGCTTGCTTTGGGACAGAAACCCCCTCGGACGGTTACGTCGGTAGAGTCGTGATGGATCGGCGGGACTCCATGTCGGCAGCAAAGGGCCCAGGCCAATTGGCAAAAGAGGTAATTGAAGCCCAGGAATTCTTGATAGATCTATTCGGCTAGCCGGGAGATGGGCCTAGATTCGAGGATAGCTCCAGGCTAACTGGTGCTTGCTTCGGGATAGAGACAGTAGCCACTAGGATAGCAGCTAGCTAACTGCGATGAAGAAATCCATCAGATAATCCCTGGGCTTCAATACCTCTTTTGCTAATATGCCTGGACCCTTTTCTGCTAACACAGAGCCCCGCCGATCCATCACGACTGATCTGCCGATGTAACCGTCCGAGGGGGTTTCAACAGGCCATGTCCCCCTGAGGCCCATCTGCTAGCCTGCTGCTAGCCCCGGCCTGCTAGCTGTCTGAATCTCCGTGCCTCCAGCTCGCCTAGCTACTCACTGGACCCTATGATTACTCGGCTACACATGCCTCTCCCTAATGTGAATATGCCTTGTCTATTGCTGTTTTGGTTAGTAATTTATGTCTTATTTCACTGTAGAGCCTCCAGCCTTGCTCCACCCCCCCACACATGCGGTGACCGCACCTGGTTTAAATGGTGCTTCTAGAGACAAAACCTCTCTCATCGTCACTCAATGCCTAGGCACTGTACTCACATCCTACCATACCCTTGTCTGTACATTATGCCTTGAATCTATCCTTCCGTGCCCAGAAACCTGCCCCCTTTACTCTCTGTTCCGAATGCACTAGTCGACCAGTTCTTTTAGCCTTTTTAACCGTACTCTTATCCTACTCCTCCTCTGTTCCTCTGGTGATGTAGAGGTTAACCCAGGCCCTGCAGCCCCCAGCATCACTCCCATTCCCCAGGTGCTTTTTTGTTGACTTCTGTAACCGTAAAAGCCTTGGTTTCATGCATGTTAACATTAGAAGCCTCCTCCCTAAGTTTGTTTTATTCACTGCTTTAGCACACCCCGCCAACCCGGAAGCCCTAGCCGTGTCTGAATCCTGGCATAGGAAGGCCACCAAAAATCCTGAAATTTCCATCCCTAACTATAACATTTTCCAACAAGATAGAACTGCCAAATGGGGCGGAGTTAGCCTGCAGAGTTCCAGGTACAACCCACAATTTGTAACCATGGCCACCCTCTTAGATATCATCCTGACCAACTTGCCCTCTAAATACACCTCTACTGTCTTCAACCAAGATCTCAGCGATCACTGCCTCATTGCCTGCGTGCGTAATGGGTCCGCGGTCAAATGACCACCCCTCATCACTGTCAAACGCTCCCTAAAATTCTTCAGCGAGCAGGCCTTTCTAATCGACCTGGCCCGGGTATCCTGGAAGGATATTGACCTCATCCTGTCAGTAGAGGATGCCTGGTTGCTCTTCAAAAGTGCTTTCCTCTCCATTTTAAATAAGCATGCCCCATTCAAAAAATGTAGAACCAGGAACAGATATAGCCCTTGGTTCACTCCAGACCTGACTGCCCTTGACCAGCACAAAAACATCCTGTGGCGTTCTGCATTAGCATCGAATAGCCCTCACGATATGCAACTCTTCAGGGAAGTCAGGAACCAATATACTCAGTCAGTTAGGAAAGCGAAGGCTAGCTTTTTCAAACAGAAATTTGCATCCTGTAGCACAAACTCCAAAAAGTTCTGGGACACTGTAAAGTCCATGGAGAATAAGAGCACCTCCTCCCAGCTGCCCACTGCACTGAGGCTAGGAAACACTGTCTCCAACGATAAATCCATGATAATTGAGAATTTCAATAAGCATTTTTCTACGGCCATGCTTTCCACCTGGCTACCCCTACCCCGGTCCACACCCCTGCACCCCCCACAGCAACTCGCCCAAGCCTCCCCCATTTCTCCTTCACCCACATCCAGATAGCTGATGTTCAGAAAGAGCTGCAAAATCTGGACCCCTACAAATCAGCCGGGCTAGACAATCTGGACCCTCTCTTTCTAAAATGATCAGCCGATATTGTTGCAACCCCTATTACTAGCCTGTTCCACCTCTCTTTCGTATCGTCTGAGATCCCCAAAGATTGGAAAGCTGCCGCGCTCATCCCCCTCTTCAAAGGGGGTGGACACTCAAGACCCAAACTGCTACAGACCTATATCTATCCTACCCTGCCTTTCTAAGGTCTTCGAAAGCCAAGTTAACAAACAGATCACCGACCATTTCGAATCCCACCGTACCTTCTCTGCTATGCAATCTGGTTTCCGAGCTGGTCACGAGCTCAGCCACGCTCAAGGTCCTAAACGATATCATAACCGCCATTGATAAGAGACAATACTGTGCAGCTGTATTCATCGACCTGGCCAAGGCTTTCGACTCTGTCAATAACCACATTCTTATCGGCAGACTCAACAGCCTTGGTTTCTCAAATGACTGCCTCGCCTGGTTCACCAACTACTTCTCAGACAGAGTTCAGTGTGTCAAATTGGAGGGCCTGTTGTACAGACCTCTGGCAGTCTCTATGGGTGTGCCACAGGGCTCAATTCTCTGTATACATTCTCTCTACTACCACATGGCAAGCGGTACCGGAGTGGCAAGTCTAGGACAAAAAGGCTTCTCAACACTTTTTACCCCCAAGCCATAAGAGTCCTGAACAGGTAATCAAATGGCAACCCGGACTATTTGCATTGTGTGCCCCCCCCAACCCCTCTTTTTATGCTGCTGCTACTCTCTGTTTATCATATATGCATAGTCACTTTAACTATACATTCATGTACATACTACCTCAATTGGGCCGACCAACCAGTGCTCCCGCACATTGGCTAACCGGGCTATCTCCATTGTGTCCCACCCACCACCCGCCAACCCCTCTTTTACGCTACTGCTACTCTCTGTTCATCATATATGCAGAGTCACTTTAACCATATCTACATGTACATACTACCTCAATCAGCCTGACTAACCGGTGTCTGTATGTCGCCTAGCTACTGTTATAGCCTCGCTACTGTATATAGCCTGCCTTTTTACTGTTGTTTTATTTCTTTACCTACCTATTGTTCACCTAATACCTTTTTTTGCACTATTGGTTAGAGCCTGTAAGTAAGCATTTCACTGTAAGGTCTACACCTGTTGTATTCAGCGCACGTGACAAATAAACTTTGATTTGATCATTGATGTCGCTCTTGCTGCTGGTGATTCTCTGATCCACCTCTACGCAGACGACACCATTCTGTATACTACTGGCCCTTCTTTGGACACTGTGTTAACTAACCTCCAGACGAGTTTCAATGCCATACAACTCTCCTTCCGTCGCCTCCAACTGCTCTTACGTGCAAGTAAAACTAAGTGCATGCTCTTCAACCGATCGCTGCCCACACCTACCCGCCCGTCCAGCATCACTACTCTAGATGGTTTTGACTTAGAATATGTGGACAACTACAAATACCTAGGTGTCTGGTTAGACTGTAAACTCTCCTTCCAGACTCACATCAAGCATCTCCAATCCAAAATTAAATCTAGAATCGGCTTCACAACAAAGCATCCTTCACTCATGCTGCCAAACATACCCTCGTAAACCTGACTATCCTACCGATCCTTGACTTCGGCGATGTCATTTACAAAATAGGCTCCAACACTCTACTCAACAAATTGGATGCAGTCTATCACAGTGCCATCCGTTTTGTCACCAAAGCCCCATATACTACCCACCACTGCGACCTGTATGCTCTCGTTGGCTGGCCCTCGCTTCATATTCGTCGCCAAACCCACTGACTCCAGGTCATCTATAAGTCTTTGCTAGGTAAATGGTGAGTGACTCATATTGTCAGTCAGTGTAGCCTACCGAATCGCATTGGTGAGAGAGTCATTCATTTGGCTCCTTAATTTGCATGGGCTACTGGTAGGCCTAGGCTTTTTGGCGATTATCT
Organism: Salmo trutta; assembly: GCF_901001165.1. NCBI lineage: Eukaryota > Metazoa > Chordata > Actinopteri > Salmoniformes > Salmonidae > Salmo > Salmo trutta. The sequence goes on along the minus strand of NC_042986.1, from coordinate 33,394,473 downwards.
GCAGATAAATTATGAAAACATTCGATGAAGATGGTGAACAATAGGTAGTGGAGCAGACAGGTCACCAATGGTACAAGTCAGTATTGGACGTTGGGAGATGACGTGGAAACCGGCCATTAGGGGCAACAGTGAGCGCTGTTACCTTCAAGTAGGTTTCAGTTTTTCTCAGGCATTGGGGATGGTGGATGGGCATAAGCATATGCCTCTGATTCCAAAGGTTGATATTTTTGTTTTAATCCTATCCCAAACCGTAACCCTTACCTTAACCATTCGGATTGAATGCCTAACCTTAAGAATTCGGAGTTAATGCCTTAAATACTTTTAAATTTTAAATAACTTTGAAATTTGACGTTTGAGAAACATGGATGAACATCTAATTCTGACGTGAGACTGTGAGAGCTTGTAGAGTGGAGAGCCTCATTCGGGTTCAAAATTTTATAATTAGGGCCCTCACGGAATGCAGGCATTAAAATAGAATTCAACAACATTAAAAATGTATTGACCTTTGTAGGGAATCCACTAAAAACATACAGAAGTGCGCTGGTTAGAATTGAAACATTGTTTAGAATCGAGAGACGAGCTTAAAGTTTTCTTTACTGACCATAATTTTCACTTGTCTGACCGCTTGCATGATGACGAGTTTCTCACACAACTGGCCTATCTGGGTGACGTTTTTTCTCGCCGGAATGATCTGAATCTAGGATTACAGGGACTCTCCACAACTTTATTCAATGTGCGGGACAAAATTGAGGCTATGATTAAGAATTTGAAGCTCTTCTCAGTCTGCATTAACAAGGACAACACACAGGTCTTTCCATCATTGTATGATTTTTTTGTGTGCAAATGAACTCAAGCTTACGGACAATGTCAAATGTGATATAGCGAAGCACCTGAGTGAGTTGGGTGCACAATTATGCAGGTACTTTCCCGAAACGGGTGACGCAAACAACTGGATTCATTATCCCTAGAAGGCCAGCATCCCGGAGTCGCCTCTTCACTGTTGACGTTGAGACCGGTGTTTTGAGGGTACTATTTAATGAAGCTGCCAGTTGAGGACTTGTGAGGCGTCTGTTTCTCAAACTAGACACTCTAATGTACTTGTCCTCTTGCTCAGTTGTGCACCGGGGCCTCCCACTCCTCTTTCTATTCTGGTTAGAGCCAGTTTGCGCTGTTCTGTGAAGGGAGTAGTACACAGCGTTGTACGAGATCTTCAGTTTCTTGGCAATTTCTCACATGGAATAATTTTCATTTCTCAGAACAAGAATAGACTGATGAGTTTCAGAAGAAAGGTCTTTGTTTCTGGCCATTTTGAGCCTGTAATCGAACCCACAAATGCTGATGCTCCAGATACTCAACTAGTCTAAAGGCCAGTTTTATTGCTTCTTTAATTAGCACAACAGTTTTCCGCTGTGCTAACATAATTGCAAAAGGGTTTTCTAATGATCAATTAGCCTTTTTAAAATGATAAACTTGGATTAGCTAACACAATGTGCCATTGGAACACAGGAGTGATGGTTGCTGATAATGGGTCTCTGTACACCTATGTAGATATTCCATTAAAAATCATCCGTTTCCAGCTACAATAGTCATTTACAACATTAAGAATGTCTACACTGTATTTCTGATCAATTTGGTATTATTTTAATGGACAAAAAATGTGCTTTAAAAAACAAGGACATTTCTAAGTGACCCCAAACTTTTGAACGGTAGTGTATGTGAGAGTGGATTCTCAGCCCTCACTAGCATGAAAACTAAATACAGGCACAGACTGTGTGTGGGAAATAATTTAAGACAGACTCTCTCCAATACAACCCAACATTGCAGTTATGTGCATCCTTTCGAGCACACCCTTCTCATTAACCTGTGGTGAGTTATTCACAATTTTCGATTAACAAATAAGGTTTTATATGTAAGATGGTAAAATAAAGAGCAAAATTTATTATTATTTGTGCCCTGGTCCTATAAGAGCTCTGTCACTTCCCACGAGCCGGGTTGTGACGACAACTCACACTCATTCTTATGTTTAATAAATGTATCGTATAGTGTGTGTGTGTGGCAGGCTTACAATGATGGCAAAAACAACATTTGAGAGTGTGCTTACCCTGGTGCAAAAGGGACTATAAAAAGTTTGGGAACCACTGTCCTAGAGTAACATAAACTAATGAACATGCTATCATGTTCTTTGAAATAATTGTTTTTTAGTTTTCTAATGTTACTTAAAACTTTTAGAAACACAACAATTATTATTCTTCACATAGCAAATATGAAATGGATTTATTACACTGTTAGAATGTTGATGCCTCATTGACTGGAAGTGTCGGAAATTGGCTTTTGGCCTACTTTTTTCACTAGGACTTTGTAGAGTAAAGGACATGTTTTGTATAATTCTATCTAAACAAATATGGGGGCACGACCCTCATCCACATCAACAGGGCTGCAGTACAGCGTGTCGAGGACACTCACAGGGCCTTACACACTCGCGCACACTGACACTCCAACACACACACACATCATATGCACATACATTCATATTGACTCTATACACATGCACAGCCACTCACTTACACTCATCATATAGCCTATGCTGCTGCTACTCTGTTTATCATATATCCTGATCACCACACTCCTATACATATCTTCCTTTACAGTGCATTCGGAAAGTATTCAGACCACTGGACTTTTTCCACATTTTGTTACGTTAGTCTTATTCTAAAATGGATTAAATAAAACATTTTCCTCGTCAATCTACACACAATACCCCATAATGACAAAGCGAAAACAGGTTTTCAGAATTGTTGCTAATTTAGAAAAACTGAAATACCTTATTTACATAAGTATTCAGACACATAGCTATGAGACTCGAAATTGAGCTCAGATGCATCCTGTTTCCGATCATCCTTGAGATGTTTCTACAACTTGATTGGAGTCCACCTGTGGTAAATTCAATTGATTGGACATGATTTGGTAAGGCACACACCTGTCTATATAAGGTCCCACAGTTGACAGTGCATGTCAGAGCAAAAACCAAGCCATGAGGTCAAAGGAATTGTCCGTAGAGCTCCTGTAACAGTGTAGGTTCCGTCCCTCTCTTCGCCCCAACCCGGGCTCGAACCAGGGATCCTTGCACACATCAACAACTGACACCCCACGAAGCATCGTTACCCATCACGCCACAAAAGCCACGGCCCTTGCAACGCAAGGGGAAACCCTACTTCAAGTCTCAGAGCGAGTGACGTCACCAATTGAAATGCTATTAGCGCGCACCACCGCTAACTAACTAGCCATTTCACATCAGTTACACTCACCCCCCCTTTGACCTCCTCCTTTTCCGCAGCAACCAATGATCCGGGTCAACAGCATCAATGTAACAGTGTAGGTTCCGTCCCTCTCTTCACCCCAACCCGGGCTCGAACCAGGGACCCTTGCACACATCAACAACTGACACCCACCGAAGCATCGTTACCCATCGCGCCACAAGAGCCACGGCCCTTGCAACGCAAGGGGAAACCCTACTTCAAGTCTCAGAGCGAGTGACGTCACCGATTGAAATGCTATTAGCGCGCACCACCGCTAACTAACTAGCCATTTCACATCGGTTACACTCCGACAGGATTGTGTCGAGGCACAGATCTGGGGAAGGGTACCAAAAAATGTCTGCAGCATTGAAGGTCCCCAACAACACAGTGGCCTCCATCATTCTTAAAGGGAAGATGTTTGGAACCACCAAGACTTCCTAGAGCTGGCCGCCCGACCAAACTGAGCAATCAGGGGAGAAGGGCCATGTTCAGGGAGGTGACCAAGAAGCCGATGGTCACTCTGTCAGAGCTCCAGAGTTCCTCTGTTGAGATGGTAGGACCTTCAAGAAGGACAACCATCTCTGCAGCACTCCACCAATCAGGCCTTTATGGTAGAGTGGCCAGACGGAAGCCACTCCTCAGTAAAAGGCATATGACAGCCTGCTTGGAGTTTGCCAAAAGGCACCTAAAGGACTCTCATACCATGAAAAATAAGATTCTCCGGTCTGATGAAATCAAGATGAAACTCTTTGCCCTGAATGCCAAGCTTCACGTCTGGAGGAAATGCTGTGGGGATGTTTTTCAGCGGTAGTGACCGGGAGACTAGTCAGGATCGAGGCAAAGATGAACGGAGCAAAGTACAGAGATCCTTGATGAAAACCTGCTCCAGAGCACTCAGGACCTCAGACTGTTTGCAAAGGTTCACCTTCCAACAGGACAACGACCCTAAGCACACAGCCAAGACAACACAGGAGTGACTTTGGGACAAGTCTCTAAATGTCCTTGAGTGGCCCAGCCAGAGCCCAGACTTGAACCCGATCAAACATATCTGGAGACCTGAAAATAGCTGTACAGTGACGATCTCCATCCAACCTTACAGAGCTTGAGAGGATCTGCAGAGAAGAATGGGAAAAACTCCCCAAATGCAGGTGTGCCAAGCTTGTAGCATCATACCCAAGAAGACTCGAGGCAGTAATCACTGCCGAAGGTGCTTCAACAAAGTACTGAGTAAAGGGTCTGAATACTTATGGAAATATTTCTGTAGTTTTTATTTTTTTGCTAAAATGTCTTAACTTGTTTTTGCTTTGTCATTATGGGATATTGTGTGTAGATTCAGGAGGGGTTAAAACTATGTAATCCATTTTAGAATAAGTCTGTAACGTAACAAAATGTGGAAAAGTCTGAATACTTTCTGAATGCACTGTACAGAGCACTTGTGTGTTTTTGTTCAACCTTTATGTTATTGATTACTGCATTGTTGGGTCTAGAGCCTGCAAGAAAGTTATTTCACCGTGCTTGTGCATTAACTTGAGGAATTCCAGTCCATATAATATACAGTACAGTAATACAGTCCACACTCAAAGATTAGCCTATCAGAGCTTGTTTTTCGTCAGAGCATAGCTACATCTATGGGCTTTTATGTTGTTCTGTCGTGTGGTAGCCTATATCATAGGCTATGTGTTGGATAACAGCACAATCATTTGTTTTTTGGGGGGGCTTTGGCTCAGAAATGTCTTCAATGTCATGCTCATCGGGCTAAGGTAGACTTTTCATGCTGATCAAAGCTCTAATCAAATCCAGACATATTTCCATGCTTTAGAATGACACTTCCTGTTTGGGCAGGAAATCCCGGGTCACCCGGGAGAAAATGGATTTATTCTCGGGATGGAACATTTGTAAAATACCAGGAAAATATTTAACCCAACCACTTACGTTATATCATGGCAGAGATTGTGTATACCAAGTCATTTTGTCTCTTCTATATAGCAGCATGTATACCTCCACAGTCTATTCTATGGGCCTGTATGTAAGCCTGTATGTAAGCCTGTATGTAAGCCTGTATGTAAGCCTGTATGTAAGCCTGTATGTAAGCCTGTATGTAAGCCTGTATGTAAGCCTGTATGTAAGCCTGTATGTAAGCCTGTATGTAAGCCTATACTCATGGTTATTATTTCTGTTCTCTCCATAGAAACACGTTAACACTCGCACGTTCACTGTGAGCAGTCAATACATAGGAGTGTGGTGTGTTGAACCCAGTATCTGAATAAACCTGTTCTTAAGATATCTTGGACTTGTCCTTGCCTGACTATGGAACGCCGTTTTGTGTCTTTGCGTGTAAAAAAAGATACACGTCAAATAACACTATTTGATGCGCCAAATAAGCTATTCATTTGACACTTCAAATAACACAATCCTATTATAGAATGATGTGTGTGCAAACCAAGCTCCACTATTACGATCACTGTCAAAGCTGTACAACACCGCGTTCTTAATAAGGCATGATTTGTTCGACCGAATGTGAAAACGTCTGAGTGAGCATTTGCAATTAGATCAGGATCAAACGAGCAGGATCAACAATGTTTGCAAATATCTTCGATACAGATGTTATCAGCAACTTCTGCGGTACCGAGCTAGCACCAATGCAAACAGCCTGAAAACAATGAACAGTAGAAACTAGTCATTTTCAAAATTCTTAGCAATGATTTAGGAATCCATGTGAATAAGTATTAGCTAGGTAGCCACTTGTTGTACTTCTATTGAAATAACTAGCTAGCCTACTACTTAACCCTGTTGCCCAAAACCAACATTATAAGCAGCCAGCCAGCTTCATCTGATTTAACCTGGTCTGGTCTGGTCAAGCCATAGCATATGTGTTGTGAAGCTAGTCACAATAAGGATTAGCCACAAAAGTGGATTTTGCGGTTCGCCTTTAAAATAAAAGTCCCTCTTTGAAAGTGATGCAGAAGGTTACAATTGTTGAAATCATGCCATATTTAGACATGATAATGTTAAACATGGTTGGAGTGTTGGAATGTGGAGCAATGAAATGGGGTATCAGTCTACTCGGTGACACCCAGAGAACACAACTGTGAAGAGTTTACGGAAATATTAGCGTCGTAGCTCTTATTGCGGGACTTTGACTGTGGGAAATCACCTCCCCAGTCAGCCTATTGTGCGTATTGACATTCATATTGCACTGTACAGCCTTACCTAACGATTGGGGATCAATGAAATGGGATATCAGCCTACTCAGTACCCAAGTGCTTTTCCCCCCAAAGTCCTCGAGAGTTATCAGGTTTCAAAACATCCACGTTGTACGGTTTTTCCTCTGGAATAATGTTCAATACTCATAGTAGGTTGACTGGTACAATAAATGTGGCTCAATTCACAGTGGTTTCCGAGTCCCGCAATAAGAGCTACGACGCTAATGTTCTCTGGGTGTCACTGAGTAGACTGATACCCCATGTCATTGATCCACAATCTATAGGTAAGGCTGTACAGGGAAATAAGTATGCCCCCAATGCAATATTAAAGTCTCTAATACATCCAGTGTGATTTCAACAGATCTTTGTGAAATTAACAAATTGTCTTTTGTTGAATTTTATATAAGAATATTCCAACCTCGTTTTGCATGATCTGTTCCATAATGGGTCAGCGGTCAAACGACCTCCACTCATCACTGTCAAACGCTCCCTGAAACATTTCAACGAGCAAGCCTTTCTAATCGACCTGGCCCTGGTATCCTGGAAGGATATTGACCTCATCCCGTCAGTAGAGGATGCCTGGTTATTTTTTTAAAATGCCTTCCTCTCCATCTTAAATAAGCATGCCCCTTTCAAGAAATGTAGAACCAGGAACAGATACAGCCCTTGGTTCTCCCCAGACCTGACTGCCCTTAACCAACACAAAAATATCCTGTGGCGTTCTGCATTAGCATCGAACTGCCCCCGCGATATGCAACTTTTTAGGGAAGTTAGAAACCAATACACACAGGCAGTTAGAAACGCCAAGGCTAGCTTTTTCAAACAGAAATTTGCTTCGTGCAACTCCAACTCTAAAAAGTTCTGGGACATTGTAAAGTCCATGGAGAATAAGAACACCTCTTCCCAACTGCCCACTGCACTGAGGATAGGAAACTGTGTCACCACCGATAAGCCCACTATAATTGAGAATTTCAAAAAGCATTTTTCTACGGCTGGCCATGCTTTCCACCTAACTACCCCTACTGCATTCAACAGCACTGCACCCCCCACAGCTACTCGCCCAAGCCTCCCCCATTTCTCCTTCTCCCAAATCCATTCAGCTGATGTTCTGAAAGAGCTGCAAAATCTGGACCCCTACAAATCAGCTGGGCTTGACAATCTGGACCCTTTCTTTCTAAAATTATCTGCCAAAATTATTGCAACCCCTATTACTAGCCTGTTCAACCTCTCTTTCGTGTCGTCTGAGATTCCCATAGATTGGAAAGCAGCTGCTGTCATCCCCCTCTTCAAAGGAGGTGACACTCTTGACCCAAATTGCTACACACCTATATCCATCCTACCCTGCCTTTCTAAGGTCTTCGAAAGCCAAGTCAACAAACAGATTACCGACTATTTCGAATCCCACCGCACCCTCTCCGCTATGCAATCTGGTTTCAGAGCTGGTCATGGGTGCACCTCAGCCACGCTCAAGGTCCTAAACGACATCGTAACCGCCATCGATAAGAAACAATACTGTGCTGCCGTATTCATTGACCTGGCCAAAGCTTTTGACTCTGTTAATCACCACATCCTCATCGGCAGACTTAGTAGCCTTGGTTTCTCAAACGATTGCGTCGCCTGGTTCACCAACTACTTCTCTGACAGAGTTCAGTGTGTCAAATCGGAGGGCCTACTGTCTGGACCTCTGGCAGTCTCTATGGGGGTACCACAGGGTTCAATTCTTGGGCCAACTCTTTTCTCTGTATACATAAATGATGTCGCTCTTGCTGCTGGTGAATCTCTGATCCACCTCTACGCAGACGACACCATTCTGTATACTTCTGGCCCTTCTTTGGACACTGTGTTAACAACCCTCCAGACGAGCTTCAATGCCATTCAAATCTCCTTCCGTGGTCTCCAACTGCTCCTAAACACAAGTAAAACTAAATGCATGCTCTTCAACCGATCGCTGCCTGCACCTGCCCGCCCATCCAGCATAACTTCTCTGGACGGTTCTAACTTAGAATTTGTGGACAACTACAAATACCTAGGTGTCTGGTTAGACTGTAAACTCTCCTTCCAGACTCACATCAATCATCTCCAATCCAAAGTGAAATCTAGAATTGGCTTCCTATTTCGCAACAAAGCATCCTTCACTCATGCTGCCAAACATACCCTCGTAAAACTGACCATCCTACCAATCCTCGACTTTGGCGATGTCATTTACAAAATAGCCTCCAATACCCTACTCAACAAGCTGGATGCAGTCTATCACAGTGCCATCTGTTTTGTCACCAAAGCCCCATATACAACCCACCACTGCGACCTGTATGCTCTCGTTGGCTGGCCTTCACTTCATAATCGTCGCCAAACACATTGGCTCCAGGTCATCTACAAGACCCTGCTAGGTAAAGTCCCCCCTTATCTCCGCTCACTGGTCACCATAGCAGCACCCACCTGTAGCACGCGCTCCAGCAGGTATATCTCTCTGGTCACCCCTAAAGCCAACTCCTCCTTTGGTCGTCTCTCCTTCCAGTTCTCTGCTGCCAATGACTGGAACGAACTACAAAAATCTCTGAAACTGGAAACACTTATCTCCCTCACTAGCTTTAAGCACCAGCTGTCAGAGCAGCTCACAGATCACTGCACCTGTACATAGCCCATCTATAATTTAGCCCAAACTACTACCTCTTCCCCTACTGTATTTATTTATTTTATTTATTTTGCTCCTTTGCACCATATTATTTAGATTTGAACTTTGAACTTTCTTCAAACTACAAATCTACCATTCCAGTGTTTTTCTTGCTATACTTTATTTACTTTGCCACCATGGCATTTTTTTGCCTTTACCTCCCTTATCTCACATCATTTGCTCACATTGTATATAGTCTTATTTTACTACTGTATTATTGACTGTATGTTGTTTACTCCATGTGTAACTCTGTGTTGTTGTATGTTGTCGAACTGCTTTGCTTTATCTTGGCCAGGTCGCAATTGTAAATGAGAACTTGTTCTCAACTTGCCTACCTGGTTAAATAAAGGTGAAATAAAAATACAAAATAAAAAAAATTATGGCATGATTCCACTATTTGTATTTTTTTGGATGACTTTCATTGGGACTTTTATTTTGAAGGCTAAACGCAAAGTCCACTGTTGTGGCTAATCCTTATTTTGGCTAGCTTCACATAGGTGGGTTCGATCACCATTAATCAAATAAGAACTGTCTTATAAATGTATGGTATTTTAGATGATGACACTTAGCTAGGTAGCTAGCTAGCTAGAGTATGTCGTTTTGCTGTTTTTGGGGAAGAACATTGTGTGCATCCATCAGCTAACTAGCTTTTTTTACGACCAGCACTGTCCAGAGTTTGGGTACAGACAAAAACTTTACCAGCATAATAGCATACGTATCGGTGAATCGTTGTGACATGGAATACGAGTTATAGTGTAATCAATGTGTAATAACAACGTAAAAAATGTATGAACGTGTTAAATTATTATGTGACGTACAGTCATATTCGGGTCAAGCTTATTTTACACGTCAGATAGTGTTAATAGACGTGTATATTTCTTGACACGCAAAGACCCAAATGGCGTTCCATACCTGTGGTGGCTGAAACTATACTCTGGCACATGTATCTATCTAGTAATACCTGTTATTCATGGTCCTCCTGCATCAGCCTTTAGTATTTTACACAAACAAGTGATTGAAATGATCCACATATTTTTAGAGGTCATTCAGATACTTGGACTAATAGTTCCATGAACACAGGCATGCGCTCACAAACGTGCATTCACACACACACACACACACACACACACACACACACACACACACACACACACACACACACATACAATCCCCGACATGATCAGATGAGACGTGGAGTCTGTAGGGAAACTCCGAGGTGTGGTTACATCACTGTTCTCTCTAGTGGGACATTACCCTGCTAGCACGTCCACACAGTTTACAAGACATGGATCTCTGGTGGCTGATCAAGCAAGCATGAGCATCTAAGTCAGGGAGTCCCAGGAGTGTGTGTGGATATGTGTGTGTGTTGTAACTGTGTTGGCCCAGAGAGCGTGTGAATACCATCTTCTGATGTCCCAGAGTTCTTTCCGGCAGCTGAGAATTCTAGAACTGTGACCCAACTGGAAGAACAGTGGTCCTCAGAGAGAGAGAGAGAGAGCTTTGAGAACCTTAGTGTTTGCAATAATGCCACAGGGTTGAATAACTCATACTATCAGGTTGAAGCCTCACACAAAACATTTTCAGGGGTGTGTGTGTGTGTGTGTGTGTGTGTGCCAGGGGTTTTGGGGGTTGAGTGTGTGTGAGATTAAGTGAACAGTGTGTGAACACTGCAGCCTCTGCCTGCTGTCACCCTCCACCCCTAAACCCCAAGTATCACCTCTACCCAGGGACTTTACGTTTGTGTGTGTGTGTCTGTGTGTTTGGAAACTCGTGAATTGTGTGTTTGTCAGTGTTTGCCTGTCTTCCTTAACGAGGCGATTTAAGTTTGAGAGAGATAAGGAAGAGTGAATGAATTAAGTGTTGGCCCGGGTGGCTGGAGTGGTGAGGATTTAACTAGTGAGGAATCTCTTGTTGCTGGGACCAAACCCTGGACAGACAAACAGGGACAAATAAAGCATCACCATGGTTACGCCTGGATCATGGTAGGGCTGGGAATTTCCAGGGACCTCAAGATACGATATTATCACCATACTTAGGTGCCGATACAATATGTATTGCAATTCTCACGATGCTATATGTACTGCGATTTGATACTGGGATTTTATTGCAATTCGCTGTTTCAAACATATTGCTCACTCACCATGTCTGTTGCAGAGGGACAAGAGAGAGCCATGAGAAAACTAGTTTTGATCAGTCATTGAAATAAGTGCTGAAAACAAATTGGCTCCCTATTTAAAAAGAAGATGGAGAACAAGCTATGTTTTGGTGCATGAGTTTTGGATACTGGAGTTTTGGTGCATGTATAGCCAACTAGCGCAAAAATAATATTGCAATATTGTCAAAATGATACAATATATTGTCAAAAAGAATATCCCGATATGTAACTGTATCGATTTTTTTCACCCATCACTAGCTCACGGTACGTGATTTTTAGCCTACTCTATAGACCAGATAGAAGACTACTCTGTAGACCAGATAGAAGACTACTCTATAGACCAGATAGAAGGAAGACTACTCTATAGACCAGATAGATAGAAGACTACTCTATAGACCAGATAGATAGAAGACTACTCTGTAGACCAGATAGAAGGAAGACTACTCTGTAGACCAGATAGAAGGAAGACTACTCTATAGACCAGATAGAAGGAAGACTACTCTATAGACCAGATAGATGGAAGACTACTCTATAGACCAGATAGATAGAAGACTACTCTATAGACCAGATAGAAGGAAGACTACTCTATAGACCAGATAGAAGGAAGACTACTCTATAGACCAGATAGAAGGAAGACTACTCTATAGACCAGATAGATAGAAGACTACTCTATAGACCAGATAGATAGAAGACTACTCTATAGACCAGATAGATAGAAGACTACTCTATAGACCAGATAGATAGAAGACTACTCTATAGACCAGATAGATAGAAGACTACTCTATAGACCAGATAGATAGAAGACTACTCTATAGACCAGATAGAAGGAAGACTACTCTATAGACCAGATAGAAGGAAGACTACTCTATAGACCAGATAGATAGAAGACTACTCTATAGACCAGATAGATAGAAGACTACTCTATAGACCAGAAGATACTGGACTTAGCTTGTGTTTTCCAGAGAAAAGAGGTTGCCAACGTTACCCAGTGACACTGTGTTCATGGATTTATGAGCATCATCATATTGACTGTGAATGAACTATGTTTGTGCAGATGTGCGTCACCTAGCAACGCCTAGCATTGTATGTTTGTGTGTGTGCCTGTGCCGTTAACATTCTTAAGTGTGTGTCTGTGTGGTGTGTTTGTAGCTCGGAGGTGTGTGTAACCGTAATGAAGTCTAACGCTGTGTGTGTCTGGTGTTGTGTGTTCTCAGGTGGCCATCAAGTCGATTCGTAAGGAGAGCATCACTGATGATCTGGACAGAATTCATATCCAGAGAGAGATAGAAATCACCTCCGCCCTCAAACACCCCTACATCATACGCTTCCACGAGGGTGAGAATACACACACACACACACACACACACACACACACACACACACACACACACACACACACACACACACACACACACTGAAAGGAAAACACACATATGTACACACACAATGTAACCTTTCTCTGTGCTCTCCCTGTCCTGTGTAGTGTTTGAGAGTCGTGATAAGATAGTGATAGTGATGGAGTACGCCAGCAGAGGGGAGTTGTATGACTACATCCATGAGAGGAGGAGACTGGTGGAGACAGAGGCCAGAGACATCTTCAGACAAATCACCTCCGCCGTGCACTACTGCCACACGGTAAACACGCATGCTGCACAGGCTCACACAGAAATGCATGACAAAACTAACGGTTCGGATCATTTTTTTGGATCAGCCAAACAAAAGGAGAAATATAACGTTCCTTTCCATTTATTACTTAAAGAACACTTAAAGCATGGAACTTTTCAATGTTTAATGAAATCTTAAAATGAAATATTCAATACTCAATTGTTAAATTAAAGTGCAATATATATATATATATATATATATTTTATTTCACCTTTATTTAACCAGGTAGACAAGTTGAGAGCAAGTTCTCATTTACAATTGCGACCTGGCCAAGATAAAGCAAAGCAGTTCGACAACATACAACAACACAGAGTTACACATGGAGTAAAAACAAACATACAGTCAATAATACAGTAGTAAAATAAGTCTATATACAATGTGAGCAAATGTGGTGAGATAAGGGAGGTAAAGGCAAAAAGGCCATGGTGGCAAAGTAAATACAGTATAGCAAGTAAAACACTGGAATGGTACATTTGTAGTAGAAGAAAGTGCAAAGTAGAAATAATGGGGTGCAAAGGAGCAAAATAAATACAGTAGGGGAAGAGGTAGTTGTTTGGGCTAAATTATAGATGGGCTATGTACAGGTGCAGTAATCTGTGAGCTGCTCTGATAGCTGGTGCTTAAAGTTAGTGAGGGAGATAAGTGTTTCCAGTTTCAGAGATTTTTGTAGTCCGTTCCAGTCATTGGCAGCAGAGAACTGGAAGGAGAGACAGCCAAAGGAGGAATTGGCTTTGGGGGTGACCAGAGAGATATACCTGCTGGAGCACGTGCTACAGGTGGGTGCTGCTATGGTGACCAGTGAGCGGAGATAAGGGGGGACTTTACTTAGCAGGGTCTTATAGATGACCTGGAGCCAGTGGGTTTGGCGACGAGTATGAAGCGAGGGCCAGCCAACGAGAGCGTACAGGTCGCAGTGGTGGGTAGTATATGGGGCTTTGGTGACAAAACGGATGGCACTGTGATAGACTGCATCAAGTTTGTTGAGTAGGGTATTGGAGGCTATTTTGTAAATGACAATATGAGGCATAATACCTTTTTCCTTTGAACAATAGTGAATGAAAAAATAGCCTGTGTCCATATCATCGAAACAAAGTTAAAAAAAGAAAGAAAGCAAAGCAGACCTGAGCTTATAACTTCACATTTTTCTAAAAGATGATGATGTCTACATTGTCTGGGGAGAGGGGAGACCTCTGCAGTCACTATGTCCCCTGCTGTGGAGAACACCCTCTCGCTAGGAATTGAAGTGCCAGGCACAGCCAGGTAGAATCTTGCCATCTTGGCAATGTGAGGGTATTTACACACATTGCTTTTCCACCATGCCAGTGGATCACCATGCCAGTGGATCACCATCCACTGGAATACCGCTTGCTGTCTTGTAGGATGCCACCTCCTCTTTGATGGTGTTGGCAAATGTCTTGCCTGTGTCCTTGCTCGAAAAGGTCTCCCCGAAAAGCTCCTTCATGGCCAAATTAGTTTGTGAAGGAGTCTGCTCCTGTCGGCTCTATGGCTTGACCCTGCAGAAAAAAATTACTTGATCTATTAAACTGTTAGGTTCTAATTTTTCACAGTAAATAACTCACGGACACTAGAGAAGCTTAACCGAGTTTAATTCTTCCCAAAGGGTCGTTACAGCTGTAATTCAGACAAAGACATGTTTCCACTACTACAAGTATATATACTCTACTTTAGGCACTCCTCCTTCTCTCCAATCCTTAAATCTTATGGTTCGACAGGAAGAGGGTTATAGGATAATAAACCCTTATTACTTCCTTCAGGGGATCTGACCTCCTGACCTCAACCCCTCCTTCGCCTAATCCACAGATGTCCACCCGTATCATCTATCGCATCACCTATCGCATCACCTATCGCATCACCTATCGTATCACCTATCGCATCACCTATCGCATCACTTATCGCATCACCTATCGCATCACCTATCGCATCACCTATCGCATCACCTATCGCATCACCTATCGCATCACCTATCGCATCACCTATCGTATCATCACCTATCGTATCACCACCTATCGTATCACCACCTATCGCATCACCTATCGCATCACCTATCGTATCACCTATCGCATCACCTATCGCATCACCTATCGTATCACCTATCGCATCACCTATCGTATCACCTATCGCATCACCTATCGCATCACCTATCGCATCACCTATCGCATCACCTATCGCATCACCTATCGCATCACCTATCGTATCACCTATCGCATCACCTATCGTATCACCTATCGCATCACCTATCGTACTCCCGTGACTCCCTGCTGTCCACTGAGCACATTCCACAGCCACTCTGTCTTTTTACAGAGAACCATTAACTTCTGTCATAAAAAACAGTCTCTTCCTTTATATACTATGCTTATGCGTATAACAATGTTCAAAGTTTACCCAGAATCCAACAACACTAATTATTTATTTTCAGATTTCATAGAACTATAATTGTCAAGAACATTTAATAAAAGCCTTTATTATTCCAAATCAAAAATGGATGATTCTAATAGCAATAGCATAGACTGATTAGACTGCACTATATTTATTATTGAAGTAATTCACTCTTTTATTAAAATGTTTTACCTCTTCAGTGGCCACAATCTCAGTGGTGAGATCACTGTATGACCTCCAGTGTAGGGCAGGGTCTAGGTGAGACAGGGACGTGAACCTTGGATCCAGTGCAGTAGATCTATGAAGGTAGTCCTGTACATTAAGGGGTATCTGGGGTTCAGGTCCTCTCTAATGGCAGCCTTGACATCTCTAGTGATGGTGCTGTCTTCCTCACTTGGTGCCATGGATTGTAGAATCCTTGTTTTCAGAGGTAGGATCGTGGGCACAGATGGTGCAGTTTGTTTTCAGTAGGGTTGTAACCGTTTTTGAGGGGTTTGAGCACTTGGAGGACCTCCTCTGCCACTTTCACATCATCATCAGACAAGGTGACGATGTCTTTATGTTTTTTCAGGGTCTTGTCTGTCAGTGCAGAGGATACAGCTGCCTGCTGCTCAAGATAGCTCTCCAACATGTCATAAGTGGAGGTCCATGTTGTTGTGACATTGTGTATGAGCTCGTGGGTCAGTAGCTGTAGCATTTCTTGCTTGGTCTTAAGCACATGAGCGGCTGTTGTGCTTCGGTGGAAAAAGGAAGCCACCTTCCTGAGGCAGTCCATCTGGTTCACTGAGATTCCCCTTTGGGATGTGAAATTGATCACATGTGCAAAGCAAGCTATCTGTGGCCCCAGTCCAGCTTCTATCACTGCATTTACTTGGTTCTTGGCATTATCTGTGGTGATTGGGATATTGCTATTGGGCCTCTCTAGCTTCCACTCTGCTGCTCCCAGCAGTACCTGCGCCAGATTTGTGCCTGTGTGACTCTCATAGAGGGGACGTGTCTGTAGCACTGGACTTCACATCTCCCACTCCTCTGTGGTGTAGTGAGCAGTCACAGTCACGTAGCTTTCCATTACCCTGGAGGTCCACTCCTCTGTGGTGTAGTGAACAGTCACAGTCACGTAGCTTTCCATTACCCTGGAGGTCCACTCCTCTGTGGTGTAGTGAGCAGTCACAGTCACGTAGCTTTCCATTACCCTGGAGGTCCACTCCTCTGTGGTGTAGTGATCAGTCACAGTCACGTAGCTTTCCATTACCCTGGAGGTCCACTCCTCTGTGATGTAGTGAGCAGTCACAGTCACGTAGCTTTCCATTACCCTGGAGTAGAGGTCGACCTATTATGATTTTTCAACGGCGATACCGATTATTGGGGGACCAAAAAAAGCCGATGCCGATTAATCGGCCGATTTTAAATAGAAAAACAAATTTGCAAAAATTAAAATGTATTTATTTATTTGTAATAATGACAATTACAACAATACTGAATGAACACTTATTTTAACTTAATATAATACATCAATAAAATCAATTTAGCCTCAAATAAATAATGAAACATGTTCAATTTGGTTTAAATAATGCAAAAACAAAGTGTTGGAGAAGAAAGTAAAAGTCCATTATGTGCCATGTAAAAAGCTAACGTTTAAGTTCCTTGCTCAGAACATGAGAACATATGAAAGCTGGTGGTTCCTTTTAACACGAGTCTTCAATATTCCCAGGTAAGAAGTTTTAGGTTGTAGTTATTATAGGAATTATAGGACTATTTCTCTCTATACGATTTGTATTTCATATACCTTTGACTATTGGATGTTCTTATAGGCACTTTAGTATTGCCAGTGTAATAGTATAGCTTCCGTCCCTCTCCTCACTCCTACCTGGGCTCAAACCAGGAACACATCGACAACAGCCACCCTCGAAGCAGCGTTACCCATGTAGAGCAAGGGAAACAACTACTCCAAGTCTCAGAGCGAGTGACGTTTGAAACGCTATTAGCGCGCACCTGGCTAACTAGCTAGCCATTTCACATCGGTTACACCAGCCTAATCTTGGGAGTTGACAGGCTTGAAGTCATAAACAGCGCAATGCATTGCGAAGGGCTGTTTGAATGAATGCTTACGAGCCTGCTGCTGCCTACCATCGCTCAGTCAGACTGCTGTATCAAATCATAGACCTAATTATAACATAATAACACACAGAAATACGAGCCTTAGGTCATTAATATGGTCGAATCCGGAAACTATCATCTCGAAAACAAAACGTTATTCCTGTTACATTGCACAACCTTCAATGTTATGTCATAATTACCTAAAATTCGGGCAAATTAGTTCGCAACGAGCCAGGCGGCCCAAACTGTTGCATATACCCTGATTGCGTGCAATGAACGCAAAATGACACAATTTCACCTGGTTAATATTGCCTGCTAACCTGGATTTCTTTTAGCTAAATATGCAGGTTTAAAAATATATACTTCTGTGTATTGATTTTAAGAAAGGCATTGATGTTTATGGTTAAGTATAGTGGTGCAACGATTATGCTTTTTTCGCAAATGCGCTTTTGTTAAATCATCCCCCGTTTGGCGAAGTCGGCTGTCTTTGTTTGGAAGAAATAGTCTTCACAGTTCAACGAGCCAGGCGGCCCAAACTGCTGCATATACCCTGACTCTGTTTGCAAGAGAAGTCACACATTTTCCCTAGTTAAAAGAAATTCATGTTAGCAGGCAATATTAACTAAATATGCAGGTTTAAAAATATATACTTGTGTATTGATTTTAAGAAAGGCATTGATGTTTATGGTTGGAGCAACGTGTACCTAAGCGATATATGCAACGCAGGACAGGCTATATAAACTAGTAATATCATCAACCATGTGTAGTTAACTAGTGATTATGATTGATTGTTTTTTATAAGATAAGTTTAATGCTAGCTAGCAACTTACCTTGGCTTCTTACTGCATTCACGTAACAGGCAGGCTCCTCGTGGAGTGCAATGTAAAGCAGGTGGTTAGAGCGTTGGACTAGTTAACCGTAAGGTTGCAAGATTGAATCCCCGAGCTGACAAGGTAAAAATCTGTCGTTCTGCCCCTGAACAAGGCAGTTAACCCACCGTTCCTAGGCCGTCATTGAAAATAAGAATGTGATTTTAACTGACTTGCCTAGTTAAATAAAGGTGTAAAAAAAAAATATATATATATTAATCGGCCGTTCCGATTAACCGGTCGACCTCTAGAATATAACCTTGTTATTTTTATTTTATTGTGTTACTTTGTATTTTTTACTGTATTTTATTTAGTAAATATTTTCTTGACTCGATTTCTTGAACTGCATTGTTGGTTAAGGGCTTGTAAGTAAGCATTTCACAGTAAAATCTACACCTGTTGTATTCGACATTTGATTTAATTTGCGTAAGAAAGCGTTCTATGATCTCGTAGGCTGAGCCCTACCTTGTTGGTTCATCGTGGATGAGCATGTGGTCTGGTAAGCCCAGAAGATACTGTTTAGCTTCCTGCTGCCTATCCATAGGATCTGACCTTGTAAATCCTGAATATTTTCCGTAGCTTGGATAAGCTTGCACAACACGGTCAATGTTCAGTGCCTTGTTGATTGCCAGATCTAGGTTGTGCCCAAAACATGGGATCCAATTGTAATCTAAGAATGCCTTGCAGTTATTGGACGCATTTTCTGTGAGTAGCAAGTCCCAGTCCTCCTTCAGTGTCTTGTCCAGTGCTTCTCTTAGGCTCTCTGCTGTGTGGTCGCTGTTCAGCCCAAACACCATGATTGATTGCATGTCCCAGGTATCTGAAACAACAAACTGAACAGTCACAACTATGTATCCATTCATTGCTCTGCTGGTCCAGAGATCAGTGGTGCATGAGTAGCAGTGGATGTCTTCAAATTGAGCCTTTATGATTCCCTGGTATCTCTGTAGAGCTTTGGTATCTCTGTATTCATGAACAAGTTCCGGTAGCACATATAGTATTTGTGGTTCAGCTTCCTCACGAGTTGTTTAAATTCCCACTTCTCTGGCACTGGCATGTGGTCCACACAGCTTTTTGTCCTCTCTTGAATGTGGTTCATAATGCTTCAGGTTATCAAACAGCTTTGGGAGGGTCGGGGTGGGCTGGGTTTGTATTCATGTAGGCCTGCATTGATTCTGAAAGTAAAGAGGGAAAAAAAACAGGTCTTCATTTTCTCTTCTATTGTCTCCCAGACACACACACACACACACACACACACACACACACACACACACACACACTTGCTTTCTCCCTTTTATCTCAATCTCTGTCACACTGACAGACACTCTTACTTGCTCCTCTTTTTTTCTCAATTCAATTCAAGGGCTTTATTGGCATGGGAAACATATTGTAATGACCTGACTAGATCATGAAGGAACAATTGTCCAGACAGAGGATTGAGTTAACGAATGGACGGTTTATTAACACAACTTAACACAGGCTACTGTTTGGCCGTAGCCCACGCCAAATAAATGAAAGGTACCCTACAAACGAACCGTGACCTTCTCTTGTGAAGCCCAGACGTAAGAGAGAGAACAATGGCTAAACCCGGTCTTAACTTCCAATGCTCCATCCCCCTGCCCAACCCCCCTTCACGCCACTCCGCCAACCACCAGGCTGCCCGGTATCCGAACATTCCAGGCATTCCCGTGATTGGCAGATAGCAAGTTGATTGGCATGACCCCGCGAACACTGGTAAGTACGACACAACCCACTAATAGCCTAACACATAACCCACAACTGTCTGTGCGGGTCGCTACAATATGTTAACATTGCCAAAGCAAGTGAAGTAGATAATAAATTAACAGTAAACATTACACTCACAGAAGTTCCAAAAGAATAAAGACATTTGAAATGTCATATGTCTATATACAGTGTTGTAACCATGTGCAAGTACAAAAGGGAAAATAAATAAACATAAATATGAGTTGTATTTACAATGGTGTTTGTTCTTCACTGGTTGAACTTTTGTTGTGGCAACAGGTCACAAATCTTGCTGCCCTCTCTCTGTGACTCACTCACTCCCTCGCACACCCCATTCCCTCCCTTACTTTCTCCCTTTTCTCTATCTCTGTCACACAGACTCTGAAACGCACACCTCTCACTCTCTCAAACTCACAAAATAGTTGTGTAAAAAGGCTCTTACACACACACACTTCTATTAAACTCACTCAAACTACCCAAATAAATATTCTGTTGCACGGGTGTCTTTACCTACAGATTATAAAGGGATAGGCACTCAATGTAAACTAAGTTAGAAGCCTAGTTGCAATGCATTTTGTTTCCGGCGCTGCAGCACCGTCTGCTGTTCACGGAGAACGCACAGCCACTCAAAAAGTCAGGAGAGAAGCGGTAGTTTGCAAGCACAGGCTAGTCCTGGCAAATAAACTTAATTAAGCCTAGCATTAACTATCACACTAGCTAGCTACCTCCATCCCAGCTAGAGCTGCAAGCTAACTTTTACAGACAACGTCAGCTCTAGCTGTAGTTTGTATGATAGTAAACAGTAGTAGCTTACGTTAGCTAGCTAATGTTGACGTTACAGTAGCCGCCCTAACGTTAACTAACTAGCTAACGTTAGCTAGCATATACCATTTGCTATAATAAGTACAAAAACATAGCTAACGTTACAAATCTCCTTTCTCTTCAGTACAGTAGCCAGTTCAGGGTGTGTTGTCTGCATGTGCTTCATTAAATTGCTTGCGAGGTACACGTTTCCCGTATTTTCTGCAGATTGGGCGTTCATCATCAAATACTTGTCTGTCTGAATGAAAACTGAATATGTCTGCTGCAGAGGGACAAGAGAGAGCCATGATAAAACTAGTTTTCATCAATCATGGAAATAAAAGTGCTGAAATCAAATTGGTTCCCTATTTAAAAATAAGATGGAGAACAAGCTATGAAGGAACAATACTGGAGTTTTGGTGCAGGTACAGCCAACTAGCGCAAAAATATATAGTCAAAAATAATATCCCGCTATGTAACTGTATTGATCCCCCCCTTCACTTGTAGTACTGAACTATACTCCACTTGAGTTTACTGTGCAGTAAAGTACATTATAGACATACGTCCATGGGAAAGGGGGATACCTAGTCAATTGTACAACTGAATGACTTCAACTGAAATGTGTCTAACGCATTTAACCCAACCCATCTGAATCAGAGAGGTGTGGGGGGGTGCCTTAATCGACGTCCACGTCTTCGGCACCAGGGGAACAGTGGCATGGTTAACTGCCATGCTCAGGGGCAAAAGGACAGATTTTTACCTTGTCAGCTCGGGGATTCGATCCAGCAACCTTTCGGTTAGTGGCCTAAAACTCTAACCACTAGGCTACCTGCCGCGTTTGGGCCACATTAGAATATTATTTGTCAATTGACATACCTTGATTAGACTATCGTTTAATGACAACAAAGATTATATTAACTCAATCATGATTGGCTTGATGAAGCTACCAATATTAGATGTAGACAGTTTAGGAATACTTTATTTTCCCCTTTTAATAAGAAATGACCATACTGTATTAAGTTTTTATCTAAATTGGAAATTAAAAGTAAGTATACCAACAAGCTTTACATTAATAAAATGTGTAGAGTACATTGTCGATTCTATCTGGTAAACGAGGAAATGCCTAATTTCAGTTGTATTGAATGATTGTCAAATAAGTAAATCTGTGCATAGTCTTCTCAAATATGTTTAATTTATACCCAAGATAATTCCCACCAGAGGGCTAAATAGTCGTACATTTCTTTTGGCAGTATCCAGGACTTAACGTTAACACACCGAGATCAGCTTTAGTGATCAGTAATATGGTGGCCAATAGTGGTTGCAATTGAGATCAGGTGTGTGGGCGGGTGACCTTAGCGCATATTTATGGTTTAACGAGAGTACACCTCATGTTGAGGCAGTGCTCAATTTTGGTTGCAATTGACCCACTTAGTGTGAAACAGAGCAACAGGCAAACACGGTACTGCTA
The DNA here is from genome assembly GCF_901001165.1 of Salmo trutta. Taxonomy (NCBI): domain Eukaryota; kingdom Metazoa; phylum Chordata; class Actinopteri; order Salmoniformes; family Salmonidae; genus Salmo; species Salmo trutta. The sequence continues at coordinate 33,372,108 of NC_042986.1, read as the reverse complement.
AGCCACAGGAGGCTGTTGAGGGGAGGACGGCTCACAATAATGGCTGGAATAGAGTGAATGGAATGGTATTAAAACATTTGTAAACCATGTGTTTGATACCATTAACTCTGTTCCAGCCAATACAATGAGCTCGTCCTCCCCAGTTAAGGTGACACCAGTCACCTGTGAGCTAATCCCACTAAATCCTAATCACTGCAGTTTCTCTTCTCAGGGTGTGAAATGAAGCAACAGGCAAACATTGCACAGCTAAACCCACAAAATCCTACTCCTAATACCAGAGGAAAAATGTGTGGGTCAAAGGAGAATTACAGTTGAAGTCGGAAGTTTACATACACTTAGGTTGGAGTCATTAACTTGATTTTCAACCACTCCACAAATTTCTTGTTAACAAACTATAGTTTTGGCAAGTCGGTTAGGACATCTACTTTGTGCATGACAAAAGTAATTTTTCCAACAATTGTTTACAGATTATTTCACTTATAACTCACTGTATCACAATTCCAGTGGGTCAGAAGTTTACATACACTAAATTGACTGTGCCTTTAAACAGCTTGGAAAATTCCAAAAAATGATGTCATGGCTTTAGAAGCTTCTGATAGGCTAATTGACATAATTTGAGTCAATTGGAGGTGTACTGTGGATTTATTTCAAGGTCTACCTTCAAACACAGTGCTTCTTTGCTTGACATCATGGGAAAATCAAAAGAAATCAGCCAAGACCCCAGAAAAAAAAATGGTAGACCTCCACAAGTCTGGTTCATCCTTGGGAGCAATTCCCAAACACTTGAAGGTACCGCGTTCATCTGTACAAACAATAGTACGCAAGTATAAACACCATGGGACCACGCAGCCGTCATACCACTCAGGGGGAGACACCTTCTGTCTCCTAGAGATGAATGTACTTTGGTGCGAAAAGTGCAAATCAATCCCAGAACAACAGCAAAGGACCTTGTGAAGATGCTGGAGGAAACGGGTACAAAAGTATCTATATCCACAGTAAAATGAGTCCTATATCGACATAACCTGAAAGGCCGCTCAGCAAGGAAGAAGCCACTGCTCCAAAACCGCCATAAAAAAAGCCAGACTACAGTTTGCAACTGCACATTGGGACAAAGATTGTACTTTTTGGAGAAATGTCCTCTGGTCTGATGAAACAAAAATAGAACTGTTTGGCTATAATGACCATCATTATGTTTGGAGGAAAAAGGGGGAGGCTTGCAAGCCGAAGAACACCATCCCAACCGTGAAGCACGGGGTGGTAGCATCATGTTGTGGGGGTGCTTTGCTGCAGGAGAGACTGGTGCACTTCACAAAATAGATGGCATCATGAGAGAGAAATTATGTGGCTATATTGAAGCAACATCTCAAGACATCAGTCAGGAAGTTAAAGCTTGGTCGCAAATGGTTATCCAAATGGACAATGACCCCAAGCATACTTCCAAAGTTGTGGCAAAATGACTTAAGGACAACAAAGTCAAGGTATTGGAGTGGCCATCACAAAGCCCTGACCTCAATCCTATAGAAAATTTGTGGGCAGAACTGAAAAAGCGTGTGCGAGCAAGGAGGCCTACAAACCTGACTCAGTTACACCAGCTCTGTCAGGAGGAATGGGCCAAAATTCACCCAACTTATTGTGGGAAGCTTGTGGAAGGCTACCCAAAACGTTTGACCCAAGTTAAACAATTTAAAGGCAATGCTACCAAATACTAATTGAGTGTATGTAAACTTCTGACCCACTGGGAATGTGATTAAAGAAATAAAAGCTGAAATAAATCGTTCTCTCTACTATTATTCTGACATTTCACATTCTTAAAATAAAGTAGCCTAAGACAGGGAATTTGTACTAGGATTAGATGTCAGGAATTGTGAAAAACTGAGTTTAAATGTATTTGGCTAAGGTGTATGTAAACTTCCCACTTCAACTGTATTTCTACATTGCTTTTTAAAAGTCACACACTGACACACACTACCAGAAGTATCTATAAACGCTTTCTTATAGATTATAGAATTGTGTCGTGGTAAAAGCTACATTTCCTAGTTGGTGCAGAAATTTAGGAAATAGGAGACTTAGGAAATAGTGAACGCCTATTGGCAGAGTTTTGGGATAAAACTCTTCAGTGGAATACGCCATATACATGTGTGCACACCAGAGCTAGCGCATAGCTGATACTGCTTAACACCAGATGGCTAAATTATGTTGGTCATTTTATTTGGAGTTTGCAAAGCATGTTTACCCCCATCTATCCCCCAACCCATTACATTAGAATGAAGAACAAAAAACACCCCTCGCTATTTTAGCGTTGGAGCTCGATGCTGCATCCTCTAGTTGTGTCTGACCTCATAGTATTCTAAAATAGACATGAATGTTCCGGAACGCGTGAATTATTTACAATGCTTCTGAGGTATGCAGTTTTAGCAGGAAGTATTTAGGCTTCAGGGGAAAAGGAACGTTTTTAAAAGATACGCCACATAAACCTCTCTCTCTTTCCCTATCCATGTCTGTCTCTCTCCCCCCCTCCTTGCTTCTTTATCTTATTCGCTCTCTCACATTCACTCTTCGCCTGAATTGACCTCTGCTGTGCTATTCATATTTTCCTGTAGCAAACTGTTATACCCCCTCTTTCTCTCTCCCTCTCTCTTTAATATCGTTATACTACATTAGAGGTATCATCTGTCCATGTTGGGTTTGTTATAGAGCTGGATTGTTAATTTTGATAATACAATGAAAGACAGAAGGAGGGATAACTGAACAGTCCAAAATAATGAAGGAAAGCTAATTGAAAGACAAACAGAAACAATAACTTAACAAAGCCCTGGCTAGGAATAGACTAACAAACACAGACAAGGTTTACACACACTCAGACTGTATACTGTTGACCATTCACCAGTACTGTATGCTCGTGGATTAATCATTGAAACAAACACTCATATCATGAGAATGACCTTTCAATGTCAATTAGACAATAACATTTTGATCTCTCCTCTCTCAAGCTGTTCTTTTGTTCTCTTCATCTGTTCCCTATTTCTCTTGAATCTGTATGCAGCAACTGTGTTACAAAATGATTGATATCACACACAAAACACAAACACACACTGGACCTCCACTTATGTATTCAGGCCATGTTTGTGTAAATGTCATCTGCTCTCTAGTTCCTAAATCAACACAGCAGTGTCTTCCTAGAAAAACATCAAGGGGGTGAAGAATCTGTGCGTGTGTAAAGATCTGTGTGTAATAGTGGTACTTTACTTGATTGTCTCTTTCCCTCTCCTTCAGAATGGTGTGGTCCATCGAGATCTGAAGTTGGAGAACATTCTACTAGACCAGGACCTGAACGTCAAGGTGAGAACACACAAAAAATTTAAAAAATGTATTGGTTAAAATCGACCCCCCCCCCCCCCCCCCCCCCCCCCTATTGGTCTATTGAAAATGTGATTCTACAGATTTTCCGCTTATAGTGCAGACCTTGTGCCTGTCCAAGACCTGTCATCCAGTGAGTGTAAAGGGTAGTTATCTTAAAAGGATATGCCTGCATTGGCCGGGAATCGAACCCGGGCCTCCCGCGTGGCAGGCGAGAATTCTACCACTGAACCACCAATGCTGAGCTGCTCTGTTAGTCTACTCCAGGGCTCACAACACAGTGGGGGTGGCGTGAAGGACAAGGAGAAGGGAGGAGTAAAGCAGAAAGGAGAGAATTGTAGAGAAGTAGTTTGAAAATAGGTTGATATAGCTCATGCACTTAGATTTGTGTTTCTGGGTATTTTCAGGAGTTTAAATTGAAGTGTGTAGCGAGATCCTGCTTTACCCCAAAAGAGTCCACACATTGGCCGGGAATCAACCCGGGCCTCGCGAATGGCAGACGAGAAGTTTACCACTGAACCACCAATGCTTTGATATATCATTCTCTGGGACAGAGTATTTCTCTAACAGTCAGGGTGAAGTGAAACAAATGTTGAATTAGTATTTAACTATTCAGCTCGAAGGACCATTAAAAACAGACGTCGTCTTCTAATATGTTTTTTGTTGTTGTTGTTGCATGATAGACCAGTTATAGGTAGTACAATGTACTTAGAGTGCCCGTCTCTTAATCATTTGTATTTTTGCATGGTAGACTAGTTTTAGGTAGGTACAATGTGTAGTATTTTTACATAGCCTAGTACCTAGAGTCTGTTTGCGACAAGGATTTGAAAATAAACTTGAGCGATACCCAAGTGATCTAAAATAATTATTCTAGAGGTTTATCCATAATTAGTGAGTTTACAAATGTAATCCATATGAAAGGTTATCAGAAATGATGTAACATGTAGACTACCATGTAAAAATACACTACATGGCCACCATGCGCAATGCCAAGCATCAGCGTAAAGCTCGCCACCATTGGACTCTGGAGCAGTGGAAACGCATTCTCTGGAGTGATGAATCACGCATCACCATCTGGCAGTCTGACGGACCAATCTGGGTTTGGCGGATGCCAGGAGAATGCTACCTGCCCCAATGCATAGTGCCAAATGTAAAGTTTGGTGCAGGAGGATTAATGGTCTAGGGCACTTTTTCATGGTTCGGGCTTGGCCCCTTAGTTCCAGTGAAGGAAACATTTTTTTTTTTTTTACCCCTTTTTCTCACCAATTGGTAGTTCGTCTTGTCCCATCGCTGCAACTCCCGTATGAACTCGGGAGAGGTGAAGGTCGAGAGCCATGCGTCTTCCGAAACACGACCCCACACAGCTTCTTGACACTGCTCGCTTAACCAAAAAGCCAGCCATACCAATGTGTCGGAGAAAACACCATACAGATGGCGACCAAAGTCAGTGTGCATGCACCCGGCCACCACAAGGAGTCACTAGAGCGCGATGGGACAAAAACATCCCGGCCGGCCAAAACCTTCCCTAACCTGGACGACGCTGGGCCAATTGTGCGCCGCCTCATGGGTCTCCAGGTTGCGGCCGGCTGCGACACAGCCCGGGATCGAACCCGGATCTGTAGTGATGCCTCTAGCACTGCGATGCAGTGCCTTACCAGGCCCTTTCCTGTTTCAGCATAACAATGCCCCGTGCACAAAGCGAGGTCCATACAGAAATGGTTTGTCAAGATGGGAGTGGAAGAACTTGACTGGCCTGCACAGAGCCCTGATCTCAACTCCATCGAATACCTATGGGATGAATTGGAACACCAAATGCGAGCCAGGCCTAATCGCCCAACATCACTAATGCTCTTATGGATGAATGGAAGCAAGTCCCTGCACCAATGTTCCCACATCTAGAGGAATGCCTTCCCAGAAGAGTGGAGGCTGTTATGGCACCGACAGAGGGCGCCTCGCCTCGAGCGCCGATAAAACATTGCAGATCTAATTTTCTCAATCCGTTTGTTTCGTGCATTACTACATACACCCAGGTAGAACTTTTGGAATACGAAACGCTGGATACTCACCGTCCACCCGACCTCGCCGAATTCCCTGAGACAGCAGAGCAATGGACTAACTTCTTCTGCGAGGAGCCAAGCTGCTTGGGAGTCCTACCGGAGAGTACATGGCGGGGTCTTAGTGAGATTAAGACGCCAGGCGACCCATCCTCCATTACTGAGCATACTACTCGCCAATGTTCAATCAGAAATGAACAAACTTGAGTAAGTCAGAGAGAGGATCTTTTTCCATCAGATCCTACAACATACTCTGTTTTTCTGAAACTTGGCTTTCCTCTGACATCCAGATTATATACAACCAGGGGGTTTTACAGTTTTTTGACGGGATAGGAAGCGGGCTCTCTGGCAAGAGCAAGGGTGGCGGGCTCTGCTTTATGACCATTAACTCATGGTACGAAGGGGTAAACATACAAGGAACTTTATGCTCCGCCGACTTTTACCTTCCGGGAGAGTTTACTGGGATTATCGCCATGGCTGTGTACATCCCGCCCCAAGCTGATACCAAAAAAGCTCTCAAAGATCTTCATTGGACCCTGAACAAACTGGAGACTGAATTCCCTGAGGCAGCGTTCATTGCTGCGGGGGACTTTAACAAAAGTAATTTGAGAACCGTGCTCCCAAATTATTACCAACACATCAACTGTCCAACTTGCGTAAATTCTACTCTTGACCACTGCTACACACCTTTTCAACACGGGTATAAGGCCCTCTCCCGTCCTCCTTTCTGAAAATCTGACCATGACTCCATCTTGCTTCTTCCCGCCTACAAATAAAGACTCGAGGGAAGTTCCGGTGATCAGGTCTGTACAGCGTTGGTCTGACCAATCAGAATTCACAATAAATACGCCACCTCAGTCACCGGATTCATACAAAAATGCATAGATGACATGATACCGATTAGTATCTTTCAAAACATACCTGAATCAAACCCCGTGGATTAATAGCAGCCTTGTAGGAAAACTGAAAGAGAAAGATGCTGCTTATAAACAGGGATAGGTGACCGGGAACAATAGTTTGGTTAAACAGGACAAATATGACTTACGCAGATCGATCAAGATGGCGAAACAAGTATAGAGCCAAAGTGGAGGAGAAATTCAGCGGGTCGGACACAAGGTGTAGGTGGCATAGGCTCCTGACGATCACAGATTACAAAAAGAAAGCCAGCCACATCATGCTCACCAACGCCCCCCCCCCCCCCCCGATTCTGCCATTACTCTCCTGAAGTTACCGGTAATTGGCTACACGAGGAGTCGGCAACCTTTCTCATTTGGAATTACCATTTATATAACCATTTCTACCAATATGCGTGCCAGTTATGGTTTCCATATCCACAGTTTTGTGGAACAGTTTCATTTCATGTATAATAACATATTTATATCGCAAATCTAAATGAAAATTATACAAACCAAAAAAGGAACTTCTATTGCCATTGCCAACTATGTAAAAATAGCCTACATAAAGCCAACAAATAAAAACTGCAGCCTGCAGGTAGAAAATATCCTGATAAAAATAAATATACAATAAATCACATTGGCTATGCATGGCCTGTCTGCAACGAACTTAAAACATTGTATCAACTATTAATTTGGGTCCAGCCCGAAGCTTGCACTTGCAGACTTTCAACATTGTATAAAATATTCTGCACCCTCCAAAGTATCCTCCGCCATTGAGCTCGGGACAGACACAGCTGTAGGCTATTTGCACAAGGGATAAGAAGCAGTGCTTGACTTGGGCAGGAGCTCACCAGAGCTGAGTACTGGCACCTCAAATGTTCTACTGCTTGAGCTCCTGTTCCTCTTATAGAATACTAGCTCAAAAGTATTGTGGAGATCCTGCACCTAAATATAAACAGTACCAGCACCCAAAATGAGTACTTAATCTATTTCAGTCTAAGTCAAGCACTGATGAGAAGTAATCTGGTAGGCCTATTTTATGACATTTCCACTAGATCAGAGCGAAAAAAATTTCCCTTTCATGCTGTGGTTATCGAAAGGGAGAGAGCTGGAAAGATTTTTCAACTATTGTCATTCTCAATGGATGTAAAAACAGACTTCGCTTTCTCACTGTTTGAGGTGAAGAAAACATTACTTTGAGAAGCTCCAAAGCTCATTAGTGGTGGTGTGTTATTAAGCCAATCAAATATACTATCAGATCTGCAAGTAGGCACATTTTAGTATGCCTACATTTGCTCGCAGGCCTACTAAGCGTTCGTCCTTACTCAACATTGACAGGAGCGCTCCAAACAAAAGACAATTACTAAATTGAATTGACAAAACTCGTAAATGGAATGAAATAAACCAAAACTTGTTTCTCTCAAGTGTTTTATAGGTTGTGCGCTCTGCAAACAATGTGTCCACTCCGCCAATGAGAACAGAATGTCAAAGCTGTCATCAATGCAAAGGGTGGCTACTTTGAAGAATGTGTATATTTTGATTTGTTGAAAACTTTTTGGGTTACTACATGATTCCATATGTGTTATTTCTTAGTTTTGATGTCTCCACTATTATTAGAAAATTGCAAAAATAAATAGTAAACCTTGAATAAGTAGGTGTGTCCAAACTTTTGACTGGTTGTGTGTGGTATGTGTATGTATGTGTGTGTGTGTGTATGTGTGTATATGTATGTGTGTATATGTATGTGTGTGTATATGTATGTGTGTGTATATGTATATGTGTGTATATGTATGTGTGTATATGTATATGTGTGTGTGTATATATATATATATATATATACACACTGCTCAAAAAAATAAAGGGAACACTTAAACAACACATCCTAGATCTGAATGAAAGAAATAATCTTATTAAATACTTTTTTCTTTACATAGTTGAATGTGCTGACAACAAAATCACACAAGAATTATCAATGGAAATCCAATTTATCAACCCATCGAGGTCTGGATTTGGAGTCACACTCAAAATTAAAGTGGAAAACCACACTACAGGCTGATCCAACTTTGATGTAATGTCCTTAAAACAAGTCAAAATGAGGCTCAGTGTGCGTGGCCTCCACGTGCCTGTATGACCTCCCTACAACGCCTGGGCATGCTCCTGATGAGGTGGCGGATGGTCTCCTGAGGGATCTCCTCCCAGACCTGGACTAAAGCATCTGCCAACTCCTGGACAGTCTGTGGTGCAACGTGGCGTTGGTGGATGGAGCGAGACATGATGTCCCAGATGTGCTCAATTGGATTCAGGTCTGGGGAACTGGCAGGCCAGTCCATAGCATCAATGCCTTCCTCTTGCAGGAACTGCTGACACACTCCAGCCACATGAGGTCTAGCATTGTCTTGCATTAGGAGGAACCCAGGGCCAACCGCACCAGCATATGGTCTCACAAGGGGTCTGAGGATCTCATCTCGGTACCTAATGGCAGTCAAGCTACCTCTGGCGAGCACATGGAGGGCTGTGCGGCCCCCCAAAGAAATGCCACCCCACACCATGACTGACCCACCGCCAAACCGGTCATGCTGGAGGATGTTGCAGGCAGCAGAACGTTCTCCACGGCGTCTCCAGACTCTGTCACGTCTGTCACGTGCTCAGTGTGAACCTGCTTTCATCTGTGAAGAGCACAGGGCGCCAGTGGCGAATTTGCCAATCTTGGTGTTCTCTGGCAAATGCCAAACGTCCTGCACGGTGTTGGGCTGTAAGCACAACCCCCACCTGTGGACGTTGGGCCCTCATACCACCCTCATGGAGTCTGTTTCTGACCGTTTGAGCAGACACTGCTGGAGGTCATTTTGCAGGGCTCTGGCAGTGCTTCTCCTGCTCCTCCTTGCACAAAGGCGGAGGTAGCGGTCCTGCTGCTGTGTTGTTGCCCTCCTACGGCCTCCTCCACGTCTCCTGATGTACTGGCCTGTCTCCTGGTAGCGCCTCCATGCTCTGGACACTACGCTGACAGACACAGCAAACCTTCTTGCCACAGCTCGCATTGATGTGCCATCCTGGATGAGCTGCACTACCTGAGCCACTTGTGTGGGTTGTAGACTCCGTCTCATGCGACCACTAGAGTGAAAGCACCTCCAGCATTCAAAAGTGACCAAAACATCAGCCAGGAAGTATAGGAACTGAGAAGTGGTCTGTGGTCCCCACCTGCAGAACCACTCCTTTATTGGGGGTGTCTTGCTAATTGCCTATAATTTCCACCCGTTGTCTATTCCATTTGCACAACAGCATGTGGAATTTATTGTCAATCAGTGTTGCTTCCTAAGTGGATAGTTTGATTTTACAGAAGTGTGATTGACTTGGAGTTACATTGTGTTGTTTAAGTGTTCCCTTTATTTTTTTGAGCAGTGTGTGTGTATATATATACTGCTCAAAAAAATAAATGTTCATTGTTCATTCAGTATTGGTATCGGCTTTTTTTGGTCCTCCAATAATCGGTTGACCTCTAGTCTTTACTCTGCCTCCACCCCAAGGGACATTTATTTATTCATCACTGTATATAGTGCTACTTCTATTATATTGTTTTTATTACAATTGTCATTAGTGAAATAAAATAATCCTGCATGCTGAAGCTCGAAGCCTAAGATTTTCACTGTACCCTTCAATTACACCTGCAACCCTGATATTGGAATTAGATTTTCAAGGAGTAGGTGTCCACATACTTTTGAACATGTAGTGTATGTAAACAAATACATGGTACTTGTATCGGCTATGAAAAAGCCAACTGACACTTACTCTTGGGGTTTTAGACTGGGTTTCTGTACAGCACTTTGATATCAGCTGATGTAAGAAGGGCTATATAAATAAATTTGATTTGATTTTGATTTGATACTTATATATTGGAACATGGTTGGACTGAAATCTCCAGCATGTACTTATGTAAGCAGATCCCAAAATACCTTAAAAAAAAAAGGAACCATGCATTGGCCGGGAATCGAACCCGGGCCTCCCGCGTGGCAGGCGAGAATTCTACCACTGAACCACCAATGCTTTGATAGAGAAGCTGTCCCCTAGAGTGGTATAACAGTCTGGATGAAGTGAACAAGAAGTTAAAACATGAGTTAGTATTTAGCTATCCGTCTCGAAGGACCATTAAATGAGAGGCAGTACAATGTAATTAGAGTGTTGTTACATAGTACTTACAGCCTGTTTGCAACGAGGATATGCAAATAAAGTTATTTGAGATACCTGACTGATCTAAGAGAATGATTCTAGAGGTTTAGCAATAATTAACTTGTTGACAAATGCAATCCAAAAGAAAGGTTAATCAGGTGGGACTGAAATCTGAGTAAATCCTACAATGCTTTACTTTTTCCACATTTTGTTACGTTACAGCCTCATTCTAAAAAGGATTAAACGTTTTTTTCCCCCTCATCAATCTACCTGCATGTTGAAGCTCGAAGGCTAAGATTTTCACTGTACCCTACAATCACACCTGCAACTGTGAACATGTGACTAGTAAACAATCTGAATTAAAATCAGCAAAGGGGGACCAACTCCATATTAATGCCTATGATTATGGAATGAGATGTTTGACATGCAGGTGTCCACATACATTTGGCCATGTATTGTATGTAAGCAAATACATGGTAGTTATTTTTATATTGGAACAAATTTTCAGCACTTATTTCTGTGAGTAGAAAGAAGAAATTCAGAGACAACTCAGTAATGCACTTATTTATTTTTCCTTTGCCTCCAACTCCTTTCCATACGTGGAACGGATGTGGGTGGGGCTAGGTCTACATAGAGGTGCTGTTTTAGAAAATTCACAAAAGCTCTGACGAAGGCCGTGAGGCCAATACGTAAGCTTATTAAATATCAGTGATACTATCAAGAACAGTGTGCGGTTTCCTTTTTTCCTTCATCCTGTTTCAACTGTTGCCATGCACCTGCAACAAGATTGCTCAGATGTGCGAGTGCCTTTTTGAATTTTGTGAGTAGAACCTAAAATACTTTTTAAAAAGATATACATGCATTGGCCGGGAATCGAACCCGGGCCTCCCGCGTGGCAGGCGAGAATTCTACCACTGAACCACCAATGCTTTAATAGAGCAGTTTTCTTTCCCCAATAACCATATAATAGGAAAACAGAAAGGGGACGAAGGGTCAAGTTGGAGGGGGAGCAGATGGGACATGGCATTTGTGAAAATAGTAAAGTAGTTGTTTTGAAAGGTGGTATTATGATTTATGTCTGATTGTGGACATCAGCCTGTTTACGACCTGGATTTGAAAATAAACTTATTTGAGATACCGGAGGGATCTAAAAATAATGATTCTAGAGCTATAGCCATAATTAACTTGAGTTTCAAATGTAATCCATATGATAATTTATGAGGAAGCATGTAAAATGTAGCTGCTATGTAAATAATGACATGTACTTATTACTTCTATGAGAAATCTTACAACACTTCAAAAAGTGTCCCTGCATTGGCCGGGAATCGAACCCGGGCCTCCCGCGTGGCAGGCGAGAATTCTACCACTGAACCACCAATGCCTTGGTGATGCAACTAACTAGACTGCTGACTTTGAATGGAGCATGCCTTTGGCTCTGTCGGAGTGATTTGTGTTTGTTTATTATCTATTTCACTTGCTATGGCAATGTAACCACGTTTCCCATGTCAATAAAGCTATGAATTGAATTGAAAGAGAGGGAGGAGGGAGAAATGTAGACTGGATGATCGGAACAGAGTTAGTCAGACACTGAATTCCACTTCCCTCGACCTCTTTCTGAACCATTGAGGATGAGGGAGAAAATGCAGTTGCAAGGCATATAGTAATAATGGTTCATCCTTCCTAATCCTTCCTGTTAATATACATTAATTATGTAAACAAGCATACATGACTGTTCCATGTGCAAAACCCCCTCACAGACATTGTCATCTGCTCTTAACATAGCATAGTTAATTGCCTGCTGATCGGACATAAACAGCAGATGGGCTTCCCATTGTATTCAAACTGTTTGGGTAGGTTTTATACTCCAAGAACATTCACACCTGGCCTAATTGACTGGACTCCACAGAGATATGGAAGTTGGAAGTCCAGTTGACTGGACTCCACAGAGATATGGAAGTTGACAAAAAACTGAACACAGTTGCAATGTTGTTGTTTTTTATTGCAACTGGGGTAAACAATATGTAGCCTACAAAGTGTTTCCTATATTCCTATATTATATCGATATCAAATGGGAAAATGCAGCTGATATGGACTTTGCATATCGGTGCCCATCACTACAGATTAATGTTTGAGACAAATACTTATTGGTCATTGATTTGACAAGGACCATGTTCTTTGTATGCTGCACCAGAGTTTTCATTGTTCGTTTTAGCTGTCAAGCTGGAAAACGCAATAAAATAACTCTGTGTTGACTGAAAGCCAAAGCTGGGAAATGTGCTGCATTGTGAAGCCATGCGCTAAGAACCAGCCTAAAGACATGGTGTAAATTCCTATAACCCAGCCCTGAAGTCATTCCATTCCTTTTATGGCCGGTACTCCCCTTATATGGTTGCACGACGCGAGGGAATACACGGAATCTGCAAATCTGGGAAAGCAGAGGGTTTTAATAAAAGTCACACACACCGTCTAAGAGTTAAAGAAAACAGACTACGTACTTTTCTCTCCGCAGCTTCCATACTTCTTCACCACAGTGGGTATTATTCAGACCAATGCGGGAAATGCCATTCTGTATGGTATGCATGAGATAGATAAGGGAGGAAGTTGCCCTTGGACACTGATTCAAGGCCAGTTAAGCATATTCTCCTCTAATGGTTGAAGCTGGAATCATTAATAGGTGAAATTGCCAAGTCTGTTTTGGATATTACAACAAAGAAGTTACTGGAAACAGTTGCATGCGCAATAGGACAGCAGAATATGCACTGCACATTTTGTTCCTACACTGTAGAACGCTCCTTTCTTCATATTTTTATTTTACCTTTATTTAACTAGGCAAGTCAGTTAAGAACAAATTCTTATTTACAATGATGGCCTACTAATAGCAATTACAATAGTGCTACAGTGGCAGGATAATAGCTAAGGAATAACAGTGTAAAAACATAGGCTACAAATTGGCCTATAAGATTAGATGTACTTTATTGTCCATTACCTTACAGACTAGAGGTCGACCGATTAATCGGAATGGCTGATTAATTAGGACAAATTTCAAGTTTTCATAGCAATCGGAAATCGGTATTTTTGGACGCCGATTGATTTTTTTGTTTTTTTACACCTTTATTTAACTAGGCAAGTCAGTTAAGAACACGTTCTTATTTTAAATGACGGCCTAGGAACGGTGGGTTAACTGCCTTGTTCAGGGGCAGAACGACAGATTTGTACCTTGTCAGCTCGGGGATTCAATCTTGCAACCTTACGGTTAACTAGTCAAACGCTCTAACCACCTGCTTTACATTGCACTCCACGAGGAGCCTGCCTGTTACGCGAATGCAGTAAGAAGCCAAGGTAAGTTGCTAGCTAGCATTAAACTTATCTTATAAAAAACAATCAATCAATCATAATCACTAGTTAACTACACATGGTTGATGATATTACTAGTTTATCTAGCCTGTCCTGCGTTGCATATAATCGCTTAGGTACACGTTGCTCCAACCATAAACATCAATGCCTTTCTTAAAATCAATACACAAGTATATATTTTTAAACCTGCATATTTAGTTAATATTGCCTGCTAACATGAATATCTTTTAAATGTGTCACTTCTCTTGCAAACAGAGTCAAGGTATATGTAGCAGTTTGGGCCGCCTGGCTCGTTGCAACTGTGAAGACTATTTCTTCCTAACAAAGACAGCTGACTTCGCCAAACGGGGGATGGTTTAACAAAAGCGCATTTGCGAAAAAAGCACAATCGTTGCACGACTGTACCTAACCATAAACATCAATGCCTTTCTTAAAATCAATACACAGAAGTATATATTTTTAAACCTGCATATTTAGCTAAAAGAAATCCAGGTTAGCAGGCAATATTAACCAGGTGAAATTGTGTCAGTTCTCTTGCGTTCGTTGCACGCAGAATCAGGGTAAACAGAATCTGGCTCGTTGCGAACTAATTTGCCAGAATTTTACATAATTATGACATAGCATTGAAGGTTGTGCAATGTAACAGGAATATTTATACTTAGGGATGCCACCCGTTAGATAAAATACAGAACGGTTCTGTATTTCACTGACAGGAAAAACGTTTTGTTTTCGAGATGATAGTTTCCGGATTCGACCATATTAATGACCTAAGGCTCGTATTTCTGTGTGTTATTATGTTATAATTAAGTCTATGATTTGATAGAGCAGTCTGACTGAGCGATGGTAGGCAGCAGCAGGCTCGTAAGCGTTTATTCAAACAGCACTTTCGTGCATCTGCCAGCAGCCCTTCACAATGCATTGCACTGTTTATGACTTCAAGCCTGTCAACTCCCAAGATTAGGCTGGTGTAACCGATGTGAAATGGCTAGCTAGTTAGCCGGGTGCGCGCTAATAGCGTTTCAAACGTCACTCGCTCTGAGACTTGGAGTAGTTTTCCCCCTTGCTTTACATGGGTAATGCTGCATCGAGGGTGGCTGTTGTCAATGTGTTCCTGGTTCGAGCCCAGGTAGGAGCGAGGAGAGGGACGGAAGCTATACTGTTACACTGGCAGTACTAAAGTGCCTATAAGAACATCCAATAGTCAAAGGTATATGAAATACAAATCGTATAGAGAGAAATAGACCTATAATTCCTATAATAACTACAACCTAAAACTTCTTACCTGGGAATATTGAAGACTCGTGTTAAAAGGAACCACCAGCTTTCATATGTTCTCATGTTCTGAGCAAGGAACTTAAACGTTAGCCTTCTTACATGGCACATATTACACTTTTACTTTCTTCTCCAACACTTTGTTTTGCATTATTTAAACCAAATTGAACATGTTGCATTATTTATTTGAGGCTAAATTGATTTTATTGATGTATTATATTAAGTTAAAATAAGTGTTCATTCAGTATTGTTGTAATTGTCATTATTACAAATAAATAAATAAAACAAATCGGCAGATTAATCGGTATCGGCCTTTTTGGTCCTCCAATAATCGGTATTGGCGTTGAAAAATCATTATCGGTCGACCTCTATTACAGACATTGGAAATGTGTGTTTATGCTCATAACCCAACACCCCAAGAGACACACACACACACCACGAGGAGCTGGAAGCAATGGGTCAGCCACTGTGCAGAGTAAATGTAGGGGGTTAAGTACCTTGCTCAAGGGCACTGGGCATTCTGTCAAGGGCACTCTGAGCTGGGATTCACCCCGTTACCAGAGGGTTGCTGGCCAGCTTCTCTAATTATAGCTAGGCTACCTGCTAAAATGGTTAAGGCTAATGGGCTAGACAACAATAGCAGTGTAATACCATCAATGGTAATAATAGACCAGAAGTAATACTATACAGGCTAATACACTGTAATAATAGGATTAATAGCAGCAAGGCTAACAGCATAGTAGCAATGGGCTTCTGAGTGGCGCAGCAGTCTAAGGCACTGCATCTCAATGCAAGAGGAGTCACTACAGTCCCTGGTTTGAATCCAGACTGTATCACATCCGGCCGTGATTGGGAGTCCCATAGGGCGGCGCAGAGTTGGCCCAGCGTCGTCCGAGTTTTGCTGGGGTAGACCGTCATTGTAAATCAGTATTAGTTCATAACTGACTTGCCTAGCTAAATAAAGGAAAAATTAAAATGGGAGTAAAGCACATTGGCAATAGGCAATGACTTTTTAAGAAGCTAAACATAATAGCAGCTAATTATTAGCAAAAGGCACATTTTTGTATTTATTTTTATTTATTTCACCTTTATTTAACCAGGTAGGCTAGTTGAGAACAAGTTCTCATTTGCAACTGCAACCTGGCCAAGATAAAGCATAGCAGTTCGACACATACAACACAGAGTTACACATGGAATGAACAAAACATACAGTCAATAATACAGTAGAAAAAAGAAAACAAAAGTCTATATACAGTGAGTGCAAATTAGGTAAAATAAAGGAATTAAGGCAATAAATACGCCATGGTGGCGAAGTAATTACAATATGGCAATTAAACACTGGAATGGTAGATATGCAAAAGATGGATGTGCAAGTAGAGATACTGGGGTGCAAAAGGAGCAAAATAAATAAATACAGTATGGGGATGAGGTAGGTAGATGGGCTGTATACAGATGGGCTGTATACAGATGGGCTATGAACAGGTGCAGTGATCTGTGAGCTGCTCTGACAGCTGGTGCTTAAAGCTAGTGAGGGAGATGGGAATAATAGAGAATAAAATACACACTATAAAGTTACTAGCACACATGAACAGCTAGACTGACACGGAACCCAAACCGGCTGCGCACGTGCACCATCGTGCATAAATGTATTTTGTCCCCCCACACCAAACGCGATCACGACACGCAGGTTAAAATATCAAAACAAACTCTTAACAAATTACATTAATTTGGGGACAGGTCGAAAAGCATTAAACATGTATGGCAATTTAGCTAGCTAGCTTGCACATGCTAGCTAATTTGTCCTATTTAGCTAGCTTGCTGTTGCTAGCTAACTTGTCCTGGGATATAAACATTGAGTTGTTATTTTACCTGAAATGCACAAGGTCCTCTACTCCGACAATTAATCCACACATAAAACGGTCAACTGAATCGTTTCTAGTCATCTCTCCTCCTGCCAGGACTTTTCATCTTTGAACTTATATGGTGATTGTCCTCTAAACTTTCATAGTATTACCAGGACGACCGGCAAAACAGTCCGTCATTCAATCGCCCACGTGGGTATAACCAATGAGGAGATGGCACGTGGGTACCTGCTTCTATAAACCAATGAGGAGATAGGAGAGGCAGGACTTGCAGCGCGATCTGCATCAGAAATAGATAGAAACTTGTGCAGCAAGTTTGCAAACACAGAAAGGTGTCTATCTAATGACATAGTAGTAGACTGACAAGCAACTGAAAGTGACTGCAACGTAACTACGGTCTGCGCAGGTGCAACTGCATATGACCACCGCCATCGTGGAATAAGGAAAGGCACAGGCTAAATTAGCTACATGCTAACAGTTCACGGGGCTAACTAAAAACACTTTAAATGTTCATAAACACGGCTATTCACTTACCAGACAATATAATAAAATATGACAACCTAACAATATGAACAGAATAATATGAATTTACTATCCTAAACAAGGCATGTGGTACACAGCATTATGAGCTAGCATGTCTTGCTAGCACCTAGGCTAGCTGGCTAGAAATAGCATGACACACATGGAAAAGGAATGACTCTATAAACTAGAGGTCGACCAATTATGATTTTTCAACACCGATACCGATTATTGGAGGGCCAAAGATGCCGATTAATCGGCCGATTATTATTATTATTATGATTTTTTTTATGTATACACACACACACAGCTCTGAAGTGACAACGATACTGAAGAGTCTGCTTAGGAGACAAATACTCTCAAATGTTTGAATAATAAAAATAGAGTTTAAGTTACCTGTGATGAATGCTGAAAACAAAAACTGTAATTTCGATATGCAGGAAATCCTATTTTAATAATGGGCATGGTAAGAATTGACTACCAAAGTGCGAGTCATAATTCCCATGACACCTTCTAGCAAAATCTGAAAAGTGGTTCCTTCATTTATTCCATAGGATATTTTTAGATTAACTTAAAATAAGGTCTGTGTTTGGTTTAGGCTTACACCACCTTGCCAATTTTATAACTGCGTAGATATCCATAGGATATAACTCTGATCAATATAAGCGAATACATTTTTTTTTGTAGAGTGGATTTATGAAAATATGTTGACAAACGTTACCTAGTGAGATTTACACGGGTATCAAAACGCCGAGGCGGTTTAAGCACAAAACACAGACCTTATTTGAAGTAGGTCAAGACATTCTCTATGGAAAACATGAACGGTAAAATAACGAAGGAACCCCTTTCAAGTTCAGCCGCAAGTTATTACAGGAATTATGACGCATCGACTATTTCTCTCTAAACCATATACCTTTGACTATTACGAGCCTGCTGCTGCCTACCACCGCTCAGTCAGACTGCTCTATCAAATATCAAATCATAGACTTAACTATAATATAATAAACCTTAGGTCATTAATATGGTCAAATCCGGAAACTATCATCTCGAAAACATTATTCTTTCAGTGACATACGGAACCGTTCCGTATTTTATCTAACGGGTGGCATCCATAAGTCTAAATATTCCTGTTACATCGCACAACCTACAATTTATTTCATAGTTCCGTAAAATTCTGGGAAATTAGTTCGCAACGAGCCAGATTCTGTATACCCTGATTCTACGTGCAACGAACGCAAGAGAACTGACACAATTTCACCTGGTTAATATTGCCTGCTAACCTGGATTTCTTTTAGCTAAAGGTTTAAAAATATATACTTCTGTGTATTGATTTTAAGAAAGGCATTGATGTTTATGGTTAGGTACAGTCGTGCAACGATTGTGCTTTTTTCCCGCAAATGTGCTTTTGTTAAATCATCCCCGTTTGGCAAAGTCTGCTGTCTTCATTAGGAATAAATTGTCTTCACAGTTCGCAACAAGCCAGGCGGCCCAAACTGCTGCATATACCCTGACTCTGTTTGCAAGAGAAGTGACACATTTTCCCTAGTTAAAAGAAATTCATGTTAGCAGGCAATATTAACTAAATATGCAGGTTTAAAAATATATACTTCGGTATTGATTTTAAGAAAGACATTGATGTTTATGGTTAGGTACACGTCGGAGCAAAGACAGTCGTTTTTTGCGAATGCGCACCACATCGATTATATGCAAAGCAGGACAGGCTAGATAAACTAGTAATATCATCAACCATGTGTAGTTAACTAGTGTTAATGATTGATTGATTGTTTTTTTATAAGATAAGTTTAATGCTAGCTAGCAACTTACCTTGGCAATGTAAAGCAGGTGGTTAGAGCGTTGGGCTAGTTAACATAAGGTTGCATCCCCAAGCTGACAAGGTAAAAATCTGTCGTTCTGCCCCTGAACAAGGCAGTTAACCCACCGTTCCTAGGCCGTCATTGAAAATAAGAATGTGTTCTTTAACTGACTTGCCTAGTTAAATAAAGGTTTTAAAAATATATATATATATATTTTTTTTTAATCGGCAAATCGGTGGCCAAAAATACCAATTACCGATTGTTATGAAAACTTGAAATCGGCCATAATTAATCGGCCATTCCGATTAATCGGTCGACCTCTACTATAAACATAACAAACATGGTAAATATCTCGACTGTCGAAGCAACACCCAACTAAATACGCAAAGACATGTCGGACAGTATTTACACTTACTTAAGCACAGATCAAAAACAGATTGATTAGGAAGAGTCCAACAAGCCCGTTCTCTTCTGACCGCGATCTCACTCTGAAGGAGGGAGCGGGATTCAGTGAGGTGCACGGGGATTGGCGAACTGTGATTGGCTGATACAAGTGGGGTGACTTGTAGGTACCACTAATGAGAAAGTAAGGGGTGTTGGGCAAGTACCTTAAACGTATAGTTCAGAGGTGCCGAAAGTGCATAATAAGGGCTGGCCTTTTTAACACTGCATCAGAATCGAAATCACACACTCCCTGAGGAAATCAGATGCATGTTTAAATACCAAGGAGACAGCAGGGGTCATGGTGTTTATACATTAGGCTGTTTCTGAATTGGGAATCAGTCTGTTTATGCTAGCTGTAACCTGGAGGCTTTGTTTGGAGACTACATCAAACTATGGAACGCTGTTAGGGTCTTTGCGTGTCAAAAATGATACATGTCCAATGACACTATTTCATAAGCTTGTTGACCAATCAGGACATGACTGCACATCACATAATAGTTAGTTATTACACATTGATTACACTATCACTGATATTTCATGTCACAGCGATTCACCTATACATATACAATGAGTAATATTTTTAGTCACTAATTATCTCATTTGTATAAAGGTCGTTAGGACTCCGCCCAATTCTCCAACGGCACATTCACTCAACTTTCTGTTCTGCTAAGGTAAAGTTAGCTAACTGTTCTTCTGAGATAAAATTAGCTAGCTAGTTAACACTTTCTCGAAAATCTCAAATCTACCATCTGTGATTGCACCAGACTGCTGGTCATCGACAGAAGAGAAGGACTTCAGCCATCAATAGCCAGGTAACCTTAAATTAATATTAGTTACCTACAGTAGCTAGCTAGGT
The DNA here is from genome assembly GCF_901001165.1 of Salmo trutta. Lineage (NCBI taxonomy): Eukaryota > Metazoa > Chordata > Actinopteri > Salmoniformes > Salmonidae > Salmo > Salmo trutta. The sequence continues at coordinate 33,351,516 of NC_042986.1, read as the reverse complement.
GTTGAGGGAGTGGTGTAACAGCTGCAAAAAAAGCAGCTAGATAATATAAACGTTAGCTAGCTAGATCTGCCTCCCAGCATTGACATTAAATGTAAATCAAGATAGCTAGCTAACGTTAATTGTCCATCATATAGCTAGTTATAGAATCTATAAAAATGTTAACCAGCTAGCTACAGTAGCTATATTGATGTCTGTATGAAGAACTTTTTTATAGCTAGTTTGTAGTTAAAACTGCATCGCCTGTCAATGATCGATTGTCATCATAGGTCGGAGGCGCTGAGCGTTGGCACAGATTAGACAGGTAAACACTTCAATTTTTTTTAGCTACACAAAAAGAAAATCCCCTGGACCAATCGGGTCTGCTGTCTATTTTTCAGGCTAGAGACCATGTTGCTGAGTCTTTGGTGGGCAAGCGGTCATTTGATTGATGAAGAGATGGCCAGCTGTTGCAGAGTTCCTGCAAGAGATAAAGGACATCCAACAACGGGAACCTTAACAAGATGGCAAGTTGTTACATTGTATACTTTTTTGAATGGCATGCATGGCAAAGCCTGAGATTGTATCATTTTACTTGTCCTGTGTCAAGTCTGCGCCTTTATCTAGCAAAGTCAATCAATGGAAAAACATTTTGGTTGGCCTATCTCTAATGCTGTGCTTAAATTCTGTATGTTGCTCAGTCTTAACCTAAAAAAGGGTTTATGTTGTAATTAAGAATTTATTGTATTTTTTATTTTAGTCGCCTATCAAGCCCCTTTGGTGGGAAGGCGGTATCAGATCAACAATGAGCAGCTTGAGTTCCTCATAGATTGTCATATGGACTATCAGATAAATGGCAGCTGTTCTTAATGTGTCACACTCCGTGTCAAGTGGCGCATGAGGTAAGTTATCATAATTGAATAAAGCAATTGTAACACTAGTGGGAGATCTCTACATTCTCCCTAGATTTGAACACATTCCTGATTAATGTATCTTTGTGTTCTTTTTGTATTTACCGTAATTTCCGGACTATTAAGCGCACCTGAATATAAGCCACACCCACTGATTTTGTTTTTTTTAACATAAATAAGCCGCACATGTCTATAAGCCGCAGGTGCCTACCGGTACATTGAAACAAATTAACTTTACACAGGCTTTAACGAAACACGGCTTGTAACAAAAATAAATAGGCTTTAACGAAACACAGCTTGTAACAAAAAATACAAAAAATTCAGTAAGCTTTAGTTGTCTTTTTGCACTGAGTCAATTCCTCACGCTGCTGTTTCCAACGTCTTATCATCGACTCATTAAGACCAAGCTCCCGTGCAGCAGCTCTATTTCCTTTTCCAACAGCCAGATCAATCGCCTTCAACTTGAAAGCTGCATCATATGCATTTCTCCGTGTCTTTGCCATGATGAGGGTGACAAAATGACTACCGTAATCAGAATGATGGGAAGTTTGAGAGCGCTCGATTTAATCTAAACAGTAAACTAAAAAGTTGTTTGACCTTAACCCGTTCGGCAATTTAATTGGTCTAATGAAAGCTTCATGCCGCCAAAAAACTAAGCACGTCACAGAATGTGTTTTTTTGGAGAAAAAAAATTGAAAGCGGGAAAAATCCATATATTAGCCGCGTCATTGTTTAAGCCACGAGGTTCAAAGCCTGGGAAAAAAGTTGCGGCTTATAGTCCGGAATTTACGGTAGTTCATTTCAGTTCTTCAGGTCCTACTCACTGTTGTCAGACTCTCAACTGGATGAGAGGATCAAAAGAGCTGATAGGCCGGAATGAAGAACTTGGTGCAGAGTCTGTGAGGGGGCGTTCGAGTCCAGCGGGAGAGGGTCAGACAGAGTCTGATCCGTGTCAATCCCCAGGGAGCTGCAAGGAGAGCCATGCAGCAGCGGCTACACCGGAGGCAGTACAGAGTTGCAGGCCCAAATTCTTTGTGGCACATCGATGGCAACCATAAGCTGATCCTGTAAGTGCATAGACTTAGGCTTCCTGACCACTACACGTTTTTTCAATCTTAGCATCGTAAAAAACGTAATGATTTATCTTGTTATATGGCCATGAAAGAATTGTGGCCCTATTCCCGGGTATACAATGCCTTCAGAAAATATTCACAGCTTGACTTTTTCCACATTTTGTTTTGTTACAACCTGAATTCAACCACCATCACCTCTCAAGCCACCACCTCAGCTATTTCAACCACCACCTCAGGTCCTTCAACCACCACCAACAGCTACTTCAACCACCACCTCAGGTCCTTCAACCACCACCTCAGCTACTTCAACCACCACCTCCGCTCCCTCAACCACCACCTCAGCTCCTTCAACCACCACCACCTCAACTCCTCCAACCACCACCACCACCTCAGGTCCTTCAACCACCACCTCAGCTCCTTCAACCACCACCTCAGCTCCTTCAACCACCACCTCAGCTCCTTCAACCACCATCACCTCTCAAGCCACCACCTCAGCTACTTCAACCACCACCTCAACTCCTCCAACCACCACCACCACCTCAGGTCCTTCAACCACCACCTCAGCTCCTTCAACCACCACCTCAGCTCCTTCAACCACCACCTCAGCTCCTTCAACCACCATCACCTCTCAAGCCACCACCTCAGCTACTTCAACCACCACCTCAGGTCCTTCAACCACCACCTCAACTCCTCCAACCACCACCACCTCAACTCCTCCAACCACCACCACCTCAACTCCTCCAACCACCACCACCTCAACTCCTCCAACCACCACCACCTCAGCTCCTTCAACCACCACCTCAGCTCCTTCAACCACCACCTCAGCTCCTTCAACCACCACCACCACCTCAGCTCCTCCAACCACCATCTCAGCTCCTTCAACCACCACCTCAGCTCCTTCAACCACCACCTCAGCTCCTTCAACCACCACCTCAGCTCCTTCAACCACCACCTCAGCTCCTTCCAGAGTTTAGACAGATGTGGCCATTCCAGTACGATTTTGTTTGACCATATTTGGAGAAAATAAGGTACTTTTAAGATATATGGCCTATGGTTGAGGTCTATTGTATTTTGCTCTGTGGCACTTTAGCACAGCAGCGCCATCTGCTGACAGAATATTTGTCTTCCACTCGGTACAACAGGACCCAGGAGAGGCCTACTGCAATCACTGGATTGGAGCCTTCACTGCGTGCCTGCCGTGGGAGGAAAACAAAACATTCTGAATGGACAGAACTTTACCTTTACCTTTTGGAATGCCCAATTGGGACTTTTAGAAACGTAAACAAAAAAAAAATGTGTGGAAGGTCCTACAGTCTGCTCCTCAAGATAGGGATTCTACTGGCTTTTTACTGGACCGGTGGTTCGGGCCCCATTACATTTTAATTTTATAGAATTGTGATTAACAGCAACCTATTACAGTTAACAACATAACATTGTTGACACATTGTGGCAGCTCGAACGATGTGGTTGAAGATGGACTAGTGCAGGGCTCTCCAACCCTGTTCCTAGAGAGCTACTGCCCTGTAGGTTATCGCTCATTCCACAAGGTTTATAATCACAATTATAAACTGGGTGGTTCGAACACGGCTTTCGTGTATATATCAGCCGTGTTATATCAGTATGATAAAACATTTATTTGTACTGCTCTAATTATGTTGGTAACCAGTTTATAATAGCAGTAAGCCACCTCGGGGGTTTGTGATATATGGCCAATATACCACTGCTAAGGGCTGTGTTTAGGCACTCCGCGTTGCATTGTGGATAAGATTAGCCCATAGCCCTGGGATATTGTCCATTTACCACACCTCCTCGGGCCTTAGTGCCTAATTTTTGTATTTCATTTTTTATTTCACCTTTATTTAACCAGGAAAGGCTAGTTGAGAACAAGTTCTCATTTACAACTGTGACCTGGCCAAGATAAAGCAAAGCAGTTTCACACATACAACAACACAGTTACAAATGGAATAAACAAACATACAGTCAATAATACAGTAGAAAAAAAGTCTATATACATTGTGTGAAAATGAGGTAAGATAAGGGAAGTAAGGCAATAAATAGGCCATGGTGGCGAAGTAATTACTATATAGCAATTAAACACTGGAGTGATCGATGTGCAGAAGATAAATGTGCAAATAGAGATACTGGGGTGCAAAGGAGCAAGATAAATAAATAAATACAGTATGGGGATGAGGTAGTTGGATGGGCTATTTACAGATGGGCTATGTACAGGTGCAGTGATCTGTGAGCTGCTCTGACAGCTGGTGCTTAAAGTTAGTGAGGGAGATAATAAGTCTCCAGCTTCAGTGATTTTTGCAGTTTGTTCCAGTCTTCGGCAGCAGAGAACTGGAAGGAAAGGCGGCCAAAGGAGGAATTGGCTTTGGGGGTAACCAGTGAAATATACCTGCTGGAGCTCGTGCTATGGGTGGGTGCTGCTATAGTGACCAGTGAGCTGAGATAAGGCAGGGCTTTACCTAGCAAAGACTTGTAGATGACCTGGACCCAATGGGTTTGGCGACGAGTTTGAAGCGAGGGCCAGCCAATGAGAGCGTACAGGTCACAGTGTTGGGTAGTATATGGGGCTTTGGTGACAAAACGGATGGCACTGTGATAGACTGCATCCAATTTGTTGGGTAGAGTGTTGGAGGCTATTTTTTAAATGACATCGCCGAAGTCGAGGATCGGTAGGATAGTCAGTTTTACGAGGGTATGTTTGGCAGCATGAGTGAAGGATGCTTTGTTGCGAATAGGAAGCCGATTCTAGATTTCATTTTGGATTGGAGATGCTTGATGTGAGTCTGAAAGGAGAGTTTACAGTCTAACCAGACACCTAGGTACAGTTGAAGTCAGAAGTTTACATACAGTTAGGTTGGAGTCATTAAAACTCGTTTTTCAACCACTCCACAAATGTCTTGTTAACAAACTATAGTTTTGGCAAGTCGGGTAGGACATCTACTTTGTGCATGACACAAGTAATTTCTCCAACAATTGTTTACAGACAGATTATTTCACTTAAAATTCACTGTATCACAATTCCAGTGGGTCAGAAGTTTACATACATTAAGTTGACTGTGCCTTTAAACAGCTTGGAAAATTCCAGAAAATTATGTCATGGCTTTAGAAGCTTCTGATAGGCTAATTGACATAATTTGAGTCAATTGGAGGTGTACTGTGGATTTATTTCAAGGTCTACCTTCAAACGCAGTGTTTCTTTGCTTGACATCATGGGAAAATGAAAAGAAATCAGTCAAGACCTCAGAAAAAAAATGGTAGACCTCCACAAGTCTGATTCATCATTGGGAGCAATTTCCAAACGCCTGAAGGTACCACGTTCATCTGTACAAACAATAGTACGCAAGTATAAACACCATGGGACCACGCAGCCGTCATACCGCTCAGGAGACACCTTCTGTCTCCTAGAGATGAACATACTTTGGTGCGAAAAGTGCAAATCAATTCCAGAACAACAGCAAAGGACCTTGTGAAGATGCTGGAGGAAACAGGTACAAAAGTATCTATATCCACAGTAAAATGAGTCCTATATCGACATAACCTGAAAGGCCGCTTAGCAAGGAAGCAGCCACTGCTCCAAAACCGCCATAAAAAAGCCAACTACGGTTTGCAACTGCACATGGGGACAAAGATCGTACTTTTTGGAGAAATGTCCTCTGGTCTGATGAAAGAAAAATAGAACTGTTTGGCCATAATGACCATTGTTATGTTTGGAGGAAAAAGGGGGAAGCTTGCAAGCCGAAGAACACCATCCCAACCGTGAAGCACGGGGGTGGCAGCATCATGTTGTGGGGGTGCTTTGCTGGAGGAGGGACTGGTGCACTTCACAAAATAGATGGCATCATGAGGATGGAACATTATGTGGATATATTGAAGCAACATCTCAAGACATCAGTCAGGAAGTTAAAGCATGGTCACAAATGGGTCTTCCAAATGGACAATGACCCCAAGCATACTTCCAAAGTTGTGGCAAAATGGCCTAAGGACAACAAAGTCAAGGTATTGGAGTGGCCATCACAAAGCCTTGACCTTAATCCTATAGAAAATTTGTGGGCAGAACTGAAAAAGCGTGTGCGAGCAAGGAGGCCTACAAACCTGACTCAGTTACACCAGCTCTGTCAGGAGGAATGGGCCAAAATTCACCCAACTTATTCTGGGAAGCTTGTGGAAGGCTACCCGAAATGTTTGACCCAAGTTAAACAGTTTAAAGGCAATGCTACCAAATACTAATTGAGTGTATGTAAACTTCTGACTCACTGGGAATGTGATGAAAGAAATAAAAGCTGAAATAAATCATTCTCTCTACTATTATTATTATAACATTTCACATCCTTAAAATAAAGTGTTGATCCTAACTGACCTAAGACAGGGAATTTGTACTAGGATTAAATGTCAGGAATTGTGAAAAACTGAGTTTAAATGTATTTGGCTAAGGTGTATGTAAACTTCCGACTTCAACTGTATTTATTGTTGTCCGCATATTCTAAATCAGAACCGTCCAGAGTAGTGATGCTGGACGGGCGAGCAGGTGCGGGCAGCGATCGGTTGAAGAGCATGCATTTAGTTTTACTTGCATTTAAGAGTTGTTGGAGGCCACGGAAGGAGAGTTGTATTTCATTGAAGCTCGTCTGGAGGTTAGTTAAAACAGTGTCCAAAAATCCAAGGGGTGGGTTTAATTCTGAATGCTGATTGGTTAAAAGTGCATTCCAGCTAGCGTCTATTCCACAAGTTACCACCTGCTAAATCTATGATGTTAATGTCTATTTACTCTGTTCCATCTGACTGCGCAATCCACTGTCTCATCAAGTTATAAACTTGATCTCCACTATAGAAAGCACCTAGACATTGTCTCACATTTCTTTTGGACTAACATTTAGTTTTCAACAGCTGTACATTTCAATGAAACATGGTGAAGCCACAAAATTGCCCTCGATAGAAGCCTGTGTTTCAGACATAAGGAAGTGGATGGCTGCAAACTTTCTACTTTTAAACTCGGACAAAACAGAGATGCTTGTTCTAGGTCCCAAGAAAAAAAGAGATCTTCTGTTGAATCTGACAATTAATCTGGATGGTTGTACAGTCCTCTCAAATAAAACTGTTAAGGACCTCGGCGTTACTCTGGACCCTGATCTCTCTTTTGAAGAACATATCAAGACTATTTCAAGGACAGCTTTTTTCCATCTACGTAACATTGCAAAAATCAGAAACTTTCTGTCCAAAAATGACGCAGAAAAATTAATCCATGCTTTTGTTACTTCTAGGCTGGACTACTGCAATGCTCTACTTTCCGGCTACCCAGATAAAGCACTAAACAAACTTCAGTTAGTGCTAAATACGGCTGCTAGAATCCTGACTAGAACCAAAAAATTTGATCATATTACTCCAGTGCTAGCCTCTCTACACTGGCTTCCTGTTAAGGCAAGGGCTGATTTCAAGGTTTTACTGCTAACCTACAAAGCATTACATGGGCTTGCTCCTACCTATCTTTCCAATTTGGTCCTGCCGTACATACCTACACGTACGCTACGGTCACAAGACGCAGAGAATTAGACACTGCAGGCTACCAATCTGCCTAATTGTCCCTAGAATTTCTAAGCAAACGGCTGGAGGTAGGGCTTTCTCCTATAGAGCTCCATTTTTATGGAATGGTCTGCCTACCCATGTGAGAGACGCAGACTCAGTCTCAACCTTTAACTCTTTACTGAAGACTTATCTCTTCAGTAGGTCCTATGATTAAGTATAGTCTGGCCCAGGAGTGTGAAGGTGAACGGAAAGGCTGGAGCAACGAACCGCCCTTGCTGTCTCTGCCTTGCCGGTTCCCCTCTTTCCACTGGGATTCTCTGCCTCTAACCCTATTACAGGGGCTGAGTCACTGGCTTACTGGTGTTCTTCCATGCCGTCCATGGGAGGGGTGCATCACTTGAGTGGGTTGAGTCACTGACGTGGTCTTCCTGTCTGGGTTGGCGCCCCCCCCCCCCTTGGGTTGTGCCATGGCGGAGATCTTTGTGGGCTATACTCGGCCTTGTCTTAGGACGGTAAGTTGGTGGTTGTAGACATCCCTCTAGTGGTGTGGGGGCTGTGCTTTGGCAAAGTGGGTGGGGTTATATCCTGCCTGTTTGGCCCTGTCCGGGGGTATCATCGGATGGGGCCACAGTGTCTTCTGATCCCTCCTGTCTCAGCCTCCACTATTTATGCTGCAGTAGTTTATGTGTCGGGGGGCTAGGGTCAGTCTGTTACATCTGGAGTATTTCTCTTGTCTTATCCGGTGTCCTGTGTGAATTTAAATTTGCTCTCTCTAATTCTCTCTTTCTTTCTTTCTCTCGGAGGACCTGAGCCCTAGGACCATGCCTCAGGACTACCTGGCATGATGACTCCTTGCTGTCCCCAGTCCACCTGGCCTTGCTGCTGCTCCAGTTTCAACTGTTCTGCCTGCGGCTACGGAACCCTGACCTGTTCACCGGACGTGCTTGTTGCACCCTCGACAACTACTATGATTATGGTCATTTATGAACATTTTAACATCTTGACCATGTTCTGTTATAATATCCACCCGGCACAGCCAGAAGAGGACTGGCCACCCCTCATAGCCTGGTTCCTCTCTAGGTTTCTTCCTAGGTTTTTGGCCTTTCTAGGGAGTTTTTCCTAGGGAGATTTTCCTAGCCACCGTGCTTCTTTCACATGCATTGCTTGCTGTTTGGGGTTTTAGGCTGGGTTTCTGTACAGCACTTTGAGATTTCAGCTGATGTACGAAGGGCTATATAAATAAATTTGATTTGATTTGTATAGACCTTGCTGTCTGTCTCCGACGTTTGCAACATTGTTTAAATATTCAAATTCGATCTCCAGCTGTCCCATAGTAATGAACGTGTAGGGGTCGGGACGAAGCAGGCAGGCAGCGTTTCTCAGCCAGTCGAAATCATGAATCAGCTGGCATAATTGTTTAGGATATATACGAACATATCAATTCGAAAAAAAGTTAAACGAAGTACAGCTAGTTTGCAGTCTTTCCTGCTTCAGTTTGAAGTGATTGTGTTAGCTGTGTTGTTGGCTAGCTCCTATGAACAACAGTGTCCTGACGAGTGAGCACATTTTCTATGCCACACGAAATCGCGCCTCATTAGCTCATTGTTATGGATGTTTCCAAATAAACTCAGCAAAAAAAGAAACGTCCTCTCACTGTCAACAGCGTTTACTTTCAGCAAACTTACCGTGTAAATATTTGTGTGAACATAATATTCAAGAACTGAGACATAAACTGAACAAGTTCCACAGACATGTGACTAACAGAAATTGAATAATGTGTCCCTGAACAAAGGGGGGGTCAAAATCAAAAGTAACAGTCAGTATCTGGTGTGGCCACCAGCTGTGCCCTAGCCCTCACCCTCACCCAGACGTGCTCAATGGGATTGAGATCCGGGCTTTTCGCTGGCCATGGCAGAACACTGACATTCCTGTCTTGCAGGAAATCACCCACAGAACAAGCAGTATGGCTGGTGGCATTGTCATGCTGGAGGGTCATGTCAGGATGAGCCTGCAGGAAGGGTACCACATGAGGGAGGAGGATGTCTTCCCTGTAACGCACTGCGTTGAGATTGCCTGCAATGACAACAAGCTCAGTCCGATGATGCTGTGACACACCGCCCCAGACCATGACGGACCCTCCACCTCCAAATCGATCCCGCTCCAGAGTACAGGCCTCGGTGTAACACTCATTCCTTCGACGATAAACGCGAATCCGACCATCACCCCTGGTGAGACAAAACTGCGACTCGTCAGTGAAGAGCACTTTTTGCCAGTCCTGTCTGGTCCAGCGACGGTGGGTTTGTGCCCATAGGCGACGTTGCCGGTGATGTCTGGTGAGGACCTGCCTTACAACAGGCCTACAAGCCCTCAGTCCAGCCTCTCTCAGCCTATTGCGGACAGTCTGAGCACTGATGGAGGGATTGTGCGTTCCTGGTGTAACTTGGGCAGTTGTTGTTGCCATCCTGTACCTGTGTACAGGTACCTGTGTGTGATGTTCGGATGTACCGATCCTGTGCAGGTGTTGTTATACGTGGTCTGCCACTGCGATGATGATCAGCTGTCCGTCCTGTCTCCCTGTAGCGCTGTCTTCGGAGTCTCACAGTACGGACATTGCAATTTATTGCCCTGGCCACATCTGCAGTCATCATGCCTCCTTGCAGCATGCCTAAGGCACGTTCACACAGATGAGTCGGGACCCTGGGCATCTTTCTTTTGGTGTTTTTCAGAGTCAGTAGAAAGGCCTCTTTAGTGTCCTAAGTTTTCATAACTGTGACCTTAATTGCCTACCGTCTGTAAGCTGTTAGTGTCTTAATGACCGTTCCACAGGTGTCAGGACTATATCTTGTGGAAGGATGAAATGGTATGAATAAATTCATTGACTTCGTCTCGGGCCTAATAACACTCGTGCCAATATATCCTTTAAACACCGGCTTCTCGGGCATTATCACTTAATTCGCCAACCCTTTCATATCATTTTCATATTGTTATTTGAAGCATTAAATAGTGTTATTTGACGTGTATCTTTTTTGACACGCAAAGACCCAAACGGCGTTCCATAGTATGTCAGGGAACAATTGTTCTTGTAAAAACATTAGGATTAGTTTTGACCATTTTGATTGATTGACTGTACTTAATTTCACCATGCCAACTAGATACTTTTATGGGTAGGTAAAGTGAACATTTCTGGAAATGTTATGTTATATCCCTCCGCTGATGGCATGACAACCTGGTTGTACGCTGATGGCATGACAACCTGGTTGTACGCTGATGGCATGACAACCTGGTTGTACGCTGATGGCATGACAACCGGGTTGTACGCTGATGGCATGACAACCTGGTTGTAAAACATAAAATATTTTGAGAATTATTTCTATCTAAAGATAGTATCTGACTTGCAGATGATTTTGGTTGGGCCTAATATTATGATGATACTGTTTTGACAACCTGTAAGCACCTATAATAGTCAGTTGTGGGAAAAGTACCCAATTGTCATACTTGAGTAAAAGTAAAGATGCCTTAATAGAAAATGACTCAAGTAAAGGTGTCACCCAGTAAAATATTACTTGAGTAAAAGTCAAAGTATTTGGTTTTAAATATACTTAAGCATCAAAAGTAAATGTAATTGCAAAACTGTACTTATGTATCAAAAGTAAAATTATAAATCATTTCAAATTACTTTTATTAGGCAATCCAAACAGCACAATTTTCTTGTTTTTTAAATTAAGGATAGTCAAGGGCACACTCCAACACTCAGACAATTTACAAATGAAGCATTTGTGTTTAGTGAGTCTGCCACGTCAGAGGCAATAGGGATAACCAGGGATGTTGTCTTGTGTGAATTTAACCATATTCCTGTCCTGTTAAGCATTCAAAATGTAACAAGTACTTTGGGTGTCAGGGAACATTAATGGAGTAAAAAGTACATTATTATCATAAGGAATGTAGTGGAGTAAAAGTTGTAAAAAAAAAAAATGTAATAGTAAAGTACAGATACCCCCAAAAATGACTTAAGTAGCACTATAAAGTATATTTACTTAAGTACTTTACACCACTAATAGTTTTCTACTGACCCAGTTTCTGTATAGTGATAGGTGTACAGTATGAGGGGAGATGCAGCAGGTAGCTTGCATACCTTCCAAGCCTCTGATAATAGTTCAGCTAATCCTCAGGCACGTGTGGGCAGAGGAGCTATGGAGAGAGGCGCTGTGTGTGTTTGTGTGTCAGGGCAAAAGAATGCCTCTTCTAAGAACTAGAGGAACAAAATGAGAGCAGGAATGGCATGCAGGCTTAACTCTGTCCGGCTGACTGGTGCTGGAGCCAGGTACAATTTACACCACGTACACACACTTCCCCAATTATGATATAAATCCACTGTAATATATTTTTATAAACACACATGCAGAGATGTAGGATCTTATTTTGATCAGGAAAAATAGATGAGCTTCATGATTTACATAAATTCACTGAAAACCCACATGTAACCTACTTTTGGCCAGCTTATAGCCTAACCACTGATCAAGCAACATTATGGACTAAATGTTCAAATCCTGTTACAGCGGGAATATTTTGCTGCAACAATACAGTTCCAATTAAGATCCTACATTAAGATCCTACATTTTGCTGTGAAGAGACAGAATCAATAGATCATTTATTCTGGTATTGCCCCCATGCAGCTTGTTTCTGGTCACAGGTTCAGGAATGGTTAAAAAATCCCAACATTCACTTAAAATGAACCTTACAATTGTATTTATTTATTTGACCTTTATTTATACAGCATTTTCTCATTGAGATAACATCTCTTTTCCAAGAGAGACCTGGTCCCATAGCAGCAGAGGGAACAACGTTTCAGACAAAACAATTTACATACACTAACACAACATTAAACAAAACTCTAAACAAACAACAAATGAACACTACAAATAGCAGTGTTGGTGCGAGTTTGAAAGCCATAGTCAGTCAATAAATAATATAATAATACTGGTAGGAAAGGTTTTCTTTATCTCACAAGCTGTGGATAATTTATTATTACAAAGGTTCAAAATGTATGTAAAACATCACAGCACAATTGAAAAATATATGGCACATGGAAACCAAATGAGGATGGTCTATGATGATAGGTGGGATGGTCTGAGAGTGGCTGAGGGGCGGGATTAAAGAGTTTATGTTTGGTAATGTATTATTGTTATGTGACTGCTTTATATACAAGTACCATGAATGTAAAATGTACGTATGTAAATGTAGTAAAAAAGCTGTAAAAAAAACTAAGATATTTGTCCTCTGAAGAGGGTGGATTGGTTAATAAAAAGAATTTAAAAAAATCCTACATCTGAACAGCACATACACACATAACAGAAGATCCTACATCTGAACAGCACATACACACACAACAGAAGATCCTACATCTGAACAGCACATACACACAACAGAAGATCCTACATCTGAACAGCACATACACACACAACAGAAGATCCTACATCTGAACAGCACATACACACACAACAGAAGATCCTACATCTGAACAGCACATACACACACAACAGAAGATCCTACATCTGAACAGCACATACACACACAACAGAAGGTACATGAGGAGGTAATTGTGTGTAAGGTCAAGGGTCATTTTTGATCTAGGATAGGCAATAGGTCTTTCTATTGTCAGTGCCACTAGGGCGCGTGTGTTAATATTCACTCAAGATAGCAATGACGACCCTGGTCCTCAGGCTACAGTCTGGCACCCCTGGGCCCTCACCCTTCTGAGGGCCTGTCCTGATACATGAGTGTTTGTTGGATGCTGTTCTTGGCTCTCTCCTATATCCTCTGGCTTGCGTTGGCCAAACCTGACCGCACGTCTATTTCTGGCCCTTTGGAAATAACTGAATGGAGTGTTGTGGTGGGTTGTTGTGTTCTACCACAAGGTTAATACAGGGAAAGCAGTCACCAGGATGGAATTTGTAACGTACGTGTGTGTCTGTGTTACTTTATCACGGACTAATTAGCCCATTATATCATCATTATGTGTGCTTCTTGACTCCACGTAACAGCAGACAGCAGTCTGGCCTGGGGTCTACAGTAAAATATGTCCCTGATGTTCTCTCATGACATTAAGTATCCATTCAGTATATCGTGTGACTGGTGCTCAGCTGTCAAACTATTTTAGAGAAATATTAAAATTAAATTTCTTTGTTCAATAGCTAACCTAAAATGCCTCTCTCTCCCTCTTTCTCTCTCCTCTCCCCCTCTCTCCGCTCTCTCTGTCTCTCTCTCTCTGTCTCTCTCTGTCTGTAGCTGGCTGACTTTGGCCTGTCCAACCACTTTAAGAAGGGCAATTTGCTCCAGACGTACTGTGGGAGTCCTCTATACGCCTCCCCAGAGATAGTCAAGGGACTGCCCTATCACGGCCCAGAGGTGAGAGGACAACACACACACACACACACACACACACACACACACACACACACACACACACACACACACACACACACACACACACACACACACACACACTTACACTGTTTCCCTGTGTTTCTCCTGGGTGTGTGTCAGGTGGACTGCTGGGCTATGGGAGTCTTGCTGTATGCGCTGGTGTATGGCAGTATGCCGTTTGACGGGGCCAGCTACAGAGCGCTCACAGAGCAGATCAGCCAGGGACGCTACCGCAGACCAAATCCTCCCTCAGGTAAGCCTACACATCACCTGCAGTCTCACAAGGATCTGTTAACCTGTTAGTCCATGACTGTCCTGTAAACCGTGGTGTTTGTACTGAGCCCTGCCTGTGTCTGTCCCCTCCACACAGATGCCTGTGCCCTGATTGACTGGCTGTTGACGGTGCGTGTAGAGGAGAGGGCCACGGTGGAGGACATAGCCAACCACTGGTGGGTCAACTGGGGCTATGAGGACAGTGTATGTGACTGCCCCTCATCCCCGCACCAGGACTGCCCCTCCCCGCTGCTCGCCCGCTACATCGACTGGCAGAACAGGGTTGCCACGGCAACCAGTTGTCCGAGCTCTGACCCTTCCGCTCACCCTCACCCGTTCTACTTCAGCTTCCCCCTGAAGGGTGATCGCGGGGGAGGGGGGAGGTCGAGGGGGGAGAGGTCAAGTATAAGGAAGTCGCGTAAGGAGAACGCTATCCCCCAGAATGCACTGGGAGTATGTAGTCCAGTTTGTACTACAACTGCCATCAACACCACCACCACTGCCACCTCCATTTCCTCTTCCTCCATAGGCCAGGTCGAGAGGAAGAAACCAAAGGGGATTCTGAAACCCCAGCGGAGCTTTGATTCAGCCTTCCTGCCCCCTCCTAGGGTGATGGGGGAGAACTCCTCCTCCCAGCCCTGCAACCTGCCTCCCCAATCCCACAGAGTTCACACACACACTCACTCACACAGTGATGGTCTGTCCACAAGCCTGCCTGCCCCCTCTATGTTCACCCATTCCTCCTCCAAGATGCCCAAAAAGGGGATCCTAAAGAACCTGTACGGTTGTGAGTCAGGGTACTGCTCATCCCCAGAGAGAGGGATGTCTGGAGCGGGCACAGGAGTAGGAGGTAGAGGGGTTGATGGAGATATGTGCTGCTCTTACAAGCCCCACTCCCGCTCCCCCAGCTCAGAGGACAGTCCAACGATGCGGACGGAAGCAGTGAGAAGGAGGAAAGGCATTCTAAAGCGCAACGGCAAGTTCTCACGCAGCCTGGACCTCCCTGATGCCCTTCATCCCTCCTTATCCTCAGCTCTGGCCCATTTCCCTGAGGCCCTGCACCAGCTCCATCAGGCCTCCGGGGGCAGCAGACCCCCCAGCGTGGTGAGTGAGGACAGCCTCCTCTCCTCCGATTCTTTTGACCTGCTGGACCTCAGCGCCCAATCACGCCGCAGGATCTTCTCCCGGGGCGCCCAACGCAGTGCTTGCAGCTCAGAGGAGGAACTCGAGGACCCGGTCGCAAGGGCAGCAGAAGGGATTGGATTTGGAAGAGGGCGGGGGCGGGGCAGAGAGGAGGAAGATGAGATGTCATTGGAGGAGAGACGGGAGATGCTAAGTTAAGATAAAGGTTGCGTTCCCCTGCTCAACCAATGGTTGCGTGCCACGTCATCGACTGTCCCGTCGGGCACCAGATTGCTATAACATATGATGTGGGTAGCTGATACATAAAATACCTATCCAGGTGTTGTAAGATCTGGCATGCATCAGCAACGCCTGGGTAGAGCAATGTGCCCACAATATGATACGCCCAAGAGATGACTGGACGCTTGTTATATCAGTTACTGGTGCTGTCTGATAGGCCCAAATTACTGACTGACTTTGTCTTTGCTAACCAAATGACAAATAACAATAAATAATTTGGCGGAAGCACCTAGTCATACAACCTGCAGTGATCGTATGTTGAAGGAAAGTCATCAAGAAATTGTTCATTTCATCATGATCAGTTACTGATTGGAATGGATTGAGACTGCTGTCCTAGTGATGGGATAAAACAGCTTTGTTCTCTTTAACTGTGTGAATGAAGCCATCACTGACTTTAAGGACTCCTATGTGAACTAACTCAACACTGTACAGGAGACCACATGGCATTCCCAATCTGGCCCTCATACCATCATGGCCATCTGATCATCCCCTACTTGCAGTTGGATCATTCATCCCACCTTCTCTCCCATGTAACTATTCCCCAGGTCGTTGTTGTAAATGACAATGTGTTTTCAGTCAACTTACCTGGTAAGATAAGGGTTAAATAAAAATAAAATGTCTATGGACTCCTGTGGAAACGAAGCTAATGTGCAATTATAAGACATAGTTAAAATTGTTCCTTTAATTCAAGCATGCTGTTTGCAGCATCAGACTTGAGTTGTTTGATTCCTGCATGGGCCAAATATACTGTATAATATACAGATTTTATGTGTTAATTCTAAGTCACTTTGGATAAAAAAATTATCTAAATGTCTGTACAGTGTATGTCTTTGACTGGGGTGAAACCAAATGGTGCAAACGTGGATGTGTTATATCTGTGCCACAAGACATGTAATATTACTCTTATTTCAAATGTTTAATCTGATTTTACCGACAGCATGAGCCTATATATATATATATATATATATATATATTTATCTCTGATGTCACAAGAGGCTGAGTGATGTCATGTTACCATGGAATGTGATCTTATGGTCAAACAGACTGGAAGATTGAATGAGACTTTGAGGATTTTAAATCTGGGATCTGTACGCTGGAAAAGTGTAAGGGTATGTGATTACATTTGACTGGGAGGCAAGGAGGTAGTTACATAAAGTATTATTGCTTTGGTTTTTGGATTGGTTTAACCGTTTTGGTACTGTGAAAGAAAAAATAAATACATGGAATGATGAAAATGAATACTTTTTTTCTGGAAATAGGCCTAATGCTTTCTGCTGTCTCACTTCATCCAGAATGGGCAACGACCAAAAAATACATTCATTTCTTATCATAAACTGCAGGAAGTGTTTGAGGTATTAACTTGACTGATTTGTGTCCCTGGCACTTTCACAGATGACTGGAGGTCTAGAAATAAGACGCTGAGAAAACATTTTGAGCCAATGGAGATGACAGATTAAACAAGCATTTACTGGACACAAAAATAGGAGCTTTTTAAAATACAATCATGATAGTGATTATAAAACGCCTATCTAATACCGAACAGAACAGCCATTTTTAGACAACACTTCTCTGTTCTCTGCAGTCGAGAGGCCTTTTCCCTGGGTTGACCATAAGTAGGGGAACATGAGGGAGAACAGAGCGCTGTGTTTATAATGTGCCAGTAGTGGTTGTTTTTGATCGATAGCAGAAACCATTCTGTCCCTCTACACAAAGACATATTTACTCTAAAGTCCATTTCCATGTTCTGTTCATTTGCTACGATTAGAAACCATCTGAAGTAGTGCACTCTACTGACTGGAGTCACAAACACAAAATGACTGATGCCTTGCCTCTCTGTTGCAAATGCAGTCCATACCACAATCCCCTCTATGGAGCGAGTCTAGGTCATAGTCTAGCCAAACCGTCACCATGTCACCTCATGCCATCAGAAAGACTGACACAAAGGCAGCCATTGTAATCTCAGGTTGACTCTAAAGTGTTTTTTTTCATCCGCATCAGAAAAGGATGGTGTTGCTTAAATGGCTAATCCTATTCTTTTCAGGGAGACTTAATGATGTCATGGCTCAGGCAACACTAAACTAACATTTACCCAAGAACGGTGGTAAGAATAACATTCAGCTAAGCAACACAGAACATTTGAATAATGGATTGTATGCAGTGAGAGTAATTTATCCCTCTCTTTAGTATCAGCTTCAAGAATCTTTCCCATTAACTTTGGAGCAGTGTGTTTATCTACTTGATACGTACAGTGCTTGCAAAAGTATTCACCCCCTTGGCGTTTTTCCTATTTTGATGCATTACAACCTGTAATTTAAATTGTTTTTTATTTGGATTTCATGTAATGGACATACACAAAATAGTCATAATTGGTGAAGTGAAATGAAAAAAATTACTTGTTTCAAAGAATTATAAAAAATAAAAACCTGATAGTGGTGCATGCATACGTATTCACCCCCTTTGATATGAAGCCCCTAAATTAGATCTGGTGCAACCAATTACCTTCAGAAGTTACATTATTAGTTAAATAAAGTCCACCTGTGTGCAATCTCAGTGTCACATGATCTGTCACATGATCTCAGTGTATATATACATTCACAGAAATACATCCACAGGTACACCTCCAATTGACTCAAATGATGTCAATTAGCCTGTCAGAAGCTTCTATAGCCATGACATCATTTTCTGGAATTTTCCAAGCTGTTTAAAGGCACAGTCAACTTAGTATTTGTAAACTTTTGACCCACTGGAATTGTGATACAGTGAAATAATCTGTCTGTAAACAATTGTTGGAAAAATGACTTGTGTCATGCACAAAGTAGATGTCCTAACCGACTTGCCAAAACTATAGTTTGTTAACAAGAAATTTGTGGAGTGGTTGAAAAATGAGTTTTAATGACTCCAACCTAAGTTTATGTAAACTTCCGACTTCAACTGTGTATATATAAATATATATATGTATATATCGTCCAATGAAATGCTTACTTGCAGGTTTACTTGCAGGCAACAACAATAAGAAATAATCAAATATAAGAATAGGAATATAAAGTAAATGGCAGTAGAATAGAATAAACATTTTAGCACAAGTATAATACAGGAAGGCACAATTTAGAATCTAATTGTTACATGTATTGGGAAAGGGGGGGATGGGGTCAAGTGTTTAAACTGAGCAGTATAACAAGAGTCTGGTAGGAGCAGTTGTGATGTGTGTGAAGCATGCATGTGTGTGTGTGTGTGTGTGTGTGTGTGTGTGTGTGTGTGTGTGTGTGTGTGTGTGTGTGTGTGTGTGTGTGTGTGTGTGTGTGTGTGTGTGTGTGTGTGTGTGTGTGTGTCTGTGTGCAAGGGGGGATGAATCAGAGCAGGTGGTCAGTCCAGTTCAAGTGTTCAGCAGTCTGATGTCTTGTAGATACCAACAGGCTCAAAGACAGTTTCTATCAGACTTCATGCTCCAATACCCAGAGTTGTATAGCTTTCTCTGACCCCTCTCTTTGGGTGATACTGTGAGGAATCACAGGATGTGTGATGCAGGTACAGTGGGGGAAAAAAGTATTTGATCCCCTGCAGATTTTGTATGTTTGCCCACTGACAAAGAAATGAAAAGTCTATAATTTTAATGGTAGGTTTATTTGAACAGTTAGAGACAGAATAACAACAAAAAAATCCAGAAAAACGCATGTCAAAAATGTTATAAATTGATTTGCATTTTAATGAGGGAAATAAGTATTTCACCCCCTCTCAATCAGAAAGATTTTTGGCTCCCAGGTGTCTTTTAAACAGGTAACTAGCTGAGATTAGTGTGGCTCAGTTGGTAGAGCATGGTGTTTGCAATGCCAGGGTTGTGGGTTCGATTCCCACGGGGGACCAGTACAGGGGAAAAAAAGAAAAAAAATGTATGAAATGTATGCACTCGGCTGGGACCATAGTCACCAAGAAAACAATTGGTAACACACTACGCCGTGAAGGACTGAAATCTTGCAGTGCCCGCAAGGTCCCCCTGCTCAAGAAACCACATATACATGCCTGTCTGAAGTTTGCCAATAAACATCTGAATGATTCAGAGGACAACTGGGGGAAAGTGTTGTGGTCAGATGAGACCAAAATGGAGCTCTTTGGCATCAACTCAACTCGCCATGTTTGGAGGAGGAGGAATGCTGCCTATGACCCCAAGAACACCATCCCCACCGTCAAACATGGAGGTGGAAACATTATGCTTTGGGGGTGTTTTTCTACTAATGGGACAGGACAACTTCACCGCATCAAAGGGACGATGGACGGGGCCATGTACCGTCATATCTTGGGTGAGAACCTCCTTCCCTCAGCCAGGGCATTGAAAATGGGTCGTGGATGGGTATTCCAGCATGACAATGACCCAAAACACACGGCCAAGGTAGCAAAGGAGTGGCTCAAGAAGAAGCACATTAAGGTCCTGGAGTGGCCTAGCCAGTCTCCAGACCTTAATCCCATAGAAAATCTGTGGAGGGAGCTGAAGGTTCGAGTTGCCAAACGTTAGCCTCGAAACCTTAATGACTTGGAGAAGATCTGCAAAGAGGAGTGGGACAAAATCCCTCCTGAGATGTGTGCAAACCTGGTGGCCAACTACAAGAAACGTCTGACCTCTGTGATTGCCAACAAGGGTTTTGCCACAAAGTACTAAGTCATGTTTTGCAGAGGGGTCAAATACTTATTTCCCTCATTAAAATGCATATCATTTTATAACATTTTTGACATGCGTTTTTCTGGATTTTTTTGTTGTTATTCTGTCTCTCACTGTTCAAATAAACCTACCATTAAAATTATAGACTGATCATTTCTTTGTCAGGGGGCAAACGTACAAAATCAGCAGGGGATCAAATACTTTTTCCCCCTCACTGTACACTGGACCATTTTTGGATTGAACAGAATACCAACATCCTTCACTAAACACATCAGTGACATGTTAGGAGACGCCAGTTGACGGAGTAGACTTCCACTCACAAACACTGCAGGCTGAGGTTGACTTGTGTACATATCGTGAATACATAACTCAACCTCAGCTTGCAGTGTTTGTGAGTGGAAGTCTACTCCGTCAACTGACGTGTTTAATGAAGGATGGAGTCCAGGGCTGTAGGTTGTTGTTGACAACCTTTCAAAACAGCTCTTGACTTCACATCAGGACAGAGCCATAACCTTACGTAACATCCCCCTTTAAAACGTTGACTTAATGTTCAGCTGACAGCTACAATGAGCAGTGGCATCAGCAGCCACTCTAACTATGCAATGGTCCTTCAATGGTCCGGTCTCCAGGGCCATATTTCCATTACACATCATTATTTAGGAAAACCTTTGGCCCCAAAACAAAACATAGAAGCATAGCCACAGTTTGTCCTTTCCAAACATTAAAAAGGATTCAAACTGCTTAATTTGAGAAATTAGGCTTTGGGCAATGAAAAAACGATAATAATTCAGGAACATACAGAGGAACATGAAGAGATTGTCTAATTTCCAGGGGTAGGGCTATTCATGTCTCAACTGGCTTTTCAAGCTGAGTGACAAATGCCAGATTTTGCACCATTTTACAGTTTCTGACCAAAGTCCTAAAACTGGCAACTTTGACAGTGTATGGAGTCAGGGTAAATAGTTTAAACCCTTTTGTCTTCAGAGATTGCCAAGTCTTGAGGTCAGATCATTGTATTGGACTGAAGTGGTACTGTTAGGTTAGTGTTAAGACATAGACAAACACACTATCCAGGATACACTTCCACACTCCATCCCCCAGGGGGCAGCAGCAACCTTGTCCAAATACTGAGCCTGGTTGATAAGCACATCATGTGTAGCCAATTAGGGGGATTGTTAGTGAGTGTCCCAGCTGGTAAGCCGTAAGGCTGCAGGTTTTGTTTGGTGGCCATGAGACCTTTTTTGGAGTTTTGAGTCTTTAGTTTGGGGCATGCCTGTATTTTTCAGTTTTGGAAGTTTATTTTCATCACCATCTGAACAAAAAATACTCCGCTTGGACTGGCCGACTAAGAGGTCAAGACGGAGCTGGCCCTGAACTCAGTAAGTTGCTGTCTCCCTGGGAACATGTACATTCAACACCTATGTGCATATGCTGATTTCTCACATGAATGCACACATCCATTGAGGTTACAGACCAGTTAACTAAACCTTAGACCCCTAGACTTAACGAGTCAGGTTCCAGACCAGTTAAATAGACCTAAGACCCCTAGACTTAACGAGCCAGGTTACAGACCAGTTAAATAGACCTAAGACCCCTAGACTTAACGGGTCAGGTTCCAGACCAGTTAAATAGACCTAAGACCCCTAGACTTAACGAGTCAGGTTACAGACCAGTTAAATAGACCTAAGACCCCTAGACTTAACGAGTCAGGTTCCAGACCAGTTAAATAGACCTAAGACCCCTAGACTTAACGAGTCAGGTTACAGACCAGTTAAATAGACCTAAGACCCCTAGACTTAACGAGTCAGGTTACAGACCAGTTAAATAGACCTTAGACCCCTAGACTTAGCGAGTCAGGTTCCAGACCAGTTAAATAGACCTAAGACCCCTAGACTTAATGAGTCAGGTTACAGACCAGTTAAATATACCTAAGACCCCTAGACTTAACGAGTGCAGCAAAACCAGTAGGCTAGTTATGGGTTTCATAACACAATCTGGCAACCATGGTGGGAGGCAGAGGTGGGTTTCTAGGCCTGAGGAGATCATATTTGTGGAAGCCTGACTCTGTTTGTGTTGCTCTGCAACTGAAATGTCACATGATCATATATTTTCCGTTTATTAATCAGTCAATCCGTTTGTCCATTTTTCATAGGTCTTTAATGTATGAGCATCAGCTAAATGCATTTCACACAAATGTGATAAAGACTAACAACCAAAGTAAACTCAGCAAAAAAGAAACGTCCTCTCAGCCTATTGCGGACAGTCTGAGCACTGATGGAGGGATTGTGCGTTCCTGGTGTAACTCTGGCTGTTGTTGTTGCCATCCTGTACCTGTCCCGCAGGTGTGATGTTCGGATGTACTGGTCCTGTGCAGGTGTTGTTACACGTGGTCTGCCACTGCGAGGATGATCAACTGTCCGTCCTGTCTCCCTGTAGCGCTGTCTTAGGCGTCTTACAGTACGGACATTGCAATTTAAGTTTTCATAACTGTGACCTTAATTGCCTATCTTCTGTAAGCTGTTAGTGTCTTAACGACCGTTCCACAGGTGCAAGTTCATTAATTGTTTATGGGTCATTGAACAAGCATGGGAATCAGTGTTTAAACCCTTTACAATGAAGATGTGTGAAGTTATTTGGATTTTTACTAATTATCTTTGAACGACAGGGTCCTGAAAAGGGATGTTTCTTTTTTTGCTGAATTTAGTAAGTAACAGAACGTGCCAAGTAATAACACGTGTCAATTTGGTACCACTGGCACAGAACCAGTGGTGGAAAAAGTACCTAAATGTCATACGACAGTAAAAGTTTAGATAACTTAATAGAAAGTTACTCAAGTAAAAGTGAAAGTCACCCAGTAAAATACTTAAATATTAAAAGTAAATGTAATTGCTAAAACATACTTACATAAGTATCAAAAGTAAAAGTATAAATCATTTTAAATTCCTTATATTGAGCAAGCAGGCGGCACCATTTTCTTGTTTTTAAAATGTATGGATAGCCAGGGTCACACTCCAACATTCAGACATCATTTACAAAAGATGCATTTGTGTTTAGTGAGTCCGCCAGGTCAGACGCAGTAAGGATGACGACATGTTCTCTTGATAAGTGTGTGAATTTGACAATTTTCCTGTCCTAAGCATTCAAAATGTAACGAGTACATCCCCCACCGGCCAGCCGGCTGTGGAGAGCGACACGGCGGCGAAACTTCCACCAGACCAGCGTGGCGTCCGGCTACTGGAGTGGAAGAACAAGAAAAAGTAGGTGGGCGTGGGTTCCCCAGTAGTTGTGTAGGTTTTCAACTTGCTTCAAGTAGCTACTTCGCTCCTGTAGTCCTCCGCAAGTAAGCAGTTGCTACATTGAAAGTCAGCGCGGTCCACATAGTCCAGGAACAAAGCAAAGTAAACACAGCTCCTGCAGCGCTGGAAACATTCAATAGCGGCTCCATTTGAGACCACCGAGCCAGCGAGGCTAGCTGGGCTTTCGTGTCTCTCCCACTATGCGTAATCTGGCAGGTTCCCGGGGCAGATAGCAGCGCTCACAGCAATTTAGCCCAACAGAGCCGCATGATCCAAAATAGAATAAAAGTATATGAAAACACTGTCAGCTTTTAAACCGAGGTCTTTAATTCAGGTTTCAGCGTTCAACAGGTTTCAACAACAACAAACATATGTTGTGTGTGTATGCATCCGTACCTACAGTGCATTCGGAAAGTATTCAGACCCCTTGACCATTTTCACATTTTGTTATGTCACAGTCTTATTCAAAATGTATTAAAAAAAAAATCTTCATCAGTCTACACACAATACCTCATAATGACAAAGCGAAAACATGTTTTTAGACATTTTTGCAAATCTACAAAAAAGACAAAACAGAAATACCTTTTAACATTAGTATTCAGACCCTTTGCTATGAGTCTCTAAATTGAGCTTAGGTGCACCCTGTTTTCATTGATCATCCTTGAAATGTTTCTATAACTTGTTTGGAGTCCACCTGTGGTAAATTCAATTGATTGGACATGATTTGGAAAGGCAGACACCTGTCTATATAAGGTCCCACAGTTGACAGTGCATATCAGAGCAAAAACCAAGCCATGAAGTCGAAGGAATTGTCTGTAGAGCTCCGAGACGGGATTGTGTCGAGGCACAGATCTGGGGAAGGGTAACAAAACATTTATGAAGCATTGAAGGTCCCCAAGAACACAGTGGCCTCCATCATTCTTAAATGGAAGAAATTTGGAACCACCAAAACTCTTCCTAGAGCTGGCCTCCCGGCCAAACTGAGCAATCGGGGGAGAAGGGCAATGGTCAGGGAGGTGCCCAAGAACCCGATGGTCACTCTGACAGAGCTCCAGAGTTCCTCTGTGGAGATGGGAGAACCTTCCAGAAGGATAACCATCTCTGCAGCACTCCACCAATCAGGCGTTTATGGTAGAGTAGCCAGACGGAAGCCACTCCTCAGTAAAAGACACATGACAGCCCACTTGGAGTTTGCCAAAAGGCACCTAAAGGACTGAATGCCAAGAGTCACGTCTGGAGGACCCTGATCGAACATCTCTGGAGAGACTTGAAAATAGCTGTGCAGCAACGCTCCCCATCCAACCTGACAGAGCCTGAGAGGATCTGCAGAGAAGAATGGGAGAAACAAATACAGGTGTGCCAAGCTTGTAGCGTCATACCCAAGAAGACTTGAGGCTGTAATCGCTGCCAAAGGTGCTTCAACAAAGTACTGAGTAAAGGGTCTGAATACTTATGTAAATGTGATATTTCAGTCGTTTTTTAAGAGAAATTTGCAAATAATTATAAAAACCTGTTTTTGCTTTGTCATTCAAATCAAATCACATTTTATTAGTCACATGCGCCGAATACAACAATGCAACAAGCCCCTAACCAACAATGCAGTTTAAAAAAAACGAATAAGAAATAAAAGTAACAAGTAATTAAAGAGCAGCAGTAAAATAACAATAGCGAGACTATATATAGATATACAGGTGGTATTGGTACAGAGTCAATGTGCGGGGCCACCGGTTAGTCGAGGTAATAGAGGTAATATGTACATGTTGGTAGTTATTAAAGTCACTATGCACAGATAATAACAGAGTAGCAGCGGCGTAAAGGGGGGGGGGGGCAATGCAAATAGTCTGGGAAGCCATTTGATTAGGTGTTCAGGAGTCTTCTGGCTTGGGGGTAGAAGCTGTTTAGAAGCCTCTAGTGTCGTGGAAAATTGTCTTAAAAGTAACACTCTTACAAGAACTTGTGAATTCAATATAGACTTTAATACAAAGTATCAAAGCCGAGCCGGTCCGCGGAACAACTGACTTTCTCAGGCCCCAGCTCTGCTTTTATGCACATACAATACATAGGTCCATCCTTTATGTAAATGAAGAAAAACCCTTTGTGCTTTCTGCCACCATTATCTTTCAATCCTATGGATAACGCCCACATCTGAGGATAACGCCCATATCTGCTCTTATTTCTAACATAATGGTGGCCAAACTTTCCTCACGTGGATATAAAAATAATGCATGCATCGCATGCTTACTCTTGGTGTTTGTCCCATTTTCCTTTCACATGTGTTTCTTTCTAAGTGCACCCAGTCCATATGTACTTAACTTGTTACCTACTTTCATGTACTTTTCTAAGTGTACCCTAGGCCGTGTGTACTTAACATAGGTTCATTCACCTGACTGCACTTTGCCATGGCTCTGTAGTTAGGCTGCCTGGCCCTCACGTGGTCCCCAACGTCCTTGTTATCTTTACTTAAGGTTAGATATGAATCTCCTCTTCCCCTAGTTAATGTATCTATGTCTTTCCTTCCTTCAGCACGTCTTCCTTTCTCCCACACTAGGACCTAGACTTGGTGCTCCGGTACTGCTTGCTGTGTGGTAGCAGAGAGAACAATCTATGACTAGGGTAGCTGGAGTCTTTGCAATTTGTAGGGCCTTCCTCTGCATGGTATAGAGGTCCTGGATGGCAGGAAGCTTGGACAGTTATCCCCATTATGGGGTATTGTGTGTAGATTGATGAGAGGGAAAAATGATTTAATCAATTTCAGAATAAGGCTGTAACATGACAAAATGTGGAAAATGTCAAGGGATCTGAATACTTTCCGAATGCACTGTATGTCTTAGCCTAACCACCGGCAGCTCAAGCTGTTGGGACATTCCCTAGCCATTCATCATTAATTCTTCTTTGTGCAAGAATGGGGGATTTGATTTGGGCAAACTGTAAAATGATGGGCTTTGTTGATGACCAGTCATCCATACCTTCCAGATAACTCACAATAATAACCACAGTGCAGTCTCACCTCACTCTCTGTTATTCACGTCCAGTCAGCATTTTAAAATGAATGGCTCATAGATTGATGTAAAAAACAATGCCTCTTTGGGCTCCAACCCCTCAAGGTAAGCACCATGTTATAAACTCCTATTTGAGCTATGGGCCTCCTTTGGTTTAGTTTGGTTCAGAAAAATCATGTAAGTCCATCTGCCTTCTAGCCTGGTCCACGATCCAACGATATCTGTTTTAGCCAACTCCTCTGGCTGTCATTGCCTTAACATAGCCTACATATTACAGAAAATGGCTTAAGATCTGGAAGCATGTTATACCCTCGCTAGCTAGCTAGCATTACATTCCCTATGGACCTGTACACTGATCGTAAAAGAGAAGAAATGTCTCTGTCTACTGGTGAAATACACTCATTACAACTCTAAAAGACTGCAGTGGACTGCTGAGCTGGGGCACAGAATGTAAAAGAATGTTGTGTAATATCGCATTAGTCTAATATATTGTCTTTTTTTAACGAACTACAATAACTTTTCTCCAGTCCAGGCATCCTGTTCCAGTCCATATTTGGGGGGTGTTTTCAGGGACAGGCAGTCGTGCACGAAGACAGCCGCCCAGATTATTTTTGACCAATGGCGTCCTGTACACAAGCCTCATTACTATTACAAAGATTTAAAAAAAACTGAGATTATCTCTGTGAATCATTTCCGGGTTTTATCAACGCAATGACATGATTAAAAAAATAATTGTACACAGTTTATATTTTCATAGAGTAAATGTTGCATACTTTGTCAGCTCTCCTTCCTATGGCTATTTGCAAAGAAGACAATGTTGTTTTCTATGTCCGCATGACATGCATACAGTAGTATCATGGGACTGTCAAATTACTTTGTATCTTCGTCTCTTTATACAATCTTTGATCGCTCCTCCCTCCTTCTGGTCGGCCAGCCCAGTAAAAAAGGGAACTCGTTTCGGAAAGAAATCCCGTTTAGTAGACAATTTAGTTGAACGCGCCATAGTTTAAAAATAGTTAGCGCGGAAGGAAGCCCCCAGTACCGGCTCGAAGGTGTTACCGGCACGGTTCAATCACCGATCATTATGGATATTCGAAAGCGTCCCAGAGAAGATTTGCCGAATACTAGTAGTAGTGATCAGTTCAAAACCCCGGAGAAGCGGGTTGATGAGGCGGCGTGGCAGGACTTCGCGAAGTGGGGTGTCGAGGACGTTTGTAGATACCTGCGTCAAGAAGGTCACAGGACATGGGAGGATACATTCAGAGGTGCGTTTGTTTTGATCAGCGTTTTTGCATATCTTCGCTATCTAACTACACATATTTCATTGAACAAGCTTGGCTTGAAACGTGGCTTGAAAGCTTGAAACTAAATTGTGATCCGTAAACGTGAGGGGGTCAAGAGCACCCAGAAAGACTACATTGTCCTTTGAACTACAGTACCTTAACTAGACTAGCAAGTTCTTATCGCTTTAACTAAGCACACACGGTTCTGGTTTAATGCCATGCAATTGAGCTGTGACATTTTATTCTCATTGTGCATATTTACACATCGTTAATGACTGACACACACAGGAAAGATGACCTGTTATTTTTGTTTTGTTTTTCCCCACACAGAGCAAAAGATGACAGGAGTGGGGTTACGATACCTCACAGAGACACTTCTGGATAAAATGGGTGTAGGGTAGGTGTGGTATTATGTTGGGTGTGGTGGTGGTGGTATGCAAATCTTCAGTGGCATGGCAATCAAATGTGCACCGTGCCCTCTAATAACCTTGGTTGATTTGTGACATGTTTTTCAGTCAATGCCTCGGGTTGTGGTGTTGTTGTTTGTGCTTTTCTGATTATGAAGTTGAACACTCTCTCTCTCTCTCTCTCTCTCTCTCTCTCCTCCTCAGGCCTCTAGGCACCCGGCTGCAGATCCTGCACAGTCTGAGGAAGCTGTGGCAGCTGGCAGCAGAGACCATCAAGGTAACACAGACTGCACAACTAACCTCTGTTATCCTCCTCAAAGGCTAAAGAGAGGGAAAGAAAGACAAAATGAGGGAGACGGATGTGTGAAATTACGTATTTACCTGCTTCGTTTAATATTAATAGATAACAATTATTCTTAACATTGGTCAAGAGAATTTCATAACTGTGCTTGAGAAAGGATGGGTTCCCCCCTCTCTTCTTCCTGCAGCTGGTCTGGGAATATCGTCAAGGACACCTGTTATATCGTCAAGGACAACCTGTTATATCGTCAAGGACAACCTGTTATATCGTCAAGGACAACCTGTTATATCGTCAAGGACAACCTGTTATATCGTCAAGGACAACCTGTTATATCGTCAAGGACAACCTGTTATATCGTCAAGGACAACCTGTTATATCGTCAAGGACAACCTGTTATATCGTCAAGGACAACCTGTTATATCGTCAAGGACAACCTGTTATATCGTCAAGGACAACCTGTTATATCGTCAAGGACAACCTGTTATATCGTCAAGGACAACCTGTTATATCGTCAAGGACAACCTGTTATATCGTCAAGGACAACCTGTTATATCGTCAAGGACACCTGTTATATCGTCAAGGACACCTGTTATATCGTCAAGGACAACCTGTTATTGTTTCCAACTTTCTGGGCTTCTGTTCAACTTGGTCACACGGCATAAGACAAATACCCTCTGAGAGTGACCGCAGTGTCTCAGTCATCCTGTTCTTCTCATATCTTTCAAGGGCACAGCTGTGTGGAGATATGAGATGAACAGAGGCTGGCTTGAACAGAGAGGAGTACGTTATAATGTTATCACTTGTTTGTGCGCAATGACCCGATACACATAGACACAGGAAGAAAACAAGATAGTGTACTGATCTGCCGGGGAGGGGTGGGACCAGCCATGACTAAGAGTTTTTAATTTAACAAGGCAAGTCAGTTAAGAACAAATTCTTATTTACAATGACGGCCTACTGGGGAACAGTGGGTTAACTGCCTTGTTCAGGGGCAGAACGACAGATTTTTAGCAACCTTTTGGTTACTGGCCCAATGCTCTAACCACTAGGCTACTGCTGCCCTTATATAAGACATCAGCATTTCCTGTATTGTCAGGCTCTCAAGATATGTACCGTCATCTATTCCAGAGAGAGAAAAAGAGGAAGTCTATTAGTATAGTCAGTAAGAGTATCAGCAATAACGTGTTTTATTGTCTCCTGTAGGTGGTTAATGACCCCATCCATGGCCATGTAGAGATGCATCCTCTGCTGGTCCGTATCATGGACACCCCTCAGTTCCAGAGGCTCCGCCACATCAAGCAGCTGGGAGGAGCCTACTTTGTCTTCCCTGGGGCCTCCCACAACCGCTTCGAACACTCCATAGGGTATGATTGTGGGTGCTTGAGTACTCCATAGGGTATGATTGTGGGTGCTTGAGTACTCCATAGGGTATGATTGTGGGTGCTTGAGTACTCCATAGGGTATGATTGTGGGTGCTTGAGTACTCCATAGGGTATGATTGTGGGTGCTTGAGTACTCCATAGGGTATGATTGTGGGTGCTTGAGTACTCCATGGGGTATGATTGTGGGTGCTTGAGTACTCCATAGGGCAGGGTTGGGCAATCATTTCGTCTTGAGGGCCACGTTGGGCCGCACAGATTTTATTTCCCGGACCGATTTCTTAGTCAAAGGCAATTTGCGGGCCATACATGCTTTCTATCTCGTTTTAGATGTTCAAGAGTGGCCTGGGTTTTTTTATTTATTTTTTTACCCAAAATTAATAACCCCTCCCTTAAGCAAAAAGAAAACGTATTTTTAACTCAAACCTCCCCTGGGCTGGATTGAATGGGATCTGGTCTGCGGGCTGTATGTTGCCCACCCCTGCCATAGGGTAGTATTATGTGTGCTTGAGCACTCCATAGGGCAGGAGTTCTCAAAGTGTGGTCCGTGGCCAGATTTCAGAATATACAGTGGCTTCAGAAAGTATTCACACCCATTCACTTTTTCCACATTTTGTTGTTTACAAAGTGGGATTCAAATGGATTGTCATTTTTTTGTGAATATTTTACACAAAATACTCTAATGTCAAAGTGGAAGAAAAATGTGAACATTTGGAAAAAATAAAATGAACACATCTTGATCACAAGTATTCAATCCCTAGATTCAATACATGTTAATCACCTTTGGTGGCAATTTACAGCTGTGAGTCTTTCTGTTTCTAAGAGCTTTCCACACCTGGATTGTACAATATTTGCACAGAATTTATTTTTATTCTTTGGACTCTGTCAAGTTGGTTATTGATCATTGCTGGACAGCCATTTTCAAGTCTTGCCATTAGAATTTCATGCTGATTTTTAAGTCAGAACTGTAACTAGGCCACTCGGGGACATTCAATGTCGTCTTGGTAAGAAACTCCAGTGTAAGGTATATTTGGCCTTGTGTTTTAGGTTATTGTCCTGCTGAAAGGTGAATTTGTGTCTGTAGAAAGCAGACTGAACCAGGTTTTCCTCTAGAATTTGCCTGTGCTTAGCTATATTCAGTTTATTTTTATCATTAAAAAAACCTCCCTAGTCCTTGCAATGACAAATACCCATAACATGATGCAGCCACCACCATGCTTGAAAATATGTATTTGCCCCAAACATAATGCTTTGTATTCAGGACAAAGTACATTTCTTTGCCACATTTTTGGCTGTTTTACTTTAGTGCCTTACTGCAAGCAGGATGCTTTGTAGTATTTGTATTCAGGCTTCCTTCTTTTCACTCCATCAATTAGGTTAGTATTGTGGATCCATCCTCAGTTTTCTATCACAGCCATTAAACTCTAACTGTTTTAAAGTCACCATTGACCTCATGGTGAATTCCCTTAGCACTTTCCTTCCTCTCCGGCAACTGAGTTAGGAAGGACGCCTGTATCTTTGTAGTAACTGGGTGTAGTGACTGTTTTACTCATCTACAAGTAGGTGCCCTTGGTGAGGCATTGGAAAACCTCCCTGGTCTTTGTGGTTGAATCTGTTTTGAAATACACTGCTCGACTGAGGGACCTTATACATGCATTCAGAAAGTATTCAGACCCGTTGACTTTTTCCACATTTTGTTACATTACAGCCTTATTCTAAAATGGATAGTTCTTTTTTTCAATCTACACACAATACGCAATAATGACAAAGCAATTAGTTCCAGTCACTGGCAGCAGAGAACTGGAAGGAAAGGCAAGTGGTGTTGGCTTTGGGGATGACCAGTGAGATATACCTGCTGGAGCGCGTGCTGCGGGTGGGTGTTGTTATCGTGACCAGTGAGCTAAGGCGGAGCTTTACCTAGCAAAGACTTATAGATGACCTGGAGCCAGTGGGTCTGGCGATGAATATGTAGCGAGGGCCAACCGACTAGAGCATACAGGTCGCAGTGGTGGGTGGTATAAGGGGCTTTGGTAACAAAACGTATGGCACTGTGATAGACTGCATCCAGTTTGCTGAGTAGAGTATTGGAAGCTATTTTGTAGATGACACCGCCGAAGTCGAGGATCAGTAGGATAGTCAGTTTTACTAGGGTAAGTTTGGCGGTGTGAGTGAAGGAGGCTTTGTTGCGAAATAGAAAGCCGATTTGATTTTGGATTGGCGATGTTTAATATGAGTCTGGAAGGAGAGTTTACAGTCTAGCCAGACACCTAGGTAGTTGTCCACATATTCTAGGTCAGAACTGTCCAGAGTAGTGATGCTGGTCGGGCGGGCGGGTGCAGGCAGCGAATGGTTGAAAAGCATGCATTTGGTTTTACTAGCGTTTAAGAGCAGTTGTAGGCCACGGAAGGAGTGTTGTATGGCATTGAAGCTCGTTTGGAGTTTAGTTAACAGTGTCCAAAGAAGGACCAAAAGTATACAGAATGGTGTCGTCTGCATAGAGCTGGATCAGGGAATCACCAGCAGCAAGAGCGACATCATTGATATATACAGAGAAAAGAGTCGGCCTGAGAATTGAACCCTGTGGTACCCCCATAGACTGCCAGTGGTCCGGACAACAGGCCCTCCGATTTAACACACTGATGGAGGCAAGAGTGTGCAAGGCGGTATTGATTGTGCCACTGTCTGTCACTCAAATGTTTCTCTTGACCTGTGCATCTACAATATAAACTTTAATTCATAGGCTAGGTTGTAGCAACCTCCACGATGGGTATTGAAAGGATTTTGTAATATCTGTACATTATAGGAACACCTGTAATTACAAAAGTACAATGATGAATGTTTTGCTTGAGATTAAGAATCAGTGGTAGACACTTTGTAAGTGCATGAAGAGGTCACCTGTACACAAGTCATATGCCTGTTTGTTGAAACTATATTTTCATTTCCTGTTCATACTCTGTTCTAGTCTTTCTTCTGGTAGCACATGATCTCAATAGGAAGTAGAAGGATTGGAAAACTAACTGCAAATTATGAGCTTATATGGTATTAAAGTTAAGGGACATCACCCTGGGCGGGGTGAAACTCAGTAAGGGATAAAAAGGGGAAACACCATATTTTGAACTGAGTGTGTTACTTGCAAATTACTATTAGTGTATGCTCTGGGTTGCAATCCTTATTAAACAAACTAACCTCTGATCAAATAAGTTTCCGGTGGTCTCTTGTATGAACAGGGCAGAAATCCCTAACAGTACAGGGACAATTTGAGTATCATGTAGTAGCCTAAACTTATCGATGTTACACTGAGCTGGGTGAATGAAATATGAATGATAGTCATCCAATATGCTGTAATAGAAATAAGGTAATGCTCATTAAAAAACTGCATCCTCCCTCATCTTAAACGGCACCGACCGCCACTGGAGTACTTATATAGTCAATTTACTTTAAGGGAAGCTTAGGTTCCACCCTTCTCCCAAAGTGTATAGCCTATGCTTACACCAATCATATGCTTTTAAATCCATAGTGGGAAGTGTGCAAGTGCACACTTCTGGAAAAGCGTGGAGAATTGGGATTCAGCCTATGTGGTTTCAGAGGCCCTATCCTGCATTTAAAAGACAACAGAAACTGGCCTAGTTGCTTTTCAGACCCGAGCCCCTTCCCTAAGCCGAGCCCCTTCCCTAAGCCGAGCCCCTTCCCTAAGCCGAGCCCCTTCCCACCCCTGTGGTAGCCTGGCAGGTTTAATGGGTTGTACAATGATTATTCATTGGTTGTGTTGTGGTTGTGTTTTCAGGGTGGGCTACCTAGCAGGTCGGCTGGTCCAGGAGTTCATTATTAATTGGTTGTGTTGTGGTTATGGTGTTTTCAGGGTGGGCTACCTAGCAGGTCGGCTGGTCCAGGAGTTCATTATTAATTGGTTGTGTTGTGGTTATGGTGTTTTCAGGGTGGGCTACCTAGCAGGTCGGCTGGTCCAGGAGTTCATTATTAATTGGTTGTGTTGTGGTTATGGTGTTTTCAGGGTGGGCTACCTAGCAGGTCAGCTGGTCCAGGTGTTGAATGAGAGACAACCTGAGCTCCTCATCTCCAGTAGAGACATCCTGTGTGTCCAGATTGCTGGGCTCTGTCACGACCTGGGTGAGTCTCCCTCCCTCCCTCCCTCCCTCCCTCCCTCCCTCCCTCCCTCCCTCCCTCGTTTCCAATCTTATTCTGTTCAATGTGATTTCTTTCCAGGTCATGGTCCTTTCTCTCATATGTTTGATAGGATGTTCATCCCCAAAATGTGTCCAAAGTCCAAGTGGAAGGTAAGACTACAGTCTGAATAACCTCCTCTTGTCATAGCATTCTCTCCTCATCTTCCTGTGTGGGAATGTCTGTGTCACATGTATATTTATGTGTGTGTTACAGCACGAGGAGGCGTCCCTTGCGATGTTTGACCACCTGGTGTCTGTGAATGCCTTAGAGCCGGTGATGAAGGATCATGGCCTGGTCCTACCTGATGACCTGGTCTTCATCAAGGAACAGATCGCGGGACCACAGAACACTGTCCCCCCCAGACAGGGGGTGAGTCAAGAACCCTGCCCCTCTCAGACAGGGGGTGAGTCAGGAACCATGCCCCTCTCAGACAGGGGGTGAGTCAGGAACCCTGCCCCTCTCAGACAGGGGGTGAGTCAGGAACCCTGCCCCTCTCAGACAGGGGGTGAGTCAGGAACCCTGCCCCTCTCAGACAGGGGGTGAGTCAGGAACCCTGCCCCTCTCAGACAGGGGGTGAGTCAGGAACCCTGCCCCTCTCAGACAGGGGGTGAGTCAGGAACCCTGCCCCTCTCAGACAGGGGGTGAGTCAGGAACCCTGCCCCTCTCAGACAGGGGGTGAGTCAGGAACCCTGCCCCTCTCAGACAGGTGGTGAGTCAGGAACCCTGCCCCTCTCAGACAGGTGGTGAGTCAGGAACCCTGCCCCTCTCAGACAGGGGGTGAGTCAGGAACCCTGCCCCTCTCAGACAGGGGGTGAGTCAGGAACCCTGAGTCTGTCAGATAGCTAGTTAGTGTCGTGGAAAATTTTCTCAAGAATATAACACTCTTACAAGAACTTGTGAATTCAATATAGGCTTTAATACAAAGTAGCAAAGCCGAGCTGGTCCGCGGAACAACTGACTTCCCTCAGCGCCGGCTCTGCTTTTATACACATACAGCATATAGGTACATCCCCTATGTTAATGCAATTACTCCCCTTAGTCCTTCTGCCACCATTATCTTTCAGTCTGAGTTCTTTGCTTGTTCACGCCCAATAACGCCCACATCCGCTCCGGTTTAGATTATAATGGTGACGGGACCCCTTGTGTCATACAAAAAATAATACGTTTATTGCATAACTGTTTCACATGTTGGTCAGTTTGCTACCATCCTCCTTCCTGTTTCCTCCTGACATTAGTATGTCAGATGGCACAAATGTATTTATGGTCTCAGCTAATGTACTCGTGTACATTAGCTGAATGTAGTCTTTGGCATGATATCCTACTCAGAGATGACAAATAAACTGCGTGCCCACACCTCTCCATCCGGTCAATGTAAGTGTTGTCCTTATTACTTCCTCAGCATATCCGCTGCACCTAGTTACATTACATTAACTCCCACATAAATCCCTTCTCTGGGACTAATTAGTCCCACAAACTAACACCTAAGTAATAGCAAAAGGATGGAAGCAAAAAGATATCAACCGCATACACACAAATATAATAGGAATATGGAACGAAATGTGAAAAAGGCGCACAAATAAACTGGACCAAACATCAATGACTGGAACGAATTGCAAAAATCACTGAAGCTGGACTTATCTCTCTCACTAACTTTAAACATCAGCTGTCAGAGCAGCTGATCATTGATCAACCGATCATTGCACCTGTACACAGCCCATCTGTAAATAGCCCAACCAACTACCTCGTCCACATATTGTTATATATTTTTGCACCCCAGTATCTCTACTTGCACCTTATCATCTGCACATCTATCACTCCAGTGTTAATGCTAAATTGTCATTATTTTGCCACTATGGCCTATTTATTGCCTTACCTCCCTAATCTTACATTTGCACACACTGTATATAGATTTTTCTATTGTATTATTGACTGTATGTTTGTTTATTCCATGTGTAACTCTGTTGTTTTTTGTCGCACTGCTTTGCTTTATCTTGGCCAGGTCGCAGCTGTAAATGAGAACTTGTTCTCAACTGGCCTACTTGGTTAAATAAATACAATAAAAACTCTGGTTAAGTATCCCTTGAACTAATTTGGAGTTACTGTACATGCTCAGATTTCAAAGGATTAGTCTAATTCTGAGTCTGTTGTCTTTCCACAGTGGCCTTATAAGGGTCGCCCGGAGGATAAGTCTTTCCTCTATGAGATTGTAGCCAACAAAATCAGCGGCATCGATGTGGACAAGTGGGACTACTTCGCTAGGTGAGTCCCCCAGTTGGAGTTGATCTCTCTTATAAACCGTCATCAGTTACTGGAGTAAGCTATATAGAGTACCACGGTATGTGTCGTAATACCCATAAAACCTAGCGGCCAATAATTTTTCCCATAGGGGATTTTATAAACACTTAAAATAAGGGCTGTGTTTCGTTCTGATAACTGTAAATCTCTCTAGGACAGGGTGACTTGTATCAATATATTTGCCTGTATTTAGAGCTAACTGTTGATAAGTCACCTCATCCAAGAGATTTACATGGTTATCAAAACATCACACCAGGGTAAGCCTACAAGAAACACAGCCCTCATTTTAAGTGTTTCTAAAATCCCCTATGAGGAAAAATGATTGGAACCATTTCCTTGTTTGACCACTAGGTTTTATGGGTGATATGACCCCTCCACTGTGGGGCTCTATTAGAGATCTAACAATACATAGGACCACTGGTGTACACTACCGTTCAAAAGTTTGGGGTCACTTAGAAATGTCATTTTTTTTAAAGAAAAGCAAATAAAAATGTCCATTAAAATAATATCAAATTGATCAGAAATACAGTGTAGACATTGTTAATGTTGTAAATGACTATTGTAGCTGGAAACGGCTAATATTTAATGGAATATCTACATAGGCGTACAGAGGCCCATTATCAGCAACCATCACTCCTGTGTTCCATTGGACATTGTGCTAGCTAATCCAAGTTTATCATTTTAAAAGGCTAATTGATCATTAGAAAACCCTTTTGCAATTGTTAACACAGCTGAAAACTGTGGTGCTGATTAAAGAAGGCCAGTTTTATTGCTTTTTTAGACTAGTTGAGTTTCTGGAGCATCAGCATTTGTGGGTTTGATTACAGGCTCAATGTCTAAAAAAAATGTGTTTACCTTTTATTTAACCAGGTAGGTCAGTTTAACAAGTTCTCAACTGTGACCTGGCCAAGATAAAGCAAAGCAGTGCGACAAAAACAACAGAGTTGCACATAAACAAACGTACAGTCAATAACACAATAGATGTTTTCTATGTACAGTGTGTGCAAATGTAGAAGAGTAGGGAGGTAAGGCAATAAATAGTCCATAGAGGTGAAATCATTACAATTTAGCGTTAACACTGGAGTGATAGATGTGCAGATGATGATGTGCAAGTAGAGATACTGGGGTGCGAAAGAGCAGGAAGATAAATAACAATATGGGGATGAGGTAGTTGGGTGTGCTATTTACAGATGGGCTGTGTACAGGTACAGTGATCGGTAAGCTGCTCTGACAGCTGATGCTTGAAGTTAGAGGATATAAGTCTCCAGCTTCAGTGATTTTTGCAATTTGTTCCAGTCATTGGCAGCAGAAAACTGGAAGGAAAGGCGGTCAAAGGAAGTGTTGGCTTTGGGGGTGACCAGTGAAATATACCTGCTAGAGCGCGTGCTACGGGTGGGTGTTGCAATGGTGACCAGTGGGCTGAGATGAGGCGGGGCTTTACCTAGCAAAGACTTATAGATGACCTGGAGCCAGTGGGTTTGGCGATGGATATGAAGCGAGGGCCAGCCAACGAGAACATTCAGGTCGCAGTGGTGGGTAGTATATGGGGCTTTGGTGACAAAACGAATGGCACTGTGATAGACTACATCCAGTTTGCAGAGTAGAGTGTTGGAGGCTATTTTGTAAATGATATCACCAAAGTCAAGAATTGGTAGGATAGTCAGTTTTACGAGGGTATGTTTGGCAGCATGCTTGAAGGAGGCTTTGTTGCGAATAGGAAGCCGATTCTAGATTTAATTTTAGATTGGAGATGTTTAATGTGAGTCTGGGAAGAGAGTTTACAGTCTAACCCGCACCTAGGTATTTGTAGTTGTCCACATATTCTAAGTCAGAACCGTTCAGAGTAGTGATGCTAGTCGGGCGGGCGGGTGCAGGCAGCAATCGGTTGAAGAGCATGCATTTAGTTTTACTAGCATTTAAGAGCAGTTGTAGGCCACGGAAGGAGTGTTGTATGGCATTGAAACCCGTTTGGAGGTTTGCTAACACAGTGTCCAAAGAAGGTCCAGATGTATACAGAATGGTGTCGTCTGCGTAGAGGTGGATAAAATAATCACCTGCAGCAAGAGCGATTATTTATATATCTCATTGATATATACAGAGAAAAGAGTCGGCCTGAGAATTGAATCCTGTGGCACCCCCATAGAGACTGCCTGAGGTCCGGACAACAGGCCCTGTGATTTGACACACTGAACTCTGTCTGAGAAGTAGCTGGTGAAACAGGGGAGGCAGTCATTTGAGAAACCAAGTCTATTGAGTCTGCCGATAAGAATGCGGTGATTGACAGTCGAAAGCCTTGTCCAGGTCGATGAAGACGACTGCACAGTACTGTCTTTTATCGATGGCGGTTATGATATCGTTTAGGACCTTGAGCGTGGCTGAGGTGCACCTGTGACCAGCTCGGAAACCAGATTGCATAGCAGAGAAGGTACGGTGGGATTCGAAATGGTCGTTCATCTGTTTGTTAACTAGGTTTTTGAAGATTTTAGAAAGGCAGGGCAGGATGGATATAGGTCTATAACAGTTTGGGTCTAGAGTGTCTCCCCTTTTGAAGAGGGGGATAAGCGCAGCAGCTATCCAATCTTTGGGGATCTCAGACGATACGAAAGAGAGGTTGAACAGGCTAGTAATAGGGATTGCAATCATTTTGGCGGATAATTTTAGAAAGAGAGGGTCCAGATTGTCCGCATTCAGGGCTCCAACCACCCAATTTATAATTGGAAGAAAGTGTACTTTGGGCAACTTTCCATCAATCTCTCTCTCCCTCTCTTTCTGTTTCAATTATGTTTTATTTTAGAGCAGAGGAAATTAATAAAAATGTACATTTTGTTTAGTGAGCTATTATTATTTTATTTTTTACTTAAATGACAACAGGAACATACAAACAATTACGTCAGGAGTATTACAACAGGACAGCAGTTTAAACACATTTAAACAAAATGGATACATAAAGAAAAGGATAACCCAGACTGAAGACCAAACC
This sequence comes from Salmo trutta, assembly GCF_901001165.1. Taxonomy (NCBI): domain Eukaryota; kingdom Metazoa; phylum Chordata; class Actinopteri; order Salmoniformes; family Salmonidae; genus Salmo; species Salmo trutta. The sequence continues at coordinate 33,312,133 of NC_042986.1, read as the reverse complement.
AACACTCTCTCTTTCCCTCCCCATAGGGACTGCTACCACCTGGGCATCCAAAATAACTTTGACTACCATCGCTTCCTCAAGTTTGCTCGTGTGTGTGAGGTAGATGGGAAGAAGCAGATCTGCACTAGAGAAAAGGTGAAGGCTTGGCCCTAGATTTCACCTCTCATTCATTCCTTTCATTGTTATGTTTTCATTCAACTTGAAGTAATGAGGTATTAGCCTAGTTTAGTGGTGATATAGACTAGGCCCAGCTATAGACTAGTGTCCTGTCTAGGGGGTGTACTTGTACATCAAGCTGCCTCACGCTACAGAATCAGGAGATGGGGCAGGAGCCTATGGGCCGCTCTGGCTCGGACAAGGTCACTTACGTTACCGGTGATATCCATGTGTGTTGTCCGCATTCAGGAAGTGGGTAATCTGTACGACATGTTCCACACACGCAACTACCTCCACAGAAAAGCCTACCAGCACAAAGTGGGACACATAATAGAGACAATGTAAGTGCTCTCACATCAACAGCTATTCATTCTACTGTTAAATATCTAGCTGACTTACAATCTCTTATATAGTCATACATTCAGGTGTTTTTCTGCTGTATGTTATGGGTTCAAAATGACATGTTTGATTTAAGTGCGTGTGTGGATGTCTGTCTTGATTCAGGATCACAGAGGCCTTCATCAAGGCAGAACCCTACATCCAGATTCAAGGTTCAGAGGGAAATATGTTCACCATCTCCACAGCAATATATGACATGGAGGCCTACACTAAACTCACTGGTCAGTTCAACCACATAGAAATATAATATGTAGAATGGCTCTGGTCTTGTCTACTCTCTCATTATATGGTTCAAACCTCTTTGGTTGTCAGGTTTTTATTCTCGGTGTCATGACTGCCCTAACAGGCTGGGTTGGTCAGACCGGTTCTCTGTCACGTCCATAATCACCGCCTGGGTTTGGTTTGCATGATTAACCTCTTCTCTTCCCACACTCCTTGTCTCTCTCTCTGTCTCCTCCTTCTCTCCCCTGCCCCCTCCCCCCCCATGTAGACCATGTGTTTGAGCAGATCCTGTACTCGTCATCCTCTGAGCTGGCCGAGGCCAGAAAGATCCTCCAGGACATCACCTGCAGAAACCTCTACAAGAATGTGGGACAGACCCAAGCCAAGAAACGTGTGGAGGTCTCACAGGTGTGTGTGTGTGTGTGTGTGTGTGTGTGTGTGTGTGTGTGTGTGTGTGTGTGCATGTCTGAGGGATGGAGGGTGAATATCCTCCCATGGCTTTCTAGGTGAGCTTTTTTAGAAGATCCATATTATGTGCCTCTCATCCTCCTCTTCTCTCGCCCAGGAACAGCTCCTGAAATGGGCAAGTGAATTGGCGACGTGCAGGCCTGAGAGCGACCTCCAGGGCGTCACTCTAGAGCCAGGGGACTTTGTAGTCAATGTGAGTGTCAGAAAGATCCTCCAGGATCTCCACAGCAATATATGACATGGAGGCCTACACTAAACTCACTGGTCAGTTCAACCACATAGAAATATAATATGTAGAATGGCTCTGGTCTTGTCTACTCTCTCATTATATGGTTCAAACCTCTTTGGTTGTCAGGTTTTTATTCTCGGTGTCATGACTGCCCTAACAGGCTGGGTTGGTCAGACCGGTTCTCTGTCACGTCCATAATCACCGCCTGGGTTTGGTTTGCATGATTAACCTCTTCTCTTCCCACACTCCTTGTCTCTCTCTCCGTCTCCTCCTTCTCTCCCCTGCCCCCCCAGGGGACTTTGTAGTCAATGTGAGTGTCCAGTGTTTTTACCTCAATCAGGGAACTGATCAAAGACAAAACATGTCACATAACATGCCCGTCTATAGATAACCCTTTATTACTGTTTGCTTTATTGGAAGTATGTCAATCAATAACATTTATTTTTATAAAGCCCTTTTGACATCAGCAGTTGTCACAAAGTGTTTTACAGATACCCAGCCTAAAACTCTAAAGAGCAAGCAATGCTGATGTAGAAGCACAGTGGCTAGGAAAAACTCCCTAGAAAAGAAGAAACCTAGAGAGGAACCAGGCTCTGAGGGGTGGCCAGTCCTCTTCTGACTGTACCAGGTGGAGGGGGGGGGTTGGGGAGAGGGAGAGGGAGAGGGGGGGGGGAGAGGGAGAGGGAGAGGGGGGGAGAGAGAGAGAGAGAGAGAATTTTTTGTCATTATTTCATAATGCATTTAATGTTTTATAAAAATGATTGATATCGAAAACCGTGACACTTTTTTTAATAACCGAACCGACCTAGAAAAGCACTAATCGCTCAGCACTACTCTCTTTGCCTCTTTATCTATCTCTTTCTGTCCCTCTTTCTTTCTCTTCATCAGATCATCAACATGGACTGGGGTATGAAGGAGAAGAACCCCATCAACAACATGCGTTTCTACTGTAAGAATACCCCAACCAAAACCACCCAGATCAGCAGGGACCAGGTCAATACTAAAATGCACACTCAAATCTTTTTAGAAATAGTCTTTTTGGATCTTGAAAACATTATTTGACATGATTATTCTCCCCTGTAGGTGTCTCAGATGCTGTCAGATCGGTTTCATGAGCAGCTGATCAGGGTCTACTTTAAGAAGAGAGATGAGAAGACTGTGGAGGCAGCTAAGATGAACTTTGTCAAGTGGTGCATGGACAACAAATTCTCCAAGCCTCAGGTCAGGAGGCCTGTCTTTCATTTACTGTATGGATCTCTTTATCTCAAACTGTTAGCGTTGTGTGGGGAAGATGGCATTCGAGTGCAAGGCTAAGCCAGCTAGCTATGACCAGCTTACCTGCACCACACATAATCAATTAAAAAAATGCTTTTATCGGCTGATGTAAAAAGGACTTTATGTCACAAAGTGCTGTACAGAAACCCAGCCTAAAACCCCAAACAGCAAGCAACGCAGATATAGAAGCACGGTGGCTAGGAATAACTCCCTAGAAAGGCATGAACCTAGGAAGAAACCTAGAGAGGAACCAGGCTCCTAGGGGTGGCCAGTTCTCTTGTGGCTGTGCTGGATTCATAGATGACCAGCAGGGTCTAATAATAATAATAATAATAATAATAATAATAATCACAGTGGTTGTAGAGGGTGCGACAGGTCAGCACCTCCATGAGTAAATGTCAGTTGGCTTTTCCGAGCCGATCATTCAGAGTTAGACAGCAGGTGCGGTAGAGAAAGAGTCGAAAACAGCAGGTTCCGGGACAAGGTTGCATATCCGGTGAACAGGACATGGTTCCATAGCCGCAGGCAGAACAGTTGAAACTGGAGCAGCAGCACGACCAGGTGGACTGCGGACAGCAAGGAGTCATCAGGCCAGGTAGTCCTGAGGTATGGTCCTAGGGCACAGGTCCTCCGAGAAAAGAGAAAGAGACAGACAGAGAGAATTAGAGGTAGCATACAGGACACCGGATAAGACAGGAGAAATACTCCAGATATAACATATTGACCCTAGCCCCCTGACACACACTATTGCAGCATAATTACTGGAGGCTGAGACAGGCGGGGTTGGGAGACCCTGTGGCCCCGTCCAATTATACCCCCGGACAGGGCCAACCAGGCAGGATATAACCCCACCCACTTTGCCAAAGCACAGCCCCCACACCACTAGAGGTCTTCAACCACCAACTTACTACCCTGAGACAAGGCCAAGTATAGCCCACAAAGATCTCCCACACGGCACGAACCCGAGGGGGGAGCCAAACCGGACAGGAAGATCACGTTAGAGACTCAACCCACTCAAGGGATGGCATGGAAGAGCGCCAGTAAGCCAGTGACTCAGCCCCGTAATAGGGTTAGAGGCAGAGAATCCCAGTGGAGAGAGGGGAACCGGCCAGGCAGAAACAGCAAGGGTGGTTCGTCGCTCCAGTGCCTTTCTGTTCACCTTCACACCCCTGGGCCAGACTACACTCAATCATAGGACCTACTGAAGAGATGAGTCTTCAATAAAGACTTAAAGGTTGAGACTGAGTCTGCGTTTCTCACAAGGATAGGTAGACCATTCCATAAAAATGGAGCTCTATAGGAGAAAGCCCTGCCTCCAGCTGTTTGCTTAGAAATTCTAGGGACAATTAGGAGGCCTGCGTCTTGTGACCGTAGCGTACGTGTAGGTATGTACGGCAGGACCAAATCGGAGCGATGGATAGGAGCAAGCCCATGTAATGCTTTGTAGGTTAGCAGTAAAACCTTGAAATCAGCCCTAGCCTTAACAGGAAGCCAGTGTAGAGAGGCTAGTACTAGAGTAATGTGATCACATTTTTTGGTTCTAGTCAAGATTCTAGCAGCCGTGTTTAGCACTAACTAAAGTTTGTTTAGTGCTTTAGCCGGAGAGTAGAGCATTGCAGTTGTCTAATCTAGAAGTGACAAAAGCATGGGTTCATTTGTCTGCATTTTTGGATAAAGTTTCTGATTTTTGCAATGTTACTTAGATGGAAAAAAGCTGTCCTTGAAACAGTCTTGATATGTTCATCAAAAAAGAGATCAGGGTCCAGAGTAACGCCGAGGTCCTTTACAGTTATATTTGAGATGAATTGTCAGATCCAACAGAAGATCTCTTTGTTTCTTGGGACATAGAACTAACATCTCTTTTTTTTGTCTGAATTTAAAAGTAAAAAATTAAGTAAAAATAAAAAACTTCCTAATGTCTGAAACACAGGCTTCCATGGAGGGCAATTTTGGGGCTTCTCCATGTTTTATCGAAAATGTACAGCTGTGTCAAGTCCGCATAGCAGTGAAAGTTAACATTGTTTCCGAATGACATCACTAAAATGGAACCTTGAGGAACACCGAAACTTAGTTGATTCGTCTGACGACAAACCATCCACAGAGACAAACTGATATCTTTCCGACAGATAAGATCTAAACCAGGCCAGAACTTGACCGTGTAGACCAATTTGGGTTTCCAGTCTCTACAAAAGTATGTGGTGATCGATGGTATCAAAAGCAGCACTAAGGTCTAGGAGCACGAGGACATATGCAGTGCCTTGGTCTGACGCCATTAAAAGGTAATTTACCACCTTCGAGTGCAGTCAGTGTTATGATGGGGTCTAAAACCAGACTGAAGCGTTTCGTATACGTTGTTAGTGTTCAGGAAGGCAGTGAGTTGCTGCGCAACAGATTTATTTATTTAATTGAGGGGAATTGGAGATTCGATATAGGCCGATTAGTATTTCATATTTTCTGGGTCAAGGTTTGGCTTTTTCAAGAGAGGCTTTACTGCCACTTTTAGTGAGTTTGGTACACATCCGGTGGATAGAGAGCCGTTTATTATGTTCAACATAGGAGGGCCAAGCACAGGAAGCAGCCCTTTCAGTAGTTTAGTTGGAATAGGGTCCAATATGAAGCTTGAAGGTTTAGAGGCCATGACTATTTTCATCAATGTGTCAAGAGATATAGTATTAAAAAACTTGAGTGTGTCCCTCCCTCTCCTGGCAGTGTTGTGAAGACTCAGGACAACTGAGCTTTGGAGAAATAGAGATTTAAAGAGGAATCCGTCATTTGCTTTCTAATGATCATATTTTTTTCCACATTTTAAAATTGACTCTGGTATCTGTTTTGTTTTCACGTTTGTTTAGGACGGAGATTCGATTGCACCGGAGCTCACCCCTCTGAAGCGAAGCTGGGCCCACAATGATGATGAGAACCATGAAGGAGCGGATATCCAGGGAGGAAGAAGCAGTGCTGCAGTCAACATTGGACAAGCGAAGGCAAAAGCCAGACTCTTTTAGGAGGATGGCAGTTGTCACCAATCCTGGTTCTGGAGAGCTACAGGGTATGCATGGTTTTGTTCCAACCCAGCACTAACACACCTGATTCAGCTATTCTAGGTTATAATGATTGAGTAGCTGAATCAGTCGTGTTGATGCTGGGTTGGAACAAACCGTTGCATGCCCTGGTGCTCCCTAGGGCTAGGGGTTGGGGACCAAAGATGGTGGATAAATGATGTCTTGCTCAGGCCATTTACCGTTGAAAAAGTGTCATTGTTCTAGTCTTAAAGGAAAACTCCACCCAAAATGCTATTTTTTTTGTCATTAGTCCATTGTTGATACAGCACCAATTGTTTTGCATTTCAGCAATCAAGTTAAAGATATCTAACTTTCAAAACTAAGCATCATACCTGCTGTATTTCTGTATTTTGAAAGTTATGCAGTATATCTTGAGAACTTGATTGCTGAAATGCAAAACATTTTGGGAGTATATCAACAATGGTCTAATGAAACAAATACCAAAGTATAGTTTTTGGGATAGCAGCTGGGTCTGGTCTGCTTAGTTCATTGACTCTATATGAACCAGAGAAAATTAGGGAGTTGGAGATCAGTGTCCTTGGGCAACATCCAGAAGAAGTCCTTTGGCTCAGGGTTCTGTTCTCTCAGGTCTGTTAGGGATTATATCATATAGTCTTTATTTTATTCGCTTTTTATCTCGTTTTTATTTGAAGCATATGTTATAGGTTTTTAAGTGTGGTTATTTTGCCTTGTGCCATTATCGGAGTCATTGTGGTATTACATTGTACGAGAAGTGTGGGAGCATGTGAGTGTGAAAGTAGTTGCGCCAGGTTCCTCACTTTTCCCTGGCTATGCATCTTGATGTGCCACTATCATACAGGCATGTTTCAGATAGCCTAGCAGCAACTGTTACATATTCATCCAACCTGATGAAAGTTGTTCTCAAACCCTTTTTGGACAATCATGTTTGTTTTACATTGTAGCTGAATGTGTAATTATTCCATGGTATTGTTTCACCATTGTTTGTCTTTCAGGACATTGTCTTATAAGCATGGTTTCTACAAGGTTTTAGTTTATATATAGGCACCCACCATAGTTAACCTGGTCGTTGACATACGTACAGTATGTTTGCTGAGGTAGGGTTTGACTAAAGCACATACAGATCAGAGATCTGTCTACCGTATAGCTTGATTATTTTCCCACAAGTTGGTCACTTTAACTGACAAACAGAGATGGGTCACAGTGTGCAGTGCAGCGTGGGTAGTGTTGTCAGTTATATATACACAATGCATGCGGTGTGTGATTCAGATCTGAAACTTTTTTTGATTTTGGTTTTGATTCTCTGACATTGGTTTTGATTTTGAAAAGGGACTGTTTCTGATTAGTGTGGTGTTTTTCTAAGTGCTGCGTTATCACATCGTTTAGATCCATGTTACCTACCTACCTGTCTACTGACTGGTATCATGTGTGAGTCTGGTTATGTTCATTTAAACAATATAAACACAACGTTTACCGTACAGTCTGCATCAAGATCAGTCCACAGGTGTTGGTTATTGATGGTATGTTTGTTCATTTAATTATGTGCTTTGTGTAATTTTTTTTAATATAATATATTTATATATTATATAATGAAAGACAAATTGTAGAGACAGTCTCACCGTTTGAGGGATTTTATGATACAGAGTGCAACTGTCAAAAGCTGTGAAATACAACTCTTTTCTCTGCCTGGCTATCTGACTTCTGTTTTCTTAGAGCTCTGTGTAGATGTATTTTGGCACAGGTCTGAGATCAGCGTTCCCTCACTATATCCTCAATTTAACCATTCGAGGGGTGAACTCAAAGCTGACGTGATCAGTTCTGTGTCTTTGAACGTCATCCAGTGTTTCACATCTTTCTCCACTAGAGGGCGATACAGACGTCCCCTTTCCATAGAGGGGATTTTCTGTAAAGCAGAAACGGCTCTGGCAACAACCACATATCTAAGTATGTATACAATACATGGCTCACTGACAAAGGGATACACACACTGAAACATACACACACTTAGACAGACAGTAATACCAGTCAGTCTAAGAATTTTGCAGGAAAGGATTGTCAAACTGTCCTGGCCCGAGTCTGCTGTGGAAATTACTATTCTATTTCTGGTCGTAGTCACAGAGGAATGAACTTCTGTTGTTTGGACAGGAAAGTTATATTACAGGAAGTGGAAGTAAAAAGCTGCCCTGCTACACGCACATACTCTTCCATTGCACATCCTGTGGCACTGATTCTCAGAGCCAGCCGAGGTATACCCACCCCTCCCTCCCTCACACCACCACAAGGCCAACTGCCTGCTATAGTATTTTTATAATCTTCATCCTCCCTGACCTGTTGCTCCCCTTCTGGCGCCAGTGGTCTCAGCGCCCCCCCCATCCCCCTGTCTCACACACGGACTCGGCCCCCGTATCCCCCTGTCTCACACACCCCCCCAGCCCCTCCATGGATAATTGAGACCAGCTGTTGCAAGGTGCCTTCCCTCCACCCCCTCCTCCTCTACCCCTCTGTTACCCTCCTGCTGCACTTGCCTCTCTGGCAGATTGGATTGGTATTTGTAGACCCCTCCTTGCTTTTCCAACACAAACACAATCCTCCCATTCCATAGGCCTCTAACTGTGCTTGTCAATACCCATCAATTGTGATGATGGATTTAAAAATGTGATTGTATTACCTGCATACTTGTGTGAGAGGCTGCTTTCTATGTGTTTGTCATTGATCCCCTGTACATTCTGAAACTCACATAAACCAATATTAGACATTAGTGATTTACACTCACAAACACACACTGGGGGTGAAGATATGGGGAGCTGATCTCCTCAAGACCTGACACAAATGGGCCAATGTTGGCAAAAAGCTAGCCCAGCCGACACTGGAAGGAATGGGGGTTATGTATTCCTGCACATGACTCTATCCCAGCTGGTCCTATGGGGTCATAGCTACTGTGTGTGTGTGTGTCATGGCCTCTCATTGGGGGGTGAGACGGTGCGGCTCCAGACCCCCCATGGTAGGATTGCTCAGGGAGTCTGCAGGGACCCTGCTACTTTGATGCCCCCACCCCCTGCCAGGACGTTAATGAGGGGCGGTGGGGGATCTGACTGGAGCAGTGATGGTTGTGTATGTGATACAGAGAGAAAGAGAGAGAGAGAAATAGGAGTATAGTTGTGGAGAATAATATATATAGAAGAAGGAGAAGAATATAAGAGTAACTCCACAAAGCATTCAGTCCTTATCTGGTTAAACACCTCATCCCTATCTGTCAACCTATGAGGGTAAAGCGCAATTGATTTGGAGACGAGACCTAATAGACTTTTGGAACTGAATTCCAATTTAGAAAAAATAAATAAAAAAAATTGAACATAAATTACACTTTGAATTGAGTGAATAGACGTTGAAATGGAATTGACCCCAATGCTGCTTGGTAGTCCGTTGTAGCTCAGTTGGTAGAGCATGGCGCTTGCAACGCCAGGGTTGTGGGTTTGATTCCCGCATGATAATGTATACCCTTACTACTTTAAGTTGCTCTAGATAAGAGCGTCTCTTGTATGACTCAAATGGACATCTAGAAGCTGAGAGACTGATGGTGGTGGGAGGTTGTTTCTGTTTAAAGTGCGGCAGTGCAAGTCCAGGCCAGCATGTATGGCAAAGGACTGGGACTCAAAACAGGTGCTCTCTTTCTTTCTCTTTCTTTTCATCTTACTCTTTTTTCACTCATTCTCTCCATTTCTCTCTCCACACCTGCTGAGGCGTGAGGGCTTTTGCTGGGAGAGGAGAGGAGGAGGGAGAGGGAGGATGGGGAGCGAGGGTGGAGGCTGAGCTTAGGGGGGGCAGTAAATGCTTTATTAGTCCTTTCTTTACCTCCCTCCTTATCCCCTCTTTCCCTTGATGTGAGGTGTCAATTCTAGGTGGATTAGATATTTGTTGCTCATTTAGCGCTCCAGTGATAGAGGCAGGAGGGAAGGAGAGAGGGAGAGGAGGGAAGGAGAGAGGGAGTGAAATGGGGAGAGGAGTGAAAACCTGTTAATGGAGAGACTGTTAGAGTGATAGTGAGAAACGCTTAAGTCACCTCTGTTTAAAAAGAAGATAAATGAAAGACAAGTTGGCTAAATGTCCTGATATGCTAAAGTGTCGGTTTCCTGGCTTCCTAGCATCCTTTCCTGCCCTGTGTCCTCCGATCTGAAAGAGCAACTCCACCATGCCTTGTGTATCAATGACTCTATCTCAATGAATCATGGAGCAACACTCATGGAGCAACACTAATGCATTTGACACAAACAGCAACCACAAGAGCAACACAAAACCCTCCAAACTCTCAAAAGAGCAAGCCAAGGAGTGTGTTGCTAGGAACAAATCCAACATGTACATTGTATCTCCAAGGTTGATGGGGCCTTAAAATAGGAGAGGTGGAGCTGGGCCACTTTAGACAATTTGAACAGTCTTTTATAATCTGAGTGACTGATCCAGGTTCTAGATCTCCAGGACCCAGGGGGTAGTGGGGTGGTGGGTCCAGATTTATACAGCTGTTTGGGATAACTGGGGTAGAATCTTGTCTGTCACTGGAGAGGGGGGGACGGGGGGACGAGAGAGAGAGATCCATAGTCATCAAATGAATTTTAGAGTTGTGTATTGAGGATTAGGAGTTTTACAGTAAATTAACCAGAGAAAGGGGATGCTTACACCTCCCTCCCTCTGGCCTGTCTGATGATCCTCTGGTAATCATGTCCCATTTGGCTAGCATTTATGACATCCTGTCTTCGGTGTGTGTGTGTGTGTGTGTGTTTGTCCTTGGTGGCATCTCTCTGTAATAGAACGGATGAGGGCCAGAGCATGTGAGCGGAGTTGAGCTGTTGGAAACCCGCTCATCCCTCATGGAGCACCGCTCCAGCGCCTCACGTCCTTTCCAACCGCTCTGCTAAAAACCGCTCCGTGCTCACAGGAAAAAAACTGCCGCTCCAAATTCACTCATAAATGAATTATTTAAGCTATAGCCTACAAAGAAATACACTGTGAAGCATTTGCGAAGGCGACACAATAGGCTGGTAGGGACATAAAGAGCTCAGCATTTAAACAACATTTTGTTGTGTTAAATCATTATATATATAAATTGTGCATATAGGTTGTGACTTACTTACAATTAAATACAAATTAAACAAAAAATGACTTATTAGTCCCTTTTTAGAAACAGTAGTTTGGCTAGTCTGTGGCTTCAGGCTCATGTGATGGTGCCTGGAGAGAAGGCCAGCAGCAGAGAATACCCTCTCCACACTTGCAGAGCCATGGGGGATGCAAAACACCCTTTGGCCACTCTTGCCAGGCTGGGCAGAGATGCAGAGTTGTTAAATAAAAAAAATCTATAGGTAGCTCTAAAGGTTTTTAGGCAAAATAACCCAATCAAAACAGAAAGCTTCTTGACCATGGAAATATGCCAGGCCTATTGGGCCAAAATCAATTAATCTATAGATAATAGAACAAAAATGAAGGAAACGTTTAAGAGATCAGATTTTTTGTTTATAAATACTTTGCTACTGTGACACAGTTATCTTCCCACCTTGTTCCTTTTTGTTAGCGTGTGCAGGTAGGAAGTAGACCACAGGAGGTTGGTGGGGAGAACGGGCTCGTGGTAATGACGAGTGGTACTGGTGGAATGGTATCAAGTACATCAAACACATGGTGTGCAGGTGTTTGATGTTCATTCCATTTGCTCCGTTACAGACATTATTATGAGCAGCCTCCACTGAAGTACACTGTCATGCCTTCAGGATATGTGTCTTTTCAGATTACACAATGACTATTTAGTTGTGGACACTATATCACCACACTCCCTCTCTTGCTCTTGGTCCTCGTTTTTGTAAATCACCTTGATTTAGCACCTGTGTGTTCTATCAGTTTCTTTATGAAAATATTTTGCAAACTCCATGACAGTAGCTAAAGCAAAGGGCTATAGCAGCACACAAGTAGACTACAAATGCATGCACTCGTGAAGTGAATGGTATTGGAGCACTACTGGAACGAAAATGAAGCGGGTGAGAAGACCGACACTCCAGCCTTTGGGAATCTTGCTCCACGCGCCAGTCAAATGGGGCACACTCCAGCTCCGCTCCATACTCCACGCTCCTGCTCCACCCCATGTTCCACTTCACACTCCTGCTCCGCTCCATGCTCCACCCCATGTTCCACTTCACGCTCCTGCTCCGCTCCTGCTCCACTCCGCGCTCCACTTCATGCTCCACTCCACGCTCCGCTCCAGCTCCACTCTGATATACTCTGATGAGGGCACATCTGGAAAAGCTTTTGCACAGAGCTAAATTGTTTGGTTGGTATGTGTGTGTGTGTGTGTGTGTGTGTGTGTGTGTGTGTCTGCGTCTGCGGGGGTCGGTGGCACCGTGCCGAGGCAGTCATGTGGGAATCCTCTCAGCATTGTCCGGGGGGGGGGGGGGGGGGGGGGTGTTTTCCTTTGGGTTCAAGAAAACAACCTGTCAAGTAATGACTTCAACGTCTGAGGGAGAAGAGGGGGAGTGAGGGGAGGAGGAGGGGATGAAAGGGGGATAAGCATACGTACCTGCAAATTACTCTATCTCAGCTGGTCCTGAGGAGTCAGAACTATGGTGTGTGTGTGTGTGTGTCTCTCTGATTAACTCATTTCATCCTATTTAAATCTTAAGTACAAGCCATATAATTATGTAAAAGGAATAGGTATTCAAAATAGGAAAGCATTGAAATACAATGACCATAGCTCCTCATATTAATTCATCACACTGGCAATTTAGTATTTTATAGAAAATATAGCCATGGTGGAAATGTGAGGGGCACAAAGTATTTGAAGATGGCTGGGGGGTGGTCCATACCCGAAAATTTTGCATTTTTCAAACACCTGAAAAAGCTTTTTCCTGCAATCTAGAGCCATAATTATTATGCTTAATTCTATGTAAAAAATATGTTTATTAGGGCCCTCCCGAGTGGCGTAGCGATCTAAGGCACTGCACTACTACAGACCTGGGTTCGAGCTCAGGCTGTGTCGCAGCCAGCCGCAACTGGGAGACCCATGAGGTGGCACACAATTGGCCCAATATCGTCCGGGTTAGGGGAGGGTTTGGCTGGCCGAGATGTCCTTGTCTCATCGCGCTCTAGCGACTCCTTGTGGCGGGCTGGGTACATGCATGCTGACTTCAGTCGCCAGTTGTACGGTGTTGTAAGTCTCTTTTCAATAACGACTGTGTGAAATATCACACAAGAATAGTACTTTTCATTACTATATTAATCAATACCGTACTTACAGTTCGTAGACAACAAACATCTTTTCGAGCTAGTGAATTAGCTTAATTAGCTAGCTAGTCGTTTCAGGTAACTTAACCTATACTTATAGTACCTTCAGAAAGTATTCACACCCCTTGACTTTTTTCACATTTTGTTGTGGAACAGCCTGATTTTTCAATTGATTCAATGAAGATTTTGTGTCACTTGCCTACACACTTCACACACACACCATAATGTGAAAGTGGAATTATGTTTTTCGGAATGTTTACAAATTAATTTGAAATGAAAAGCTGAAATGTCTGGTGTCAATAAATATTTGGTTATGGCAAGCCTAAATGAGTTCAGGAGTAAAAATGTGCTTAACAAGTCACATAATAAGCTGCATGGACTCACTCTGTGTGCAGTAATAGTGTTTAATATGATTTCTGAATGACTACCTCATCTCTGTACCCCACACATTATCTGTCCCTCAGTCGAGCAGTGAAAGTTTAGCACAGACTCAATCACAAAGACCAGGGATGTTTTCCAATGCCTCGCAAAAGGGCACCTATATAGAATTATTGCCACCAACAAAATGTTGAATATTTGGGGCATAAAATCATCGAAGCTCTGCAGATTTTGTTGTGAGGATACAGAATCAATATACCATTTATTTTGTTATTGCCCTCAGGTAGCCTATGTCTAGTCTCAGGTTCAGGAATGGCTGAAAATACAAAACATTGATCTTATATTGACCCTAGAAATAGTACTGTTGGGAGATATGGAGAGACCGGGTCAGTCAATTCCTAATATACTAATACTCTTAGTAAAATTATTTATATTCAACTTGCAATCTGTGGATTCTATTCGATTAGATAGATTGAAATTGTACGTTCAACATCACAGCATAGTTGAAAGATATACACTACCGGTCAAACGCTTGGGGTCACTTAGAAATGTCCTTGTTTTTGAAAGAAAAACACATTTTTTTGTCCATTAAAATAACATCAAATTGATCAGAAATACAGTGTAGACATAGTTAATGTTGTAAATGACTATTGTAGCTGGAAACTGCCGTTTTTTTATGGAATATCTACATAGGTGTACAGAGGCCCTTTATCAGCAACCATCACTCCTGTGTTCCAATGGCACATTGTGTTAGCTAATCCGAGTTTATAATTTTAAAAGGCTAATTGATCATTAGAAAACCCTTTTGCAATTATGTTAGCGCAGCGGAAAACTGTTGTCTGATTAAAGAAGCAATAAAACTGGCCTTCTTTATACTAGTTGAGTATCTGGAGCATCAGCATTTGTGGGTTCGATTACAGGCTCAAAAAGGCCAGAAACAAAGACCTTTCTTCTGAAACTCGTCAGTCTATTGTTATTCTGACAAATGAAGGCTATTCCATGCGAGAAATTGCCAAGAAACTGAAGAACTCGTACAACGCTGTGTACTACTCCCTTCACAGAACAGCGCAAACTGTCTCTAACCAGAATAGAAAGAGGAGTGGGAGGCCCCGATGCACAACTGAGCAAGAGGACAAGTATATTACAGTGTCTAGTTTGAAAAACAGACGCCTCACAAGTCCTCAACTGGCAGCTTCATTAAATAGTACCCGCAAAACACCAGTCTCAACATCAGCAGAGAAGAGGTGACTCCGGGATGCTGGCCTTCTCGGCAAAGTTGCAAAGATAAAGCAATTTCTCAGACTGGCCAAAAAAAAGAAAAGATTAAGATGGGCGAAAGAACACAGACACTGGACAGAGATATGGCTTTTTCTTTTCATTTCACAAGGCCAAATGTACACTCGAGTTGCTTACCAAGACAACATTGTTCCTGAGTGGCCTAGTTACAGTTTTGACTTAAATCATCTTGAAAATCTGTGGCAAGACTTAGCTGTCTAGGAATGGTCAACAACCAACTTGACAGAGCTTGAAGAATATTTTAAAGAATAATATTGTACAATCCAGGTGTGCAAAGCTCTTAGAGACTTACCCAGAAAGAGTCGTAGCATGAATCGCTGCCAAAGGTGATGATAACATGTACTGATGAATTGACTCAGGGGTGAGAATACTATATACTATATATACTATAATACTATATATTTCTATATTTAATTTTCAATAAAGTTGCAAACATTTCTAAAAACATGTTTTCTCTGTCATTATCGGGTATTGTGAGTAGATGGGTTAGAAAATAGATTTGGAATTCAGGCTGTAATACAACAATATGTGGAATAAGTCAAGGCCTATGAATACTTTCTGAAGGATTTTCTTTGGCCAAAAAATAATTCCTGCTTACATTGCTCTCGTGGAATGACGTACCTTGAGCACTAGAGACATCAATTGCTAATTCACGTCAAGCTTCTGGCAATATTATTCCATCGTTTACATTTTTGTTGCCTGAATGCCTAGTTGTGCAATCATGCCAACTCCTTGTCACTAAATTCTCATTCCAAAAATGTTTAGCTTTACAATGAGCAGTGGCTCACTCATGTCAGTCATGGCTTGATTGATGTGATTGTCTTTATTGCCTTGGCTGGTCAGTGGAGAGTGGTTTAGTATTGTGGTGGATAGAGGTGATCTTAAATGTCACAGAGTTGGAGAAAGCAGATGGAGACAGGGTTGTGTTCAGTCCGTCACAGCCCACTGACCAGCCCAGTGTGTGTGTGTGTGTGTGTGTGTGTGTGTGTGTGTGTGTGTGTGTGTGTGTGTGTGTGTGTGTGTGTGTGTGTGTGTGTGTGTGTGTGTGTGTGTGTGTGTGTGTGTGTGTGTGTGTGTGTGTGCGTGCGCGTGCGTGCGTGGAGACACAAGTCTCTGCACAGACGGACAGGTGTTAGGGACAGGAGGTGCCGTGTGGCCTGGGGGCGTGGTCAAGTGGTGACACACCTGTCACTACTCGCACAGGAGGGTCCTGTTACATAGGAACACACACACCTGCATCTTCCCTGCCATTGGCTCTGACATGCAAATGCCAAGAGTAGCTTTCGTTCAGGCAGTGTATATCACTTAGCCATGAAAATCCAGTCCATTTTTCTCAGTAACCCTAGCCAAGGAAAACATGCCAGGGTTAACTCTATATGCCTTTCACACTATCATCACGTTGGAGACTGAGAGAAGTATGACATATGAGAACAATGATGTTACGTATAGGCCTGGGTGTGTGAAAGAGAAGAGAGAGAGAGGGGGGTGGGAGAGAAGGAATGAGAGAAAGAGGGAAGGACCGGTTCTTGGTCTGATTTAGGTCTTCATCTACCATGAGATACATTTCCATTTGAGTCATTTAAGATCTTCCCGGGTCAGTAAGGATATTGTTACGTCTGATGCTGTGCTATAGGGAGGAAAAGGAACGCCTCATATGGATCAAACTAAAGAAGGTTGAACAATTAAAGTGTTATTGAAGCGAAGTGCAAGTGAAGGGGGCCAAAGATTCCAATCGTTTCATTCAGTATAAGAATGAGATGAAGTGGGATTAGACAGTGATGTCATAAATCTCAACATTCCTCAGGAAGGAATGTGCTCACTACGAACCAAATGGATCTCCAACTATACTGTCAATCTTAACCTGTGCGCGTGTGTGTGTGTGTGTGTGTGTGTGCGCGCGTGTGTGTGTGTGTGTAAGGGGACTCCGGTGTGTGTGGCTTTAAGTTGCTGTAAGAACTTGGAGATGGTTGGATAAGCGTCTGGCCTGGAGGTTTGGATTTCAGGCAGGTGCATTTGTGTGCCCTTCGGCTGCCCGAGGGACAGGATGAGACGGGACAGGAGAGGAGGAGGGTGGGGGAGTGGGAAGGAGGAGGGAGGTGGGGGATGCAATCTGTGCTCACTCACAGACAGTCATTCAAGCTCTCACTCACTCACTCAGACAGATCCCACTGGGCACAAACTGGTTGAATCAACGTTGTTTTAACGTAATTTGTAGACGTATTGTGACGTGAAATCTACGTGGAAAATACATTACATTTTGAAAAAGTTATCAAAGTATACTGTTGTTTTGAGAGTGAAATTTGAACCAAAGGATTATGTCACCATTGTAACCAATTTTCAACATAGAAATACCTTCTATAAAAATATGTTGAATTTGTGCCTTTGAAACAACGTCAGATCTACAACTTTATATCCACTATAAGAAAAAAACAATAGGTTGGGCAGCACCTCCTACTGGAGAGTTGACCTATGTACAGCTATTCATTTGGTCTCCCATTCAGGGTTTTTACCAAGCCCAGCTCTGCTTAGCTTTTATATTTGTTACTTACAGTGCAATTGTGAGAATGATTATTGAGAAATATATTAATAAATAAATATATTCACTGTTGCTATCGAAGTCATTCGAAAGGGCAGGTTTAACAGAGCAAATTAAATGTAACTATTATTATCAATGATACTATTTAGGCCTATATAGCATTTGCAAACGTCATCAACAGCTGTTGTTTCAATTCAACCCAGAGTTCAACTAAACATAGACAATACATACACTACCGGTCAAAAGGTTTTTTCTTTATTTGGACTATTTTCTACATTGTAGAATAATAGTGAAGACATCAAAACTATGAAAGAACACATATGGAATCATGTACTAACCAAAAAAGTGTTAACAAATCGAAATATATTTTATATTTAAGATTCTTCAAATAGCTACCCTTTGCCTTGATGACAGCTTTGCACAATCTAGGCATTCTGCGTCTCACAAAGACACAAAGACACAAAATTTCCACCAGTCTAATGTCCATTGCTCGCATTTCTTGGTTCAAGCAAGTCTCTTCTTCTTATTTGTGTCCTTTAGTAGTGGTTTCTTTGCAGCAATTTGACCATGAAGGCCTGATTCACACAGTCTCCTCTGAACAATTGATGTTGAGATATGTCTGTTACTTGAACTTTATTTGGCCTGCAATTTCTAAGGCTGGTAACTCTAATGAACTTATCCTCTGCAGCAGTTTAACTCTGGGTCTTCTATTCCTGTGGCGGTCCTCATGAGAGCCAGTTTCATCATAGCACTTGATGGTTTTTGCGACTGCACTTGAAGAAACTTTCAAAGTTCTTGAAATTTTCCGGATTGACTGATTGTCATGTCTTAAAGTAATGATGGACTGTTTTTTCTCTTTGCTTATTTGAGCTGTTCTTGCCATAATATGGACTTGGTCTTTCACCAAATAGGGCTATCTTCTGTATAACCCCTACCTTGTCACAATACATCTGATTGGCTAAAACGCTTAAGAAGGAAAGAAATACCACAAATTAACGTTTAAGAAGGCACACCTGTTAATTGAAATGCATTCCAGATGACTACTTCATGAAGCTGGTTGAGAGAATGCCAAGAGTGTGCAAATCTATCATCAAGGCAAAGGGTGGCTATTTGAAGAATCTCAAATATAAAACCCTTTTTTGGTTACTATGTAATTCCATATGTGTTATTTCATAGTTTGATATCTTCACTATTATTCTACAATGTAGAAAATAATACAAATAAAGAAAAACCCTTTAATGAGTAGGTGTTCGAAAACTTTTGACTGGTAATGTATTGGCCTTGGGTTTCAAGCTGTGGTTGATTTCAAATTTCATCTTCAAGTTAATCATTGATACACTATATATACAAAAGTATGTGGACACCCCTTCAAATGATTGGATTTGGCTATTTCAGCCACACCCGTTGCTGACAGGTGTATAAATCGAGCACACAGCCATGCAATCTCCATAGACAAACATTGGCAGTAGAATGGCCTTACAGAAGAGCTCAGTGACTTTCAACGTGGCACGTCATAGGATGCCACTTTTCCAACAAGTCAGTTACTCAAATGTCTGCCCTGCTAAAGTTGCCCTGTTCAACTGTAAGTGTTGTTATTGTGAATTGGAAATTTCTAGGAGCAACAACAGCTCAGCCCCGAAGTGGTAGGCCACACAAGCTCACAGAACAGGACCGCCAAGCGCTAACGCATAAAAATCGTCTCACTACCGAGTTCCAAACTGCCTCTGGAAGCAACTTCAGCACCAGAACTGTTTGTTGGGAACTTCATGAAATGTGTTTCCATGGCCGAGCAGCCCCACACAAGCCTAAGATCCCCATGCACAATGCGAAGCTTCGGCTTGAGTGGTGTACAGGTCGCCGCCATTGAACTCCGGAGCAGTGGAAACAAGTTCGCTGGATTGATGAATCACGCTTTCCCATCTAGCAGTCCGATGGACGAATCTGGGTTTGGTAGATGCCAGGAGAACGCTACCTGCCCGAATGCATAGTGCCAACTGTAATGTTTGGTGGATGAGGAATAATGGTCTGGGGCTGTTTTTCATGTTTCGGGCTAGGCCCCTTAGTTCTAGTGAAGGGAAATCTTAACGCTACACCAAACATTGACATTCTAGATGATTCTGTGATTCCAACTTTGTGGTAACAGTTTGGGGAAGGCCCGTTGCTGTTTCAGCATGACAATGCCCCTGTGCACAAAGCGAGGTCCATACAGAAATGTTTTGTGAGATCAGTGTGGAAGAACTTGACTGGCCTGCACAGATCCCTGACCTCAACCCCATCGAACACCTTTAGGATGAATTGGAACGCTGCCTGCGAGCCAGGCCTAATTTCCCAACATCAGTGCCCAACCTCACTAATGCTCTTGTGGTTGAATGGCAGCAAGTCCCCGCAACAATGTTCCAACATCTAGTGGAAAGCCTTCCCAGAAGAGTGGAGAATGTTATAGCTGCAATGGGGGGACCAACTCCATATTAACGCCCATGATTCTGGAATGAGATTTTTGACGAGCAGGTATCCACATAGTTTTGTTCATGTATTGTATGTTGGATTCACGTCTCCATCTCAACCAAGAATCAAAGTTAAAGAACATGACTAAATCAAATCAAACTGCATTTAAAGTTAGATTTTATTTGATTTAGTTCTATTCTTTGACTTAGATTTTTGGATGAGATGGAGCCGTGAATCCAACATATCAATTAATAATTTGTAGACCAACTGGCTCTTGAATTGTGTTTGGTTGTCAACGCAACCAAATATCAACATTTGAAGGAGATTTATCTTCTGCTTGGATAGTTCCATCTGTACCACTGACATAGTCTGGCTTTAATTCCAGTTTGTCTACAAATTAATAATTGATATGTTGGATTCACGTCTCCAACTAAACCACAAATAACAGTTAAAGAATGGAATTAAGCCAGTGGCTCAGATGAAACTATCCAAACATAATTCAATAATAATTTTGTAATACACTAAATAGCCTAAAGTTAAGGCTAAAGTATCAGTAACACATTCATGGCCACATTTTGTGGTAAGCCTACTGTGACTATAAATGTCTTATGTAATTATAAAAAGCGTGCATGTTCAAGATAGCATGCAAAGGTCACAGGTCTGTGGAGATCTTCACAGTGGCTGAAATAACCTGTGTAGAATCTGATCAGCATTGATCACTTGCACCATGTACTTTAATGTAATCTCAACTGTAATCCAGGTCACTTGGTTGTGCTATTAGATGAAGTACAGTGATAACACATTAACTTGTGTATAAATACAAAATATCTGACATTGTTTTCCTATTTGAACTTTGTTGTGCTTTTAAATGGTTGAAAGCGCAGTGATAACACATTTAGACAACTAAACCAAAAATCTTTATTTTTGATGAAATTTTGGGGAATTTTAAAACAATCTACCTGCAGTGAAGCAGTGAAGCCGCTCAACATTCCATTCAGTCATCCAGCAGACACTCCCGTCTAGAGCGACCCACAGGAGCAACCAGGGTCAAGCGTCCCGCCCAAGGGCACAAGAACAGATCCCTCACCCAGTTGAATCTGGGACCCAAACCAGCCACCTCTCGGCCACCGGGCCACCAACCATCCAAGATCCCCCCCCCACAGTATTTTATTTATTTTTATTTAACCTTTATTTAACTAGGCATGGCAGTTAAGAACTAGTTCTTTTTTACAATGATGGCCTCCCCTGGCCAAACCCGGACGACTCTGGGCCAATTGTGTTTAAATGTGAGTGTGTGTATGCATGTGCATGCACATACAACTACAAGCCCCTGCAAGGCATCAGCCTCAGGAAAACAGGCATTGGATGCAACAACGTTCCTTTTAAGTGTCAGTTAAACTTCTATTTTTTAGGGGGGGGCGGACTTTTTTGTTGTTGTCCGTCATTCTACCCCATGCCCAGCAACTTCATTCCTACTTGTCTCCAGTTCCACATCCCAACCCTCAGTTTCCCTCAACATCTTTGGATTTCTACCAGCCATATATCTTTCAACTATGCTGTGATATTTAACATACAATTAGAATCTATCTAATCAAATAGAATCCACAGATTGCGAGTTGAAGATAAATACTTTTACTAAGCGTGTTAGTATATTAGTAATTGACCTACCAGTTCTCTCCATATCTCCCAACAATGCTATTTGTAAGGGTCATATATCTTCTTTTTTTTATCTGACATTGTTTTTCCATTGGAATTTGGTTGTGCTTTTAGATGGTTGAAAACATAGTGATAACACATTGGGAATTAAACAAACTTCTGGATGTCGTTTTGAGAGGGTGAATAAAGGTTGAAATCTCATTGATCAACATCTCAACCAAATAATACCCCCAAATCTACATTGAAATGACGTACGTGGTGTGCCCAGTTGGATGCACACACACACACACACACACACACACACACACACACACACACACACACACACACACACACACACACACACACACACACACACACACACACACACACACACACACACACACCCACACACACACGTCACCCTCTTATCCCCCAACCCACACGCCCCAGTCTTCCACCTACCCACCTCAGCCACCTCCACCCGGCCCAATCCCTCATGGAGAGGAATGTCGGAACAATAGAATTGTCCTGGCCCCTCCCTGCCCCAGCCCCAAGCAGGTCCTGACAGGAGAACAAACGTGCACCTTGCACCTCTCAGCATAACCGCTGGTGCCCCTGAGACACATACCTCAATACCTGTGGCAAAGAGGGAGAGAGAAGGGAAGAGAGAATCTCACTCTATACACTAATCTGCCTCTCTTTCTATACATTTCGTCTATGATAGTAATGCTTTTATCCACCTGACTTCTGTTGTTTTCTTCCAAATATCTCCAAATTCTTTTCTCACATTCTTCTTCACCATCTCTCTCTCTCGCTTTCTCTCCCCCTCATGTCATGACATGCTGCAGCCTTGGCCTATGTGTTTGTTTGGTAGTTTGACACCTCCTTCAGAGCACAGTGTTGGTTCCCCTCTAGCTCTCCCCTGCTCTCCTCGGTCCTACACAGTGTTGGTTCCCCTCTACTGTAGCTCTCCCCTGCTCTCCTAGGTCCTACACAGTGTTGGTTCCCCTCTAGCTCTCCCCTGCTCTCCTCGGTCCTACACAGTGTTGGTTCCCCTCTACTGTAGCTCTCCCCTGCTCTCCTAGGTCCTACACAGTGTTGGTTCCCCTCTAGCTCTCCCCTGCTCTCCTAGGTCCTACACAGTGTTGGTTCCCCTCTAGCTCTCCCCTGCTTTCCTCAGTCCTACACAGTGTTGGTTACCCTCTACTGAAGCTCTCCCCTGCTCTCCTCGGTCCTACACAGTGTTGGTTCCCCTCTGCTATAGCTCTCCCCTGCTCTCCTCAGTCCTTCACAGTGTTGGTTCCCCTCTAGCTCTCCCCTGCTCTCCTAGGTCCTACACAGTGTTGGTTCCCCTCTGCTGTAGCTCTCCCCTGCTCTCCTAGGTCCTACACAGTGTTGGTTCCCCTCTAGCTCTCCCCTGCTCTCCTCAGTCCTACACAGTGTTGGTTCCCCTCTAGCTCTCCCCTGCTCTCCTCAGTCCTACACAGTGTTGGTTCCCATCTACTGTAGCTCAGCCATGCTCTCCTCGGTCCTACACAGTGTTGGTTCCCCTCTAGCTCTCCCCTGCTCTCCTCGGTCCAACACAGTGTTGGTTCCCCTCTAGCTCTCCCCTGCTCTCCTCAGTCCTACACAGTGTTGGTTCCCCTCTAGCTCTCCCCTGCTCTCCTCGGTCCTACACAGTGTTGGTTCCCCTCTAGCTCTCCCCTGCTCTCCTCGGTCCAACACAGTGTTGGTTCCCCTCTAGCTCTCCCCTGCTCTCCTCAGTCCTACACAGTGTTGGTTCCCCTCTAGCTCTCCCCTGCTCTCCTCAGTCCTACACAGTGTTGGTTCCCCTCTAGCTCTCCCCTGCTCTCCTCAGTCCTACACAGTGTTGGTTCCCATCTACTGTAGCTCTCCCCTGCTCTCCTCAGTCCTACACAGTGTTGGTTCCCCTCTAGCTCTCCCCTGCTCTCCTCAGTCTTACACAGTGTTGGTTCCCCTCTAGCTCTCCCCTGCTCTCCTCGGTCCTACACAGTGTTGGTTCCCCTCTAGCTCTCCCCTGCTCTCCTCAGTCCTACACAGTGTTGGTTCCCCTCTAGTTCTCCCCTGCTCTCCTCAGTCCTACACAGTGTTGGTTCCCATCTACTGTAGCTCAGCCCTGCTCTCC
Organism: Salmo trutta; assembly: GCF_901001165.1. Taxonomy (NCBI): domain Eukaryota; kingdom Metazoa; phylum Chordata; class Actinopteri; order Salmoniformes; family Salmonidae; genus Salmo; species Salmo trutta. The sequence continues at coordinate 33,288,650 of NC_042986.1, read as the reverse complement.
TAGGTCCTACTCAGTGTTGGTTCCCCTCTAGCTCTCCCCTGCTCTCCTCGGTCCTACACAGTGTTGGTTCCCCTCTAGCTCTCCCCTGCTCTCCTAGGTCCTACACGGTGTTGGTTCCCCTCTAGCTCTCCCCTGCTCTCCTAGGTCCTACACGGTGTTGGTTCCCCTCTAGCTCTCCCATGCTCTCCTTGGTCTTACACTTGGGGTGAGCACTGTCTGTTTTCAGAAGCATGACCACTCTATTCATTCCCTTTCTATGGCTTGAGGTTTCTTTTGAGGTGGCTGTTTGTTAGATTAAGGCAATGGGTCGCTGATAGTCCATTTATCAATTTATGAATCTATTAATCATTTCTCCCAGTCTATCCTTCAACAGGGAAAATAGGACAGAGAGGGTCTGTACTTGGGAAGAGTGACACAACACCAACCTCATGTCTCATTGGAGAGGTGGGCAGGAAATGGTGTGTACCCCCTCAATGGGGTCATATCCTGTCCTTGGGTAGAGCAGCTTATATTTGTCCTGAGATGTGAAGTTGTGTGTGTGTGGTTGTGTGTGTGTGTGTGTGTGTGTATGTATTCTGTGTGTGTGTGTGTGTGTATTCTGTGTGTGTGTGTGTGTGTGTGTGTGTGTGTGTGTGTGTGTGTGTGTGTGTGTGTGTGTGTGTGTGTGTGTGTGTGTGTGTGTGTGAGTGTGTGTGTGTGTGTGTGTGTGAGTGTGTGTGTGTGTGTGTGTGTGTGTGTGTGTGGGGGGGGGGGGGGGGTGTCACAGACAGATTAGGGACTGAAGGAGAACCAAAGGAGGGACAGAGTGGAAGAGCGAAAGACAGTAGTGTGTCCTTTTTCTCTACTTGGCACAGACACAGCTACAGCAGCCCGTGACAGTGATCAGAACTGCATAACAACATGTTCTATTCCTCAACCAATACAACACATCTTTCAACCTCCTGCTTCCCCTCGCTCGCTCTGACAAACCTTGACCATTTCATCATCTGTGTGTTTCATCATTCCTCTCTTTCTCTCTCTATGTTCCCCCTTCTCTCTCTCTATCTCTCCCCCTCTCTTTTTCCCTTTCTCCCTCAATCCATAATGAGAAATGTTTCTAAAGCTGTTGGGTCTGCACTAAAGTCCAGTGAAGCTCCATTGTGTGCGGGTATGGTGAGTATTGGGCTTGTAACTATGTTAGTAGTAATTCTAACCTGGTGACAAAGCCCTCCTGGCTGGAACCCGATCCCAGTGACTCAGCCACCAAACCCCATTGAGTCAGTCCTGGCTAGCTCAAACACACTAGTCTTTTTAGACATAGGCTGAACTCTGCTGTGACTTATTGATGTGCAGTGGTATACCCCCCACCTCCTTCACACATAGGTACATCACACACACATATACACAGGCGTACACACACACACACATACAGGTGTACACACACACACACGCATACACATACACACAGACATGTACACAAACACACATACACTGATGTGCGACCCCACCCAGATGTTTTTTATCAGCGCTGCCGGATTGGTGGTGTTTATGCAAGCCTGACAGCTCACTTCCTGTGTCCCAGAGAGAGAGAGAGAGAGAGAGAGAGAGAGAGAGAGAGAGAGAGAGAGAGAGAGAGAGAGAGAGAGAACACTGCAGTAGAGGAGAGTTAAAAGAGGGGGACAGAAACAGAGAAGCCATCTCCCTCTCTGTGTAAAGTAGGTCAGCAGAACATGCTGCATTATCTAACCTAAACTGCACAACACAGCTATCTCAATGAGATGTTTCTCTCTGTTTCCTGGTTCTGTTTCTCTCCCTCTATCCATCCTTCTGTCTCTCTCTCAGACTGACACACACACACACACACACACACACACACACACACACACACACACACACACACACACACACACACACACACACACACACACACACACACACACACACACACTGCATTGTGTGTCTGTCAGTAATGGTTCAGGAATGTCACATTAGTCAGGCGCTGCATGTGTGACTCGGACATAAAAACACACACCAACATCACAAACATGATCTCTCACACACACACACACACACACACACACACACACACACACACACACACACACACACACACACACTCTTAGAAAGACACCAGCATCTCCAGTGATCTCACTGCCTCAGAGCTACAGGGTAAAAGGGTGCCTCCTACACAGACACAGACAATAGCCCAAATATGCCCCCCTGGCTGGCTGGCACAGCTTATGTTTCATCGATGGAGAAAATAACGTGGTTTTTTTACAAAAATGAATATAAAACTTGAGTCAGTACTTGCACTATTATGTGTATGCGTGCACGCGCATGTATTTTCACTGGGTGCCAGTGTGTGTGTGTGTGTGAGTGTGACAGACAGATGTTGTTGCCACCAGACACTCAGCCCAGCGGGGGTTCTATTACCTCTGACTGTTGAGTGAAATGTTTAGTTAGAGCCGCGTTAGGCCTACTGCCAAATTGGTTGGCATGACAAGTGTCATTTTCAATATGACTGAAAAGAAATGAAGTGAACTCCATTACGTCATCCTCTACCACTCAACAAAACATGCACACCCACATGTGCACATACACAGAAGTTCCATCCATACAACCTACCCACCCACGCTCCTCTCTCTGCCCAGCTAACCTGACACCATCGGGGGATCAAGCAGAGTTCAGTCCCCCTGCCCTGGCTCTCTCTCTCTCTGACTCACCATCTGTGTAGATCCACTACATCAAACTCCCCCAAACTCACACTCACACATGCCCATAACCCTATAAAACACTGAAAAAAAATGTTCACACACGCACACCATCTATCCACTACATCAGACTTTGGGATCCTTTTCCAAGGTGGGGTGGCTCTATTTACATTACACACAAATGAGGGAACCTGAGCCCCTTCTGGCCCTGTTGTGGCCTTCCTCGCCCCCCAAAACACACACACACCCCATCGCCAGTCCCCGCTATGGGTAGAAACACATCGTTACCTCAGAAAGACTGTATGGGTCAGGGTCTGTATGGGTCAGGAGGGCAGGGCATACTGCACACATAACCTACCCATGTGTGGGGGCGTTAGTTAGGGGTTAACAGGCGTAGGCTGAGGGGTAGTCAGTCAGGGGTTTAGCCAGGATGTAGTATGAAAGGCTGGAGGCAGGGAAGGGGGTCAAATGGGCCATATGTGTGAGTGTACCAAGACCATGGGATAGCTGGGGTTACACCCTATAGCTGGGGTTACACCCTATAGCTGGGGTTACACCCTATAGCTGGGGTTACACCCTATAGCTGGGGTTACACCCTATAACTGGGGTTAGACCCTATAACTGGGATTAGACCCTATAACTGGGGTTACACCCTATAGCTGGGGTTAGACCCTATAGCTGGGGTTAGACCCTATAACTGGGGTTAGACCCTATAACTGGGGTTAGACCCTATAGCTGGGGTTAGACCCTATAACTGGGGTTAGACCCTATAACTGGGGTTAGACCCTATAGCTGGGGTTAGACCCTATAACTGGGGTTACACCCTATAGCTGGGGTTAGACCCTATAACTGGGGTTACACCCTATAACTGGGGTTAGACCCTATAGCTGGGGTTAGACCCTATAACTGGGGTTACACCCTATAGCTGGGGTTACACCCTATAGCTGGGGTTACACCCTATAGCTGGGGTTACACCCTATAGCTGGGGTTAGACCCTATAACTGGGGTTACACCCTATAACTGGGGTTAGACCCTATAGCTGGGGTTAGACCCTATAGCTGGGGTTACACCCTATAGCTGGGGTTAGACCCTATAGCTGGGGTTAGACCCTATAGCTGGGGTTACACCCTATAGCTGGGGTTAGACCCTATAACTGGGGTTAGACCCTATAACTGGGGTTAGACCCTATAGCTGGGGTTAGACCCTATAACTGGGGTTACACCCTATAGCTGGGGTTAGACCCTATAGCTGGGGTTAGACCCTATAACTGGGGTTAGACCCTATAACTGGGGTTAGACCCTATAGCTGGGGTTAGACCCTATAACTGGGGTTAGACCCTATAACTGGGGTTAGACCCTATAGCTGGGGTTAGACCCTATAGCTGGGGTTAGACCCTATAACTGGGGTTAAAACAGGGTCTAGCTTACAATGTCTAGGGGCAGTGATGGCAGAGCAGAATGCAGACACACTGTGATGGTAGAGCAGAATGCAGACACACTGTGATGGTAGAGCAGAATGCAGACACACTGTGATGGTAGAGCAGAATGCAGACACACTGTGATGGTAGAGCAGAATGCAGACACACTGTGATGGTAGAGCAGAATGCAGACACACTGTGATGGTAGAGCAGAATGCAGACACACTGTGATGGCAGAGCAGAATGCAGACACACTGTGATGGCAGAGCAGAATGCCACACTGTGATGGTAGAGCAGAATGCAGACACACTGTGATGGTAGAGCAGAATGCAGACACACTGTGATGGTAGAGCAGAATGCAGACACACTGTGATGGCAGAGCAGAATGCAGACACACTGTGATGGCAGAGCAGAATGCCACACTGTGATGGTAGAGCAGAATGCAGACACACTGTGATGGTAGAGCAGAATGCAGACACACTGTGATGGCAGAGCAGAATGCAGACACACTGTGGCTCTAGCGGCCAGGACCAGAGACTGCCTGGCTTATCCTGCAGCTTGAGTTGAGCTGGGGGTTAATGCTCTGCTGGGGTTTAGCCTAGCTGTGTCTAGCTGTGTCCAGCTGTATCCAGGCCTGCAGCAGTACAGTGTAGCATGTGGGTCAGGAGGGCTTCTCAAACTCTGCTGATTTCAAGCTACCTCCTGCCTAGGGGCCAACTATCTCTCAGTTGGAGCCAGGCACAGGTTTCCAAAAGCTCATTATGTCTCTCTTTGCTGGTCTCTCACTCTTTAATCTCCCACCCCAATAACTCAGACACACCTGTAGGATTGTCAAACATTTGCCTGATGACAGTACTTAGCACATTTGAACAGAGTGTGGGGGGGTCTCTTTTGTGTTCAGAGAGCGAAGACCTTGAAGTCGTCAGCCACTCAGCCTTGTTAAAATACTCCAAACCAGAAGGTGGCAATAGCCTTGTTTGGCAATGCATGTGTGTGTGTTTGGCTTAGTTTTTGGTATAGATTCCAATGTTAGCTAGCTAGCTGCACTAACGTTGCTATTTTGTAAAAAAAACCTTTGTTGATACTACCAAGATGGTCACAGCTCGAGAACTACCTAGCATGATGTCGAAGAAACAATTTAATTCACCCACCATAATCCCTACTGCCAGTGCCAGCCCATAGCCAAATGTTTAGCTAGCTAGCTAACGTTAGCATATTCACTAGCTAGAACAACTTAGCTAGCTAGCTAAGGACACTGCAGTAACTTGGCAGCTAACACAGGCAGCTGTTTTATGGAAACTAATCCATTGTGATTTAATTATAATGTCAATAGTAGCTACAGTAGTAAGATAGCTTGGAGGAAAAATCTAGTGTTGTGTGCATTGCGTCTGTGTACTACTTAGCTAGCTAACATCCTATAGCCTACACTGCATATGAAGTGTGACTGGCTCATGACGTTTAACCATGGATTTACGGAGGAAATGCCCTCTTTTTTTCCTTTTTGTTATCACTCCTGTTGGCTTCCCATGTGGGGTTTTGTGCTCTCTGATTGGCTCAACATCAAGTAGAAACGGCAGGTTTGTCGCTGCCGGGTCGGCACGCAGCAGGTACCACTTCTTCTAGCAAGAGAAGGAACGGCCTTCCACTGTTATATGTACCTGTTGGCAGTTTATCAGCAGTGAGATTCTCGGTGTGTTTAATGCTTAACCTCTCACTCTTTTTCCCTCATCCAAACTGCACTCTCTCTCTCTCTCTCTCTCTATCCACCTGCAGTCAGTCCATTCATGCACCCCTCCAGAACATGTGTTGTCCATGTGTTGTTGGCTCAGCAGCCACACACATGCGTATGTGCTCAAACACACACTGCCCTGTGTAATCTGTGCTGAAAGCATGGCAGGTGTGTGCAGGTGTTCCATACATCCCTCAACACCAGGGACTCAAACATGTCTGCACTCTCACACACACCTGCATACAGACATAGACAGACACACAGACAGAGACACAGACAGAGACACAGACAGAGACACAGAGAGACAGAGACAAAGACAGACAGACACATACAGAGACACATACAGAGACAGAGACACAGCCGGATACATAGACACAGACAGCGACAGAGACACAGACGGATACAAAGACATAGACAGAGACAGACACAGACATAGACAGAAACACATAGAGACAGAGACACAGAGAGACAGAGACACAGAGAGACACAGAGAGACAGAGACACAGAGAGACACAGACAGAAACACAGACAGAGACACAGACAGAGACACAGACTGAGACACAGACAGAGACATAGACAGAGACACAGACAGAGACACAGACACAGACAGAGACACAGCGAGACAGAGATACAGAGACAAAGACACAGAGACACAGAGACACAGAGATACAGACAGAGACATAGACAGAGACAGAGACACAGAGAGCCAGAGATACAGACAGAGACTTAGAGAGACAGAGATACAGACAGACAGAGACAGACAGAGATACAGACAGAGCAGCACACTGACACAGAGATAGAGCAGCACACAATATACAATGACTAACTAAAGTACTATATCAACATTTATTACCCCTACCTACATGTATAAAGTATTAAGCCAATCAAACATACTATCAGATCTGCAAGTAGGCACATTTTAGTATGCCTACATTTGCTCGCAGGCCTACTTCTAAGCGTTCGTCCTTACTCAACATTGACAGGAGCGCTCCAAACAAAAGACAATTACTAAATTGAATTGACAAAACTCGTAAATGGAATGAAATAAACCAAAACTTGTTTCTCTCAAGTGTTTTATAGGTTGTGCGCTCTGCAAACAATGTGTCCACTCCGCCAATGAGAACAGAATGTCAAAGCTGTCATCAATGCAAAGGGTGGCTACTTTGAAGAATGTGTATATTTTGATTTGTTGAAAACTTTTTGGCTTACTACATGATTCCATATGTGTTATTTCTTAGTTTTGATGTCTCCACTATTATTAGAAAATTGCAAAAATAAATAGTAAACCTTGAATAAGTAGGTGTGTCCAAACTTTTGACTGGTTGTGTGTGGTATGTGTGTATGTGTGTGTGTGTGTGTGTGTGTGTGTGTGTGTGTGTGTGTGTGTGTGTGTGTGTGTGTGTGTGTATGTGTGTGTGTGTGTGTGTATGTGTGTGTGTATATGTATGTGTGTATATGTATGTGTGTGTATATGTATGTGTGTGTATATGTATATGTGTGTATATGTATATGTGTGTGTGTGTGTATATATATATATATATATATATATATATATATATACACACTGCTCAAAAAAATAAAGGGAACACTTAAACAACACATCCTAGATCTGAATGAAAGAAATAATCTTATTAAATACTTTTTTCTTTACATAGTTGAATGTGCTGACAACAAAATCACACAAGAATTATCAATGGAAATCCAATTTATCAACCCATGGAGGTCTGGATTTGGAGTCACACTCAAAATTAAAGTGGAAAACCACACTACAGGCTGATTCAACTTTGATGTAATGTCCTTAAAACAAGTCAAAATGAGGCTCAGTGTGCGTGGCCTCCACGTGCCTGTATGACCTCCCTACAACGCCTGGGCATGCTCCTTATGAGGTGGCGGATGGTCTCCTGAGGGATCTCCTCCCAGACCTGGACTAAAGCATCTGCCAACTCCTGGACAGTCTGTGGTGCAACGTGGCGTTGGTGGATGGAGCGAGACATGATGTCCCAGATGTGCTCAATTGGATTCAGGTCTGGGGAACTGGCGGGCCAGTCCATAGCATCAATGCCTTCCTCTTGCAGGAACTGTTGACACACTCCAGCCACATGAGGTCTAGCATTGTCTTGCATTAGGAGGAACCCAGGGCCAACCGCACCAGCATATGGTCTCACAAGGGGTCTGAGGATCTCATCTCGGTACCTAATGGCAGTCAAGCTACCTCTGGCGAGCACATGGAGGGCTGTGCGGCCCCCCAAAGAAATGCCACCCCACACCATGACTGACCCACCGCCAAACCGGTCATGCTGGAGGATGTTGCAGGCAGCAGAACGTTCTCCACGGCGTCTCCAGACTCTGTCACGTCTGTCACGTGCTCAGTGTGAACCTGCTTTCATCTGTGAAGAGCACAGGGCGCCAGTGGCGAATTTGCCAATCTTGGTGTTCTCTGGCAAATGCCAAACGTCCTGCACGGTGTTGGGCTGTAAGCACAACCCCCACCTGTGGACGTTGGGCCCTCATACCACCCTCATGGAGTCTGTTTCTGACCGTTTGAGCAGACACTGCTGGAGGTCATTTTGCAGGGCTCTGGCAGTGCTTCTCCTGCTCCTCCTTGCACAAAGGCGGAGGTAGCGGTCCTGCTGCTGGGTTGTTGCCCTCCTACGGCCTCCTCCACGTCTCCTGATGTACTGGCCTGTCTCCTGGTAGCGCCTCCATGCTCTGGACACTACGCTGACAGACACAGCAAACCTTCTTGCAACAGCTCGCATTGATGTGCCATCCTGGATGAGCTGCACTACCTGAGCCACTTGTGTGGGTTGTAGACTCCGTCTCATGCTACCACTAGAGTGAAAGCACCTCCAGCATTCAAAAGTGACCAAAACATCAGCCAGGAAGTATAGGAACTGAGAAGTGGTCTGTGGTCCCCACCTGCAGAACCACTCCTTTATTGGGGGTGTCTTGCTTATTGCCTATAATTTCCACCTGTTGTCTATTCCATTTGCACAACAGCATGTGGAATTTATTGTCAATCAGTGTTGCTTCCTAAGTGGACAGTTTGATTTCACAGAAGTGTGATTGACTTGGAGTTACATTGTGTTGTTTAAGTATTCCCTTTATTTTTTTGAGCAGTGTGTGTGTATATATATACTGCTCAAAAAAATAAATGTTCATTGTTCATTCAGTATTGGTATCGGCTTTTTTTGGTCCTCCAATAATCGGTCGACCTCTAGTCTTTACTCTGCCTCCACCCCAAGGGACATTTATTTATTCATCACTGTATATAGTGCTAATTCTATTATATTGTTTTTATTACAATTGTCATTAGTGAAATAAAATAATCCTGCATGCTGAAGCTCGAAGCCTAAGATTTTCACTGTACCCTTCAATTACACCTGCAACCCTGATATTGGAATTAGATTTTCAAGGAGTAGGTGTCCACATACTTTTGAACATGTAGTGTATGTAAACAAATACATGGTACTTGTATCGGCTATGAAAAAGCCAACTGACACTTACTCTTGTGTTACTGACTTGTTGCACCCTCGACAACTACTATGATTATTATTATTATTATTATTTGACAATGCTGGTCATTTATGAACATTTGAACATCTAGGCCATGTGCTGTTATAATCTCCACCCGGCACAGCCAGAAGAGGACTGGCCACCCCTCCTAGCCTGGTTCCTCTCTAGGTTTCTTCCTAGGTTTTGGCCTTTCTAGGGAGTTTTTCCTAGCCACCGTGCTTCTACACCTGCATTGCTTGCTGTTTGGGGTTTTAGGCTGGGTTTCTGTACAGCACTTTGATATCAGCTGATGTAAGAAGGGCTATATAAATAAATTTGATTTGATTTTGATTTGATACTTATATATTGGAACATGGTTGGACTGAAATCTCCAGCATGTACTTATGTAAGCAGATCCCAAAATGCCTTAAAAAAAAAAGGAACCATGCATTGGCCGGGAATCGAACCCGGGCCTCCCGCGTGGCAGGCGAGAATTCTACCACAATGCCTTGGTGATGCAACTTACTAGACTGCTGACTTTGAATGGAGCATGCCTTTGGCTCTGTCGGAGTGATTTGTGTTTGTTTATTATCTATTTCACTTGCTATGGCAATGTAACCACGTTTCCCATGTCAATACAGCTATGAATTGAATTGAAAGCGAGGGAGGAGGGAGAAATGTAGACTGGATGATCGGAACAGAGTTAGTCAGACACTGAATTCCACTTCCCTCGACCTCTTTCTGAACCATTGAGGATGAGGGAGAAAATGCAGTTGCAAGGCATATAGTAATAATGGTTCATCCTTCCTAATCCTTCCTGTTAATATACATTAATTATGTAAACAAGCATACATGACTGTTCCATGCGCAAAAGCCCCTCACAGACATTGTCATCTGCTCTTAACATAGCATAGTTAATTGCCTGCTGATCGGACATAAACAGCAGATGGGCTTCCCATTGTATTCAAACTGTTTGGGTAGGTTTTATACTCCAAGAACATTCACACCTGGCCTAATTGACTGGACTCCACAGAGATATGGAAGTTGGAAGTCCAGTTGACTGGACTCCACAGAGATATGGAAGTTGACAAAAAACTGAACACAGTTGCAATGTTGTTTTTTTTTATTGCAACTGGGGTAAACAATTTGTAGCCTACAAAGTGTTTCCTATATTCCTATATTATATCGATATCAAATGGGAAAATGCAGCTGATATGGACTTTGCATATCGGTGCCCATCACTACAGATTAATGTTTGAGACAAATACTTATTGGTCATTGATTTGACAAGGACCATGTTCTTTGTATGCTGCACCAGAGTTTTCATTGTTCGTTTTAGCTGTCAAGCTGGAAAACGCAATAAAATAACTCTGTGTTGACTGAAAGCCAAAGCTGGGAAATGTGCTGCATTGTGAAGCCATGCGCTAAGAACCAGCCTAAAGACATGGTGTAAATTCCTATAACCCAGCCCTGAAGTCATTCCATTCCTTTTATGGCTGGTACTCCCCTTATATGGTTGCACGACGCGAGGGAATACACGGAATCTGCAAATCTGGGAAAGCAGAGGGTTTTAATAAAAGTCACACACACCGTCTAAGAGTTAAAGAAAACAGACTACGTACTTTTCTCTCCGCAGCTTCCATACTTCTTCACCACAGTGGGTATTATTCAGACCAATGCGGGAAATGCCATTCTGTATGGTATGCATGAGATAGATAAGGGAGGAAGTTGCCCTTAGACACTGATTCAAGGCCAGTTAAGCATATTCTCCTCTAATGGTTGAAGCTGGAATCATTAATAGGTGAAATTGCCAAGTCTGTTTTGGATATTACAACAAAGAAGTTACTGGAAACAGTTGCATGCGCAATAGGACAGCAGAATATGCACTGCACATTTTGTTCCTACACTGTAGAACGCTCCTTTCTTCATATTTTTATTTTACCTTTATTTAACTAGGCAAGTCAGTTAAGAACAAATTCTTATTTACAATGATGGCCTACTAATAGCAATTACAATAGTGCTACAGTGGCAGGATAATAGCTAAGGAATAACAGTGTAAAAACATAGGCTACAAATTGGCCTATAAGATTAGATGTACTTTATGGTCCATTACCTTACAGACTAGAGGTCGACCGATTAATCGGAATGGCTGATTAATTAGGACAAATTTCAAGTTTTCATAGCAATCGGAAATCGGTATTTTTGGACGCCGATTGATTTTTTTGTTTTTTTTACACCTTTATTTAACTAGGCAAGTCAGTTAAGAACACGTTCTTATTTTAAATGACGGCCTAGGAACGGTGGGTTAACTGCCTTGTTCAGGGGCAGAACGACAGATTTTTACCTTGTCAGCTCGGGGATTCAATCTTGCAACCTTACGGTTAACTAGTCCAACGCTCTAACCACCTGCTTTACATTGCACTCCACGAGGAGCCTGCCTGTTACGCGAATGCAGTAAGAAGCCAAGGTAAGTTGCTAGCTAGCATTAAACTTATCTTATAAAAAACAATCAATCAATCATAATCACTAGTTAACTACACATGGTTGATGATATTACTAGTTTATCTAGCCTGTCCTGCGTTGCATATAATCGCTTAGGTACACGTTGCTCCAACCATAAACATCAATGCCTTTCTTAAAATCAATACACAAGTATATATTTTTAAACCTGCATATTTAGTTAATATTGCCTGCTAACATGAATATCTTTTAAATGTGTCACTTCTCTTGCAAACAGAGTCAAGGTATATGTAGCAGTTTGGGCCGCCTGGCTCGTTGCAACTGTGAAGACTATTTCTTCCTAACAAAGACAGCTGACTTCGCCAAACGGGGGATGGTTTAACAAAAGCGCATTTGCGAAAAAAGCACAATCGTTGCACGACTGTACCTAACCATAAACATCAATGCCTTTCTTAAAATCAATACACAGAAGTATATATTTTTAAACCTGCATATTTAGCTAAAAGAAATCCAGGTTAGCAGGCAATATTAACCAGGTGAAATTGTGTCAGTTCTCTTGCGTTCGTTGCACGCAGAATCAGGGTAAACAGAATCTGGCTCGTTGCGAACTAATTTGCCAGAATTTTACATAATTATGACATAGCATTGAAGGTTGTGCAATGTAACAGGAATATTTATACTTAGGGATGCCACCCGTTAGATAAAATACAGAACGGTTCTGTATTTCACTGACAGGAAAAACGTTTTGTTTTCGAGATGATAGTTTCCGGATTCGACCATATTAATGACCTAAGGCTCGTATTTCTGTGTGTTATTATGTTATAATTAAGTCTATGATTTGATAGAGCAGTCTGACTGAGCGATGGTAGGCAGCAGCAGGCTCGTAAGCGTTTATTCAAACAGCACTTTCGTGCATCTGCCAGCAGCCCTTCACAATGCATTGCACTGTTTATGACTTCAAGCCTGTCAACTCCCAAGATTAGGCTGGTGTAACCGATGTGAAATGGCTAGCTAGTTAGCCGGGTGCGCGCTAATAGCGTTTCAAACGTCACTCGCTCTGAGACTTGGAGTAGTTTTCCCCCTTGCTTTACATGGGTAATGCTGCATCGAGGGTGGCTGTTGTCAATGTGTTCCTGGTTCGAGCCCAGGTAGGAGCGAGGAGAGGGACGGAAGCTATACTGTTACACTGGCAGTACTAAAGTGCCTATAAGAACATCCAATAGTCAAAGGTATATGAAATACAAATCGTATAGAGAGAAATAGACCTATAATTCCTATAATAACTACAACCTAAAACTTCTTACCTGGGAATATTGAAGACTCGTGTTAAAAGGAACCACCAGCTTTCATATGTTCTCATGTTCTGAGCAAGGAACTTAAACGTTAGCCTTCTTACATGGCACATATTACACTTTTACTTTCTTCTCCAACACTTTGTTTTGCATTATTTAAACCAAATTGAACATGTTGCATTATTTATTTGAGGCTAAATTGATTTTATTGATGTATTATATTAAGTTAAAATAAGTGTTCATTCAGTATTGTTGTAATTGTCATTATTACAAATAAAGAAATAAAACAAATCGGCAGATTAATCGGTATCGGCCTTTTTGGTCCTCCAATAATCGGTATTGGCGTTGAAAAATCATTATCGGTCGACCTCTATTACAGACATTGGAAATGTGTGTTTATGCTCATAACCCAACACCCCAAGAGACACACACACACACCACGAGGAGCTGGAAGCAATGGGTCAGCCACTGTGCAGAGTAAATGTAGGGGGTTAAGTACCTTGCTCAAGGGCACTGGGCATTCTGTCAAGGGCACTCTGAGCTGGGATTCACCCCGTTACCAGAGGGTTGCTGGCCAGCTTCTCTAATTATAGCTAGGCTACCTGCTAAAATGTTTAAGGCTAATGGGCTAGACAACAATAGCAGTGTAATACCATCAATGGTAATAATAGACCAGAAGTAATACTATACAGGCTAATACACTGTAATAATAGGATTAATTGCAGCAAGGCTAACAGCATAGTAGCAATGTGCTTCTGAGTGGCGCAGCAGTCTAAGGCACTGCATCTCAATGCAAGAGGAGTCACTACAGTCCCTGGTTTGAATCCAGACTGTATCACATCCGGACGTGATTGGGAGTCCCATAGGGCGGCGCAGAGTTGGCCCAGTGTCGTCCGAGTTTTGCTGGGGTAGACCGTCATTGTAAATCAGTATTAGTTCATAACTGACTTGCCTAGCTAAATAAAGGAAAAATTTAAATGGGAGTAAAGCACATTGGCAATAGGCAATGACTTTTTAAGAAGCTAAACATAATAGCAGCTAATTATTAGCAAAAGGCACATTTTTGTATTTATTTGTATTTATTTCACCTTTATTTAACCAGGTAGGCTAGTTGAGAACAAGTTCTCATTTGCAACTGCAACCTGGCCAAGATAAAGCATAGCAGTTCGACACATACAACACAGAGTTACACATGGAATGAACAAAACATACAGTCAATAATACAGTAGAAAAAAGAAAACAAAAGTCTATATACAGTGAGTGCAAATTAGGTAAAATAAAGGAATTAAGGCAATAAATACGCCATGGTGGCGAAGTAATTACAATATGGCAATTAAACACTGGAATGGTAGATATGCAAAAGATGGATGTGCAAGTAGAGATACTGGGGTGCAAAAGGAGCAAAATAAATAAATACAGTATGGGGATGAGGTAGATAGATGGGCTGTATACAGATGGGCTGTATACAGATGGGCTATGAACAGGTGCAGTGATCTGTGAGCTGCTCTGACAGCTGGTGCTTAAAGCTAGTGAGGGAGATGGGAATAATAGAGAATAAAATACACACTATAAAGCTACTAGCACACATGAACAGCTAGACTGACACGGAACCCAAACCGGCTGCGCACGTGCACCATCGTGCATAAATGTATTTTGTCCCCCCACACCAAACGCGATCACGACACGCAGGTTAAAATATCAAAACAAACTCTTAACAAATTACATTAATTTGGGGACAGGTCGAAAAGCATTAAACATGTATGGCAATTTAGCTAGCTAACTTGCACATGCTAGCTAATTTGTCCTATTTAGCTAGCTTGCTGTTGCTAGCTAACTTGTCCTGGGATATAAACATTGAGTTGTTATTTTACCTGAAATGCACAAGGTCCTCTACTCCGACAATTAATCCACAAATAAAACGGTCAACTGAATCGTTTCTAGTCATCTCTCCTCCTGCCAGGACTTTTCATCTTTGAACTTATATGGTGATTGGCATCTAAACTTTCATAGTATTACCAGGACGACCGGCAAAACAGTCCGTCATTCAATCGCCCACGTGGGTATAACCAATGAGGAGATGGCACGTGAGTACCTGCTTCTATAAACCAATGAGGAGATAGGAGAGGCAGGACTTGCAGCGCGATCTGCATCAGAAATAGATAGGAGTTCTATTTTAGCCCTTGGCAACGCAGTGTGGGTGCAATAATTGAATAACATGGATTTCTAAATTTATTTTGCAATTTATTTTGCTTTTTTGGGGTTCTCATATGCTTATTATGATGTTTTGATTCTTGCTTGAACAGTCATTAAGATTATATTTGGTTATGATCTTTGCAAAATAACTATTTGGATACAGCATATGAAAGTACTATATAATGTACAGGATCTAGTTGATTTGCAAAGATGACAGAAACATATTAAGCAGGAGATTCATACGAGCCTTAAAACACAATTAAAATCCAAAAGTAGTGTGAAATGCACTCATTATTTTTTCCCAACCTTGTGCAGCAAGTTTGCAAACACAGAAAGGTGTCTATCTAATGACATAGTAGTAGACTGACAAGCAACTGAAAGTGACTGCAACGTAACTACGGTCTGCGCAGGTGCAACTGCATATGACCACCGCCATCGTGGAATAAGGAAAGGCACAGGCTAAATTAGCTACATGCTAACAGTTCACGGGGCTAACTAAAAACACTTTAAATGTTCATAAACACGGCTATTCACTTACCAGACAATATAATAAAATATGACAACCTAACAATATGAACAGAATAATATGAATTTACTATCCTAAACAAGGCATGTGGTACACAGCATTATGAGCTAGCATGTCTTGCTAGCACCTAGGCTAGCTGGCTAGAAATAGCATGACACACATGGAAAAGGAATGACTCTATAAACTAGAGGTCGACCAATTATGATTTTTCAACACCGATACCGATTATTGGAGGGCCAAAGATGCCGATTAATCGGCCGATTATTATTATGATTTTTTTTTTATGTATACACACACACACATACAGCTCTGAAGTGACAACGATACTGAAGAGTCTGCTTAGGAGACAAATACTCTCAACTGTTTGAATAATAAAAATAGAGTTTAAGTTACCTGTGATGAATGCTGAAAACAAAAACTGTAATTTCTATATGCAGGAAATCCTATTTTAATAATGGGCATGGTAAGAATTGACTACCAAAGTGCGAGTCATAATTCCCATGACACCTTCTAGCAAAATCTGAAAAGTGGTTCCTTCATTTATTCCATAGGATATTTTTAGATTAACTTAAAATAAGGTCTGTGTTTGGTTTAGGCTTACACCACCTTGCCAATTTTATAACTGTGTAGATATCCATAGGATACAACTCTGATCAATATAAGCGAATACATTTTTTTTGTAGAGTGGATTTATGAAAATATGTTGACAAACGTTACCTAGTGAGATTTACACGGGTATCAAAACGCCGAGGCGGTTTAAGCACAAAACACAGACCTTATTTGAAGTAGGTCAAGACATTCTCTATGGAAAACATGAACGGTAAAATAACGAAGGAACCCCTTTCAAGTTCAGCCGCAAGTTATTACAGGAATTATGACGCATCGACTATTTCTCTCTAAACCATATATCTTTGACTATTACGAGCCTGCTGCTGCCTACCACCGCTCAGTCAGACTGCTCTATCAAATATCAAATCATAGACTTAACTATAATATAATAAACCTTAGGTCATTAATATGGTCAAATCCGGAAACTATCATCTCGAAAACATTATTCTTTCAGTGACATACGGAACCGTTCCGTATTTTATCTAACGGGTGGCATCCATAAGTCTAAATATTCCTGTTACATCGCACAACCTACAATTTATTTCATAGTTCCGTAAAATTCTGGGAAATTAGTTCGCAACGAGCCAGATTCTGTATACCCTGATTCTACGTGCAACGAACGCAAGAGAACTGACACAATTTCACCTGGTTAATATTGCCTGCTAACATGGATTTCTTTTAGCTAAATATGCAGGTTTAAAAATATATACTTCTGTGTATTGATTTTAAGAAAGGCATTGATGTTTATGGTTAGGTACAGTCGTGCAACGATTGTGCTTTTTTTCCGCAAATGTGCTTTTGTTAAATCATCCCCGTTTGGCAAAGTCTGCTGTCTTCATTAGGAATAAATTGTCTTCACAGTTCGCAACAAGCCAGGCGGCCCAAACTGCTGCATATACCCTGACTCTGTTTGCAAGAGAAGTGACACATTTTCCCTAGTTAAAAGAAATTCATGTTAGCAGGCAATATTAACTAAATATGCAGGTTTAAAAATATATACTTGTGTATTGATTTTAAGAAAGACATTGATGTTTATGGTTAGGTACACGTCGGAGCGAAGACAGTCCTTTTTTTGCGAATGCGCACCACATCGATTATATGCAAAGCAGGACAGGCTAGATAAACTAGTAATATCATCAACCATGTGTAGTTAACTAGTGTTTATGATTGATTGATTGTTTTTTTATAAGATAAGTTTAATGCTAGCTAGCAACTTACCTTGGCAATGTAAAGCAGGTGGTTAGAGCGTTGGGCTAGTTAACATAAGGTTGCATCCCCAAGCTGACAAGGTAAAAATCTGTCGTTCTGCCCCTGAACAAGGCAGTTAACCCACCGTTCCTAGGCCGTCATTGAAAATAAGAATGTGTTCTTTAACTTACTTGCCTAGTTAAATAAAGGTTTTAAAAATATATATATATATTTATATATATATATATATTTTTTTTTTTTATCGGCAAATCGGTGGCCAAAAATACCAATTACCGATTGTTATGAAAACTTGAAATCGGCCATAATTAATCGGCCATTCCGATTAATCGGTCGACCTCTACTATAAACATAACAAACATGGTAAATATCTCGACTGTCGAAGCAACACCCAACTAAATACGCAAAGACATGTCGGACAGTATTTACACTTACTTAAGCACAGATCAAAAAGTGATTGATTAGGAAGAGTCCAACAAGCCCGTTCTCTTCTGACCGCGATCTCACTCTGAAGGAGGGAGCGGGATTCAGTGAGGTGCACGGGGATTGGCGAACTGTGATTGGCTGATACAAGTGGGGTGACTTGTAGGTACCACTAATGAGAAAGTAAGGGGTGTTGGGCAAGTACCTTAAACGTATAGTTCAGGGGTGCCGAAAGTGCATAATAAGGGCTGGCCTTTTTAACACTGCATCAGAATCGAAATCACACACTCCCTGAGGAAATCAGATGCATGTTTAAATACCAAGGAGACAGCAGGGGTCATGGTGTTTATACATTAGGCTGTTTCTGAATTGGGAATCAGTCTGTTTATGCTAGCTGTAACCTGGAGGCTTTGTTTGGAGACTACATCAAACTATGGAACGCTGTTAGGGTCTTTGCGTGTCAAAAATGATACATGTCCAATGACACTATTTCATAAGCTTGTTGACCAATCAGGACATGACTGCACATCACATAATAGTTAGTTATTACACATTGATTACACTATCACTGATATTTCATGTCACAGCGATTCACCTATACATATACAATGAGTAATATTTTTAGTCACTAATTATCTAATTTGTATAAAGGTCGTTAGGACTCCGCCCAATTCTCCAACGGCACATTCACTCAACTTTCTGTTCTGCTAAGGTAAAGTTAGCTAACTGTTCTTCTGAGATAAAATTAGCTAGCTAGTTAACACTTTCTCGAAAATCTCAAATCTACCATCTGTGATTGCACCAGACTGCTGGTCATCGACAGAAGAGAAGGACTTCAGCCATCAATAGCCAGGTAACCTTAAATTAATATTAGTTACCTACAGTAGCTAGCTAGGTGTTGAGGGAGTGGTGTAACAGCTGCAAAAAAAGCAGCTAGATAATATAAACGTTAGCTAGCTAGATCTGCCTCCCAGCATTGACATTAAATGTAAATCAAGATAGCTAGCTAACGTTAATTGTCCATCATATAGCTAGTTATAGAATCTATAAAAATGTTAACCAGCTAGCTACAGTAGCTATATTGATGTCTGTATGAATAACTTTTTTTATAGCTAGTTTGTAGTTAAAACTGCATCGCCTGTCAATGATCGATTGTCATCATAGGTCGGAGGCGCTGAGCGTTGGCACAGATTAGACAGGTAAACACTTCAATTTTTTTAGCTACACAAAAAGAAAATCCCCTGGACCAATCGGGTCTGCTGTCTATTTTTCAGGCTAGAGACCATGTTGCTGAGTCTTTGGTGGGCAAGCGGTCATTTGATTGATGAAGAGATGGCCAGCTGTTGCAGAGTTCCTGCAAGAGATAAAGGACATCCAACAACGGGAACCTTAACAAGATGGCAAGTTGTTACATTGTATACTTTTTTGAATGGCATGCATGGCAAAGCCTGAGATTGTATCATTTTACTTGTCCTGTGTCAAGTCTGCGCCTTTATCTAGCAAAGTCAATCAATGGAAAAACATTTTGGTTGGCCTATCTCTAATGCTGTGCTTAAATTCTGTATGTTGCTCAGTCTTAACCTAAAAAAGGGTTTATGTTGTAATTAAGAATTTATTGTATTTTTTATTTTAGTCGCCTATCAAGCCCCTTTGGTGGGAAGGCGGTATCAGATCAACAATGAGCAGCTTGAGTTCCTCATAGATTGTCATATGGACTATCAGATAAATGGCAGCTGTTCTTAATGTGTCACACTCCGTGTCAAGTGGCGCATGAGGTAAGTTATCATAATTGAATAAAGCAATTGTAACACTAGTGGGAGATCTCTACATTCTCCCTAGATTTGAACACATTCCTGATTAATGTATCTTTGTGTTCTTTTTGTATTTACCGTAATTTCCGGACTATTGAGCGCACCTGAATATAAGCCACACCCACTGATTTTGTTTTTTTTAACATAAATAAGCCGCACATGTCTATAAGCCGCAGGTGCCTACCGGTACATTGAAACAAATTAACTTTACACAGGCTTTAATGAAACACGGCTTGTAACAAAAATAAATAGGCTTTAACGAAACACAGCTTGTAACAAAAAATTAAAAAAATTCAGTAAGCTTTAATTGTCTTTTTGCACTGAGTCAATTCCTCACGCTGCTGTTTCCAACGTCTTATCATTGACTCATTAAGACCAAGCTCCCGTGCAGCAGCTCTGTTTCCTTTTCCAACAGCCAGATCAATCGCCTTCAACTTGAAAGCTGCATCATATGCATTTCTCCGTGTCTTTGCCATGATGAGGGTGACAAAATGACTACCGTAATCAGAATGATGGGAAGTTTGAGAGCGCTCGATTTAATCTAAACAGTAAACTAAAAAGTTGTTTGACCTTAACCCGTTCGGCAATTGAATTGATCTAATGAAAGCTTCATGCCGCCAAAAAACTAAGCACGTCACAGAATGTGTTTTTTTGGAGAAAAAAAATTGAAAGCGGGAAAAATCCATATATTAGCCGCGTCTAATATACATTGTGTGAAAATGAGGTAAGATAAGGGAAGTAAGGCAATAAATAGGCCATGGTGGCGAAGTAATTACTATATAGCAATTAAACACTGGAGTGATAGATGTGCAGAAGATAAATGTGCAAATAGAGATACTGGGGTGCAAAGGAGCAAGATAAATAAATAAATACAGTATGGGGATGAGGTAGTTGGATGGGCTATTTACAGATGGGCTATGTACAGGTGCAGTGATCTGTGAGCTGCTCTGACAGCTGGTGCTTAAAGTTAGTGAGGGAGATAATAAGTCTCCAGCTTCAGTGATTTTTGCAGTTTGTTCCAGTCGTTGGCAGCAGAGAACTGGAAGGAAAGGCGGCCAAAGGAGGAATTGACTTTGGGGGTGACCAGTGAAATATACCTGCTGGAGCGCTTGCTATGGGTGGGTGCTGCTATAGTGACCAGTGAGCTGAGATAAGGCGGGGCTTTACCTAGCAAAGACTTGTAGATGACCTGGACCCAATGGGTTTGGCGACGAGTATGAAGCGAGGGCCAGCCAATGAGAGCGTACAGGTCACAGTGTTGGGTAGTATATGGGGCTTTGGTGACAAAACGGATGGCACTGTGATAGACTGCATCCAATTTGTTGGGTAGAGTGTTGGAGGCTATTTTTTAAATGACATCGCCGAAGTCGAGGATCGGTAGAATAGTCAGTTTTACGAGGGTATGTTTGGCAGCATGAGTGAAGGATGCTTTGTTGCGAATAGGAAGCCGATTCTAGATTTCATTTTGGATTGGAGATGCTTGATGTGAGTCTGAAAGGAGAGTTTACAGTCTAACCAGACACCTAGGTACAGTTGAAGTCAGAAGTTTACATGCAGTTAGGTTGGAGTCATTAAAACTCGTTTTTCAACCACTCCACAAATGTCTTGTTAACAAACTATAGTTTTGGCATCTACTTTGTGCATGACACAAGTAATTTCTCCAACAATTGTTTACAGACAGATTATTTCACTTAAAATTCACTGTATCACAATTCCAGTGGGTCAGAAGTTTACATACGTTAAGTTGACTGTGCCTTTAAACAGCTTGGAAAATTCCAGAAAATTATGTCATGGCTTTAGAAGCTTCTGATAGGCTAATTGACATAATTTGAGTCAATTGGAGGTGTACTGTGGATTTATTTCAAGGTCTACCTTCAAACGCAGTGCTTCTTTGCTTGACATCATGGGAAAATGAAAAGAAATCAGTCAAGACCTCAGAAAAAAAATGGTAGACCTCCACAAGTCTGATTCATCCTTGGGAGCAATTTCCAAACGCCTGTAGGTACCACGTTCATCTGTACAAACAATAGTTTGCAAGTATAAACACCATGGGACCACGCAGCCGTCATACCGCTCAGGAGACACCTTCTGTCTCCTAGAGATGAACATACTTTGGTGCGAAAAGTGCAAATCAATTCCAGAACAACAGCAAAGGACCTTGTGAAGATGCTGGAGGAAACAGGTACAAAAGTATCTATATCCACAGTAAAATGAGTCCTATATCGACATAACCTGAAAGGCCGCTTAGCAAGGAAGAAGCCACTGCTCCAAAACCGCCATAAAAAAGCCAACTACGGTTTGCAACTGCACATGGGGACAAAGATCGTACTTTTTGGAGAAATGTCCTCTGGTCTGATGAAAGAAAAATAGAACTGTTTGGCCATAATGACCATTGTTATGTTTGGAGGAAAAGGGGCAAGCTTGCAAGCCGAAGAACACCATCCCAACCGTGAAGCACGGGGGTGGCAGCATCATGTTGTGGGGGTGCTTTGCTGGAGGAGGGACTGGTGCACTTCACAAAATAGATGGCATCATGAGGATGGAACATTATGTGTATATATTGAAGCAACATCTCAAGACATCAGTCAGGAAGTTAAAGCATGGTCGCAAATGGGTCTTCCAAATGGACAATGACCCCAAGCATACTTCCAAAGTTGTGGCCAAATAGCCTAAGGACAACAAAGTCAAGGTATTGGAGTGGCCATCACAAAGCCTTGACCTTAATCCTATAGAAAATGTGTGGGCAGAACTGAAAAAGCGTGTGCGAGCAAGGAGGCCTACAAACCTGACTCAGTTACACCAGCTCTGTCAGGAGGAATGGGCCAAAATTCACCCAACTTATTCTGGGAAGCTTGTGGAAGGCATCCCGAAACGTTTGACCCAAGTTAAACAGTTTAAAGGCAATGCTACCAAATACTAATTGAGTGTATGTAAACTTCTGACTCACTGGGAATGTGATGAAAGAAATAAAAGCTGAAATAAATAATTCTCTCTACTATTATTATTATAACATTTCACATCCTTAAAATAAAGTGTTGATCCTAACTGACCTAAGACAGGGAATTTGTACTAGGATTAAATGTCAGGAATTGTGAAAAACTGAGTTTAAATGTATTTGGCTAAGGTGTATGTAAACTTCCGACTTCAACTGTATTTATTGTTGTCCACATATTCTAAATCAAAACCGTCCAGAGTAGTGATGCTGGACGGGCGAGCAGGTGCGGGCAGCGATCGGTTGAAGAGCATGCATTTAGTTTTACTTGCATTTAAGAGTAGTTGGAGGCCACGGAAGGAGAGTTGTATTTCATTGAAGCTCGTCTGGAGGTTAGTTAAAACAGTGTCCAAAAATCCAAGGGGTGGGTTTAATTCTGAATGCTGATTGGTTAAAAGTGCATTCCAGCTGGCGTCTATTCTACAAGTTACCACCTGCTAAATCTATGATGTTAATGTCTATTTACTCTGTTCCATCTGACTGCGCAATCCACTGTCTCATCAAGTTATAAACTTGATCTCCACTATAGAAAGCACCTAGACATTGTCTCACATTTCTTTTGGACTAACATTTAGTTTTCAACAGCTGTACATTTCAATGAAACATGGTGAAGCCACAAAATTGCCCTCGATAGAAGCCTGTGTTTCAGACATAAGGAAGTGGATGGCTGCAAACTTTCTACTTTTAAACTCGGACAAAACAGAGATGCTTGTTCTATGTCCCAAGAAACAAAGAGATCTTCTGTTGAATCTGACAATTCATCTGGATGGTTGTACAGTCGTCTCAAATAAAACTGTGAAGGACCTCGGCGTTACTCTGGACCCTGATCTCTCTTTTGAAGAACATATCAAGACTGTTTCAAGGACAGCTTTTTTCCATCTACGTAACATTGCAAAAATCAGAAACTTTCTGTCCAAAAATGACGCAGAAAAATTAATCCATGCTTTTGTTACTTCTAGGCTGGACTACTGCAATGCTCTACTTTCCGGCTACCCGGATAAAGCACTAAACAAACTTCAGTTAGTGCTAAATACGGCTGCTAGAATCCTGACTAGAACCAAAAAATTTGATCATATTACTCCAGTGCTAGCCTCCCTACACTGGCTTCCTGTTAAGGCAAGGGCTGATTTCAAGGTTTTACCGCTAACCTACAAAGCATTACATGGGCTTGCTCCTACCTATCTTTCCAATTTGGTCCTGCCGTACATACCTACACGTACGCTACGGTCACAAGACGCAGGCCTCCTAATTGTCCCTAGAATTTCTAAGCAAACGGCTGGAGGTAGGGCTTTCTCCTATAGAGCTCCATTTTTATGGAATGGTCTGCCTACCCATGTGAGAGATGCAGACTCAGTCTCAACCTTTAAGTCTTTACTGAAGACTTATCTCTTCAGTAGGTCCTATGATTAAGTATAGTCTGGCCCAGGAGTGTGAAGGTGAACGGAAAGGCTGGAGCAACGAACCGCCCTTGCTGTCTCTGCCTTGCCGGTTCCCCTCTTTCCACTGGGATTCTCTGCCTCTAACCCTATTACAGGGGCTGAGTCACTGGCTTACTGGTGTTCTTCCATGCCGTCCATGGGAGGGGTGCGTCACTTGAGTGGGTTGAGTCACTGACGTGGTCTTCCTGTCTGGGTTGGCGCCCCCCCTTGGGTTGTGCCATGGCGGAGATCTTTGTGGGCTATACTCGGCCTTGTCTTAGGACGGTAAGTTGGTGGTTGTAGACATCCCTCTAGTGGTGTGGGGGCTGTGCTTTGGCAGTGGGTGGGGTTATATCCTGCCTGTTTGGCCCTGTCCGGGGGTATCATCGGATGGGGCCACAGTGTCTTCTGATCCCTCCTGTCTCAGCCTCCAGTATTTATGCTGCATTAGTTTATGTGTCGGGGGGCTAGGGTCAGTCTTACATCTGGAGTATTTCTCTTGTCTTATCCGGTGTCCTGTGTGAATTTAAATATGCTCTCTCTAATTCTCTCTTTCTCTCTTTCTTTCTTTCTCTCGGAGGACCTGAGCCCTAGGACCATGCCTCAGGACTATCTGGCATGATGACTCCTTGCTGTCCCCAGTCCACCTGGCCTTGCTGCTGCTCCAGTTTCAACTGTTCTGCCTGCGGCTACGGAACCCTGACCTGTTCACCGGACGTGCTTGTTGCACCCTCGACAACTACTATGATTATTATTATTTGACCATGCTGGTCATTTATGAACATTTTAACATCTTGACCATGTTCTGTTATAATATCCACCCGGCACAGCCAGAAGAGGACTGGCCACCCCTCATAGCCTGGTTCCTCTCTAGGTTTCTTCCTAGGTTTTTGGCCTTTCTAGGGAGTTTTTCCTAGGGAGTTTTTCCTAGCCACCGTGCTTCTTTCACATGCATTGCTTGCTGTTTGGGGTTTTAGGCTGGGTTTCTGTACAGCACTTTGAGATTTCAGCTGATGTACGAAGGGCTATATAAATAAATTTGATTTGATTTGATTTGTATAAACCTTGCTGTCTGTCTCCGACGTTTGCAACATTGTTTAAATATTCAAATTCGATCTCCAGCTGTCCCATAGTAATGAACGTGTAGGGGTCGGGACGAAGCAGGCAGGCAGCGTTTCTCAGCCAGTTGAAATCATGAATCAGCTGGCATAATTGTTTAGGATATATACGAACATGTCAATTCGAAAAAAAGTTAAACGAAGTACAGCTAGTTTGCAGTCTTTGCTGCTTCAGTTTGAAGTGATTGTGTTAGCTGTGTTGTTGGCTAGCTCCTATGAACAACAGTGTCCTGACGAGTGAGCACATTTTCTATGCCACACGAAATCGCGCCTCATTAGCTCATTGTTATGGATGTTTCCAAATAAACTCAGCAAAAAAAGAAATGTCCTCTCACTGTCAACAGCGTTTACTTTCAGCAAACTTACCGTGTAAATATTTGTGTGAACATAAGATTCAACAACTGAGACATAAACTGAACACGTTCCACAGACATGTGACTAACAGAAATTGAATAATGTGTCCCTGAACAAAGGGGGGGTCAAAATCAAAAGTAACAGTCAGTATCTGGTGTGGCCACCAGCTGCATTAAGTACTGCAGTGCATCTCCTCATGGACTACACCAGATTTGCCAATTCTTCCTGTGAGATGTTACCTCACTCTTCCACCAAGGCACCTGCAAGTTCCTGGACATTTCTGGGGGGAACGTGCCCTAGCCCTCACCCTCACCCAGACGTGCTCAATGGGATTGAGATCCGGGTTTTTCACTGGCCATGGCAGAACACTGACATTCCTGTCTTGCAGGAAATCACCCACAGAACAAGCAGTATGGCTGGTGGCATTGTCATGCTGGAGGGTCATGTCAGGATGAGCCTGCAGGAAGGGTACCACATGAGGGAGGAGGATGTCTTCCCTGTAACGCACTGCAGCATGCCTAAGGCACGTTCACACAGATGAGTCGGGACCCTGGGCATCTTTCTTTTGGTGTTTTTCAGTGTCAGTAGAAAGGCCTCTTTAGTGTCCTAAGTTTTCATAACTGTGACCTTAATTGCCTACCGTCTGTAAGCTGTTAGTGTCTTAATGACCGTTCCACAGGTGCATGTTCATTAATTGTTTATGGGTCATTGAACAAGCATGGGAAACAGTGTTTTTTACCCTTTACAATGAAGATCTGTGAAGTTATTTAGATTTTTACAAATTATCTTTGAAAGACAGGATCCTGAAAAAGGGACATTTCTTTTTTGGCTGAGTTTACATGTACCTAGCAAACACCATAAACAAATGCAAATGCAGCTACTACTGTTATTCTGGCTGCACTGTTTGGTGTGAGTGTAAATTAGCCATAGTTAGCTAGCTAGCAAGCAAGGTATAAGTACGTTGCCAGCCAGTATGGCAATGGAACATTTAGAAGGAAACGACTGGGTCGCGTGCATAGATGCAGAACAAAGACTGAACGACTGGGTAGCGTCTCTAGCAACCGAACCGATAGAACGAACCTGCAGCCGGCTTGGGTAGCAACCCTAGATTTGTGTCAGGACTATATCTTGTGGAAGGATGAAATGGTATGAATAAATTCATTGACTTCGTCTCGGGCCTAATAACACTCGTGCCAATATATCCTTTAAACACCGGCTTCTCGGGCATTATCACTTAATTGGCCAACCCTTTCATATCATTTTCATATTGTTATTTGAAGCATTAAATAGTGTTATTTGACGTGTATCTTTTTTGACACGCAAAGACCCAAACGGCGTTCCATAGTATGTCAGGGAACAATTGTTCTTGTAAAAACATTAGGATTAGTTTTGACCATTTTGATTGATTGACTGTACTTAATTTCACCATGCCAACTAGATACTTTTATGGGTAGGTAAAGTGAACGTTTCTGGAAATGTTATGTTATATCCCTCCGCTGATGGCATGACAACCTGGTTGTACGCTGATGGCATGACAACCTGGTTGTACGCTGATGGCATGACAACCTGGTTGTAAAACATAAAATATTTTGAGAATTATTTCTATCTAAAGATAGTATCTGACTTGCAGATGATTTTGGTTGGGCCTAGTATTATGATGATACTGTTTTGACAACCTGTAAGCACCTATAATAGTCAGTTGTGGGAAAAGTACCCAATTGTCATACTTGAGTAAAAGTAAAGATGCCGTAATAGAAAATGACTCAAGTAAAGGTGTCACCCAGTAAAATATTACTTGAGTAAAAGTCAAAGTATTTGGTTTTAAATATACTTAAGCATCAAAAGTAAATGTAATTTCAAAACTGTACTTATGTATCAAAAGTAAAATTATAAATCATTTCAAATTACTTTTATTAGGCAATCCAAACAGCACAATTTTCTTGTTTTTTAAATTAAGGATAGTCAAGGGCACACTCCAACACTCAGACAATTTACAAATGAAGCATTTGTGTTTAGTGAGTCTGCCACGTCAGAGGCAATAGGGATAACCAGGGATGTTGTCTTGTGTGAATTTAACCATATTCCTGTCCTGTTAAGCATTCAAAATGTAACAAGTACTTTGGGTGTCAGGGAACATTAATGGAGTAAAAAGTACATTATTATCTTAAGGAATGTAGTGGAGTAAAAGTTGTAAAAAAAAAAAATGTAATAGTAAAGTACAGATACCCCCAAAAATGAGTTAAGTAGCACTATAAAGTATATTTACTTAAGTACTTTACACCACTAATAGTTTTCTACTGACCCAGTTTCTGTATAGTGATAGGTGTACAGTATGAGGGGAGATGCAGCAGGTAGCTTGCATACCTTCCAAGCCTCTGATAATAGTTCAGCTAATCCTCAGGCACGTGTGGGCAGAGGAGCTATGGAGAGAGGCGCTGTGTGTGTTTGTGTGTCAGGGCAAAAGAATGCCTCTTCTAAGAACTAGAGGAACAAAATGAGAGCAGGAATGGCATGCAGGCTTAACTCTGTCTGGCTGACTGGTGCTGGAGCCAGGTACAATTTACACCACGTACACACACTTCCCCAATTATGATATAAATCCACTGTAATATATTTTTATAAACACACATGCAGAGATGTAGGATCTTATTTTGATCAGGAAAAATAGAT
The DNA here is from genome assembly GCF_901001165.1 of Salmo trutta. Taxonomy (NCBI): domain Eukaryota; kingdom Metazoa; phylum Chordata; class Actinopteri; order Salmoniformes; family Salmonidae; genus Salmo; species Salmo trutta. Next base: position 33,260,247 of record NC_042986.1, on the reverse strand, counting down.
GAGCTTCATGATTTACATAAATTCACTGAAAACCCACATGTAACCTACTTTTGGCCAGCTTATAGCCTAACCACTGATCAAGCAACATTATGGACTAAATGTTCAAATCCTGTTACAGCGGGAATATTTTGCTGCAACAATACAGTTCCAATTAAGATCCTACATTAAGATCCTACATTTTGCTGTGAAGAGACAGAATCAATAGATCATTTATTCTGGTGTTGCCCCCATGTAGCTTGTTTCTGGTCACAGGTTCAGGAATGGTTAAAAAATCCCAACATTCACTTAAAATGAACCTTACAATTGTATTTATTTATTTGACCTTTATTTATACAGGATTTTCTCATTGAGATAACATCTCTTTTCCAAGAGAGACCTGGTCCAATAGCAGCAGAGGGAACAACGTTTCAGACAAAACAATTTACATACACTAACACAACATTAAACAAAACTCTAAACAAACAACAAATGAACACTACAAATAGCAGTGTTGGTGCAAGTTTGAAAGCCATAGTCAGTCAATAAATAATATAATAATACTGGTAGGAAAGGTTTTCTTTATCTCACAAGCTGTGGATAATTTATGATTACAAAGGTTCAAAATGTATGTAAAACATCACAGCACAATTGAAAAATATATGGCACATGGAAACCAAACAAGGGCGGTCTATGATGATAGGTGGGATGGTCTGAGAGTGGCTGAGGGGCGGGATTAAAGAGTTTATGTTTGGTAATGTATTATTGTTATGTGACTGCTTTATATAAAAGTACCATGAATGTAAAATGTACGTATGTAAATGTAGTAAAAAAGCTGTAAAAAAAACTAAGATATTTGTCCTCTGAAGAGGGTGGATTGGTTAATAAAAAGAATTTAAAAAAATCCTACATCTGAACAGCACATACACACACAACAGAAGATCCTACATCTGAACAGCACATACACACACAACAGAAGATCCTACATCTGAACAGCACATACACACACAACAGAAGATCCTACATCTGAACAGCACATACACACACAACAGAAGATCCTACATCTGAACAGCACATACACACACAACAGAAGATCCTACATCTGAACAGCACATACACACACAACAGAAGGTGCATGAGGAGGTAATTGTGTGTAAGGTCAAGGGTCATTTTTGATCTAGGATAGGCAATAGGTCTTTCTATTGTCAGTGCCACTAGGGCGCGTGTGTTAATATTCACTCAAGATAGCAATGACGACCCTGGTCCTCAGGCTACAGTCTGGCACCCCTGGGCCCTCACCCTTCTGAGGGCCTGTCCTGATACATGAGTGTTTGTTGGATGCTGTTCTTGGCTCTCTCCTATATCCTCTGGCTTGCGTTGGCCAAACCTGACCGCACGTCTATTTCTGGCCCTTTGGAAATAACTGAATGGAGTGTTGTGGTGGGTTGTTGTGTTCTACCACAAGGTTAATACAGGGAAAGCAGTCACCAGGATGGAATTTGTAACGTACGTGTGTGTCTGTGTTACTTTATCACGGACTAATTAGCCCATTATATCATCATTATGTGTGCTTCTTGACTCCACGTAACAGCAGACAGCAGTCTGGCCTGGGGTCTACAGTAAAATATGTCCCTGATGTTCTCTCATGACATTAAGTATCCATTCAGTATATCGTGTGACTGGTGCTCAGCTGTCAAACTATTTTAGAGAAATATTAAAATTAAATTTCTTTGTTCAATAGCTAACCTAAAATGCCTCTCTCTCCCTCTTTCTCTCTCCTCTCCCCCTCTCTCCGCTCTCTCTGTCTCTCTCTCTCTGTCTCTCTCTGTCTGTAGCTGGCTGACTTTGGCCTGTCCAACCACTTTAAGAAGGGCAATTTGCTCCAGACGTACTGTGGGAGTCCTCTATACGCCTCCCCAGAGATAGTCAAGGGACTGCCCTATCACGGCCCAGAGGTGAGAGGACAACACACACACACACACACACACACACACACACACACACACACACACACACACACACACACACACACACACACACACTTACACTGTTTCCCTGTGTTTCTCCTGGGTGTGTGTCAGGTGGACTGCTGGGCTATGGGAGTCTTGCTGTATGCGCTGGTGTATGGCAGTATGCCGTTTGACGGGGCCAGCTACAGAGCGCTCACAGAGCAGATCAGCCAGGGACGCTACCGCAGACCAAATCCTCCCTCAGGTAAGCCTACACATCACCTGCAGTCTCACAAGGATCTGTTAACCTGTTAGTCCATGACTGTCCTGTAAACCGTGGTGTTTGTACTGAGCCCTGCCTGTGTCTGTCCCCTCCACACAGATGCCTGTGCCCTGATTGACTGGCTGCTGACGGTGCGTGTAGAGGAGAGGGCCACGGTGGAGGACATAGCCAACCACTGGTGGGTCAACTGGGGCTATGAGGACAGTGTATGTGACTGCCCCTCATCCCCGCACCAGGACTGCCCCTCCCCGCTGCTCGCCCGCTACATCGACTGGCAGAACAGGGTTGCCACGGCAACCAGTTGTCCGAGCTCTGACCCTTCCGCTCACCCTCACCCGTTCTACTTCAGCTTCCCCCTGAAGGGTGATCGCGGGGGAGGGGGGAGGTCGAGGGGGGAGAGGTCAAGTATAAGGAAGTCGCGTAAGGAGAACGCTATCCCCCAGAATGCACTGGGAGTATGTAGTCCAGTTTGTACTACAACTGCCATCAACACCACCACCACTGCCACCTCCATTTCCTCTTCCTCCATAGGCCAGGTCGAGAGGAAGAAACCAAAGGGGATTCTGAAACCCCAGCGGAGCTTTGATTCAGCCTTCCTGCCCCCTCCTAGGGTGATGGGGGAGAACTCCTCCTCCCAGCCCTGCAACCTGCCTCCCCAATCCCACAGAGTTCACACACACACTCACTCACACAGTGATGGTCTGTCCACAAGCCTGCCTGCCCCCTCTATGTTCACCCATTCCTCCTCCAAGATGCCCAAAAAGGGGATCCTAAAGAACCTGTACGGTTGTGAGTCAGGGTACTGCTCATCCCCAGAGAGAGGGATGTCTGGAGCGGGCACAGGAGTAGGAGGTAGAGGGGTTGATGGAGATATGTGCTGCTCTTACAAGCCCCACTCCCGCTCCCCCAGCTCAGAGGACAGTCCAACGATGCGGACGGAAGCAGTGAGAAGGAGGAAAGGCATTCTAAAGCGCAACGGCAAGTTCTCACGCAGCCTGGACCTCCCTGATGCCCTTCATCCCTCCTTATCCTCAGCTCTGGCCCATTTCCCTGAGGCCCTGCACCAGCTCCATCAGGCCTCCGGGGGCAGCAGACCCCCCAGCATGGTGAGTGAGGACAGCCTCCTCTCCTCCGATTCTTTTGACCTGCTGGACCTCAGCGCCCAATCACGCCGCAGGATCTTCTCCCGGGGCGCCCAACGCAGTGCTTGCAGCTCAGAGGAGGAACTCGAGGACCCGGTCGCAAGGGCAGCAGAAGGGATTGGATTTGGAAGAGGGCGGGGGCGGGGCAGAGAGGAGGAAGATGAGATGTCATTGGAGGAGAGACGGGAGATGCTAAGTTAAGATAAAGGTTGCGTTCCCCTGCTCAACCAATGGTTGCGTGCCACGTCATCGACTGTCCCGTCGGGCACCAGATTGCTATAACATATGATGTGGGTAGCTGATACATAAAATACCTATCCAGGTGTTGTAAGATCTGGCATGCATCAGCAACGCCTGGGTAGAGCAATGTGCCCACAATATGATACGCCCAAGAGATGACTGAACGCTTGTAATATCAGTTACTGGTGCTGTCTGATAGGCCCAAATTACTGACTGACTTTGTCTTTGCTAACCAAATGACAAATAACAATAAATAATTTGGCGGAAGCACCTAGTCATACAACCTGCAGTGATCGTATGTTGAAGGAAAGTCATCAAGAAATTGTTCATTTCATCATGATCAGTTACTGATTGGAATGGATTGAGACTGCTGTCCTAGTGATGGGATAAAACAGCTTTGTTCTCTTTAACTGTGTGAATGAAGCCATCACTGACTTTAAGGACTCCTATGTGAACTAACTCAACACTGTACAGGAGACCACATGGCATTCCCAATCTGGCCCTCATACCATCATGGCCATCTGATCATCCCCTACTTGCAGTTGGATCATTCATCCCACCTTCTCTCCCATGTAACTATTCCCCAGGTCGTTGTTGTAAATGACAATGTGTTTTCAGTCAACTTACCTGGTAAGATAAGGGTTAAATAAAAATAAAATGTCTATGGACTCCTGTGGAAACGAAGCTAATGTGCAATTATAAGACATAGTTAAAATTGTTCCTTTAATTCAAGCATGCTGTTTGCAGCATCAGACTTGAGTTGTTTGATTCCTGCATGGGCCAAATATACTGTATAATATACAGATTTTATGTGTTAATTCTAAGTCACTTTGGATAAAAAAATTATCTAAATGTCTGTACAGTGTATGTCTTTGACTGGGGTGAAACCAAATGGTGCAAACGTGGATGTGTTATATCTGTGCCTATATATCTATATATATTTATCTCTGATGTCACAAGAGGCTGAGTGATGTCATGTTACCATGGAATGTGATCTTATGGTCAAACAGACTGGAAGATTGAATGAGACTTTGAGGATTTTAAATCTGGGATCTGTACGCTGGAAAAGTGTAAGGGTATGTGATTACATTTGACTGGGAGGCAAGGAGGTAGTTACATAAAGTATTATTGCTTTGGTTTTTGGATTGGTTTAACCGTTTTGGTACTGTGAAAGAAAAAATAAATACATGGAATGATGAAAATGAATACTTTTTTTCTGGAAATAGGCCTAATGCTTTCTGCTGTCTCACTTCATCCAGAATGGGCAACGACCAAAAAATACATTCATTTCTTATCATAAATTGCAGGAAGTGTTTGAGGTATTAACTTGACTGATTTGTGTCCCTGGCACTTTCACAGATGACTGGAGGTCTAGAAATAAGACGCTGAGAAAACATTTTGAGCCAATGGAGATGACAGATTAAACAAGCATTTACTGGACACAAAAATAGGAGCTTTTTAAAATACAATCATGATAGTGATTATAAAGCGCCTATCTAATACCGAACAGAACAGCCATTTTTAGACAACACTTCTCTGTTCTCTGCAGTCGAGAGGCCTTTTCCCTGGGTTGACCATAAGTAGGGGAACATGAGGGAGAACAGAGCGCTGTGTTTATAATGTGCCAGTAGTGGTTGTTTTTGATCGATAGCAGAAACCATTCTGTCCCTCTACACAAAGACATATTTACTCTAAAGTCCATTTCCATGTTCTGTTCATTTGCTACGATTAGAAACCATCTGAAGTAGTGCACTCTACTGACTGGAGTCACAAACACAAAATGACTGATGCCTTGCCTCTCTGTTGCAAATGCAGTCCATACCACAATCCCCTCTATGGAGCGAGTCTAGGTCATAGTCTAGCCAAACCGTCACCATGTCACCTCATGCCATCAGAAAGACTGACACAAAGGCAGCCATTGTAATCTCAGGTTGACTCTAAAGTGTTTTTTTTTCATCCGCATCAGAAAAGGATGGTGTTGCTTAAATGGCTAATCCTATTCTTTTCAGGGAGACTTAATGATGTCATGGCTCAGGCAACACTAAACTAACATTTACCCAAGAACGGTGGTAAGAATAACATTCAGCTAAGCAACACAGAACATTTGAATAATGGATTGTATGCAGTGAGAGTAATTTATCCCTCTCTTTAGTATCAGCTTCAAGAATCTTTCCCATTAACTTTGGAGCAGTGTGTTTATCTACTTGATACGTACAGTGCTTTGCAAAAGTATTCACCCCCTTGGCGTTTTTCCTATTTTGATGCATTACAACCTGTAATTTAAATTGTTTTTTATTTGGATTTCATGTAATGGACATACACAAAATAGTCATAATTGGTGAAGTGAAATGAAAAAAATTACTTGTTTCAAAGAATTATAAAAAATAAAAACCTGATAGTGGTGCATGCATACGTATTCACCCCCTTTGATATGAAGCCCCTAAATTAGATCTGGTGCAACCAATTACCTTCAGAAGTTACATTATTAGTTAAATAAAGTCCACCTCTGTGCAATCTCAGTGTCACATGATCTGTCACATGATCTCAGTGTATATATACATTCACAGAAATACATCCACAGGTACACCTCCAATTGACTCAAATGATGTCAATTAGCCTGTCAGAAGCTTCTATAGCCATGACATCATTTTCTGGAATTTTCCAAGCTGTTTAAAGGCACAGTCAACTTAGTATTTGTAAACTTTTGACCCACTGGAATTGTGATACAGTGAAATAATCTGTCTGTAAACAATTGTTGGAAAAATGACTTGTGTCATGCACAAAGTAGATGTCCTAACCGACTTGCCAAAACTATAGTTTGTTAACAAGAAATTTGTGGAGTGGTTGAAAAATGAGTTTTAATGACTCCAACCTAAGTTTATGTAAACTTCCGACTTCAACTGTGTATATATAAATATATATATGTATATATCGTCCAATGAAATGCTTACTTGCAGGTTTACTTGCAGGCAACAACAATAAGAAATAATCAAATATAAGAATAGGAATATAAAGTAAATGGCAGTAGAATAGAATAAACATTTTAGCACAAGTATAATACAGGAAGGCACAATTTAGAATCTAATTGTTACATGTATTGGGAAAGGGGGGGATGGGGTCAAGTGTTTAAACTGAGCAGTATAACAAGAGTCTGGTAGGAGCAGTTGTGATGTGTGTGAAGCATGCATGTGTGTGTGTGTGTGTGTGTGTGTGTGTGTGTGTGTGTGTGTGTGTGTGTGTGTGTGTGTGTGTGTGTGTGCAAGGGGGGATGAATCAGAGCAGGTGGTCAGTCCAGTTCAAGTGTTCAGCAGTCTGATGTCTTGTAGATACCAACAGGCTCAAAGACAGTTTCTATCAGACTTCATGCTCCAATACCCAGAGTTGTATAGCTTTCTCTGACCCCTCTCTTTGGGTGATACTGTGAGGAATCACAGGATGTGTGATGCAGGTACAGTGGGGGAAAAAAGTATTTGATCCCCTGCAGATTTTGTATGTTTGCCCACTGACAAAGAAATGAAAAGTCTATCATTTTAATGGTAGGTTTATTTGAACAGTTAGAGACAGAATAACAACAAAAAAATCCAGAAAAACGCATGTCAAAAATGTTATAAATTGATTTGCATTTTAATGAGGGAAATAAGTATTTCACCCCCTCTCAATCAGAAAGATTTCTGGCTCCCAGGTGTCTTTTAAACAGGTAACTAGCTGAGATTAGTGTGGCTCAGTTGGTAGAGCATGGTGTTTGCAATGCCAGGGTTGTGGGTTCGATTCCCACGGGGGACCAGTACAGGGGAAAAAAAAAAAAAAATGTATGAAATGTATGCACTCGGCTGGGACCGTAGTCACCAAGAAAACAATTGGTAACACACTACGCCGTGAAGGACTGAAATCTTGCAGTGCCCGCAAGGTCCCCCTGCTCAAGAAACCACATATACATGCCTGTCTGAAGTTTGGCAATAAACATCTGAATGATTCAGAGGACAACTGGGGGAAAGTGTTGTGGTCAGATGAGACCAAAATGGAGCTCTTTGGCATCAACTCAACTCGCCATGTTTGGAGGAGGAGGAATGCTGCCTATGACCCCAAGAACACCATCCCCACCGTCAAACATGGAGGTGGAAACATTATGCTTTGGGGGTGTTTTTCTACTAATGGGACAGGACAACTTCACCGCATCAAAGGGACGATGGACGGGGCCATGTACCGTCATATCTTGGGTGAGAACCTCCTTCCCTCAGCCAGGGCATTGAAAATGGGTCGTGGATGGGTATTCCAGCATAACAAGGACGCAAAACACACGGCCAAGGCAACAAAGTAGTGGCTCAAGAAGAAGCACATTAAGGTCCTGGAGTGGCCTAGCCAGTCTCCGGACCTTAATCCCATAGAAAATCTGTGGAGGGAGCTGAAGGTTCGAGTTGCCAAACGTCAGCCTCGAAACCTTAATGACTTGGAGAAGATCTGCAAAGAGGAGAGGGACAAAATCCCTCCTGAGATGTGTGCAAACCTGGTGGCCAACTACAAGAAACGTCTGACCTCTGTGATTGCCAACAAGGGTTTTGCCACGAAGTACTAAGTCATGTTTTGCAGAGGGGTCAAATACTTATTTCCCTCATTAAAATGCATATCATTTTATAACATTTTTGACATGCGTTTTTCTGGATTTTTTTGTTGTTATTCTGTCTCTCACTGTTCAAATAAACCTACCATTAAAATTATAGACTGATCATTTCTTTGTCAGGGGGCAAACGTACAAAATCAGCAGGGGATCAAATACTTTTTCCCCCTCACTGTACACTGGACCATTTTTGGATTGAACAGAATACCAACATCCTTCACTAAACACATCAGTGACATGTTAGGGGACGCCAGTTGACGGAGTAGACTTCCACTCACAAACACTGCAGGCTGAGGTTGACTTGTGTACATATCGTGAATACATAACTCAACCTCAGCTTGCAGTGTTTGTGAGTGGAAGTCTACTCCGTCAACTGACGTGTTTAATGAAGGATGGAGTCCAGGGCTGTAGGTTGTTGTTGACAACCTTTCAAAACAGCTCTTGACTTCACATCAGGACAGAGCCATAACCTTACGTAACATCCCCCTTTAAAACGTTGACTTAATGTTCAGCTGACAGCTACAATGAGCAGTGGCATCAACAGCCACTCTAACTATGCAATGGTCCTTCAATGGTCCGGTCTCCAGGGCCATATTTCCATTACACATCATTATTTAGGAAAACCTTTGGCCCCAAAACAAAACATAGAAGCATAGCCACAGTTTGTCCTTTCCAAACATTAAAAAGGATTCAAACTGCTTAATTTGAGAAATTAGGCTTTGGGCAATGAAAAAACGATAATAATTCAGGAACATACAGAGGAACATGAAGAGATTGTCTAATTTCCAGGGGTAGGGCTATTCATGTCTCAACTGGCTTTTCAAGCTGAGTGACAAATGCCAGATTTTGCACCATTTTACAGTTTCTGACCAAAGTCCTAAAACTGGCAACTTTGACAGTGTATGGAGTCAGGGTAAATAGTTTAAACCCTTTTGTCTTCAGAGATTGCCAAGTCTTGAGGTCAGATCATTGTATTGGACTGAAGTGGTACTGTTAGGTTAGTGTTAAGACATAGACAAACACACTATCCAGGATACACTTCCACACTCCATCCCCCAGGGGGCAGCAGCAACCTTGTCCAAATACTGAGCCTGGTTGATAAGCACATCATGTGTAGCCAATTAGGGGGATTGTTAGTGAGTGTCCCAGCTGGTAAGCCGTAAGGCTGCAGGTTTTGTTTGGTGGCCATGAGACCTTTTTTGGAGTTTTGAGTCTTTAGTTTGGGGCATGCCTGTATTTTTCCGTTTTGGAAGTTTATTTTCATCACCATCTGAACAAAAAATACTCCGCTTGGACTGGCCGACTAAGAGGTCAAGACGGAGCTGGCCCTGAACTCAGTAAGTTGCTGTCTCCCTGGGAACATGTACATTCAACACCTATGTGCATATGCTGATTTCTCACATGAATGCACACATCCATTGAGGTTACAGACCAGTTAACTAGACCTTAGACCCCTAGACTTAACGAGTCAGGTTACAGACCAGTTAAATAGACCTAAGACCCCTAGACTTAACGAGTCAGGTTCCAGACCAGTTAAATAGACCTAAGACCCCTAGACTTAACGAGTCAGGTTACAGACCAGTTAAATAGACCTAAGACCCCTAGACTTAACGAGTCAGGTTACAGACCAGTTAAATAGACCTAAGACCCCTAGACTTAACGAGTCAGGTTCCAGACCAGTTAACTAGACCTTAGACCCCTAGACTTAGCGAGTCAGGTTCCAGACCAGTTAAATAGACCTAAGACCCCTAGACTTAACGAGTCAGGTTACAGACCAGTTAAATATACCTAAGACCCCTAGACTTAACGAGTGCAGCAAAATCAGTAGGCTAGTTATGGGTTTCATAACACAATCTGGCAACCATGGTGGGAGGCAGAGGTGGGTTTCTAGGCCTGAGGAGATCATATTTGTGGAAGCCTGACTCTGTTTGTGTTGCTCTGCAACTGAAATGTCACATGATCATATATTTTCCGTTTATTAATCAGTCAATCCGTTTGTCCATTTTTCATAGGTCTTTAATGTATGAGCATCAGCTAAATGCATTTCACACAAATGTGATAAAGACTAACAACCAAAGTAAACTCAGCAAAAAAGAAACGTCCTCTCAGCCTATTGCGGACAGTCTGAGCACTGATGGAGGGATTGTGCGTTCCTGGTGTAACTCTGGCAGTTGTTGTTGCCATCCTGTACCTGTCCCGCAGGTGTGATGTTCGGATGTACTGGTCCTGTGCAGGTGTTGTTACACGTGGTCTGCCACTGCGAGGACATCAGCTGTCCGTCCTGTCTCCCTGTAGCGCTGTCTTAGGCGTCTCACAGTACGGACATTGCAATTTAAGTTTTCATAACTGTGACCTTAATTGCCTATCTTCTGTAAGCTGTTAGTGTCTTAACGACCGTTCCCCAGGTGCATGTTCATTAATTGTTTATGGGTCATTGAACAAGCATGGGAATCAGTGTTTAAACCCTTTACAATGAAGATGTGTGAAGTTATTTGGATTTTTACTAATTATCTTTGAACGACAGGGTCCTGAAAAAGGGATGTTTCTTTTTTTGCTGAATTTAGTAAGTAACAGAACGTGCCAAGTAATAACACGTGTCAATTTGGTACCACTGGCACAGAACCAGTGGTGGAAAAAGTACCTAAATGTCATACGACAGTAAAAGTTTAGATAACTTAATAGAAAGTTACTCAAGTAAAAGTGAAAGTCACCCAGTAAAATACTTAAATATTAAAAGTAAATGTAATTGATAAAACATACTTACATAAGTATCAAAAGTAAAAGTATAAATCATTTTAAATTCCTTATATTGAGCAAGCAGGCGGCACCATTTTCTTGTTTTTAAAATGTATGGATAGCCAGGGTCACACTCCAACATTCAGACATCATTTACAAAAGATGCATTTGTGTTTAGTGAGTCCGCCAGGTCAGACGCAGTAAGGATGACGACATGTTCTCTTGATAAGTGTGTGAATTTGACAATTTTCCTGTCCTAAGCATTCAAAATGTAACGAGTACATCCCCCACCGGCCAGCCGGCTGTGGAGAGCGACACGGCGGCGAAACTTCCACCAGACCAGCGTGGCGTCCGGCTACTGGAGTGGAAGAACAAGAAAAAGTAGGTGGGCGTGGGTTCCCCAGTAGTTGTGTAGGTTTTCAACTTGCTTGCTAAGAGTAGCTACTTCGCTCCTGTAGTCCTCCGCAAGCAAGCAGTTGCTACATTGAAAGTCAGCGCGGTCCACATAGTCCAGGAACAAAGCAAAGTAAACACAGCTCCTGCAGCGCTGGAAACATTCAATAGCAGCTCCATTTGAGACCACCGAGCCAGCGAGGCTAGCTGTGCTTTCGTGTCTCTCCCACTATGCGTAATCTGGCAGGTACCCGGGGCAGATAGCAGCGCTCACAGCAATTTAGCCCAACAGAGTCGCATGATCCAAAATAGAATAAAAGTATATGAAAACACTGTCAGCTTTTAAACCGAGGTCTTTAATTCAGGTTTCAGCGTTCAACAGGTTTCAACGTTCAACAGGTTTCAACAACAACAAACATATGTTGTGTGTGTATGCATCCGTACCTACAGTGCATTCGGAAAGTATTCAGACCCCTTGACCATTTTCACATTTTGTTATGTCACAGTCTTATTCAAAATGTATTAAAAAAAAAATCTTCATCAGTCTACACACAATACCTCATAATGACAAAGCGAAAACATGTTTTTAGACATTTTTGCAAATCTACAAAAAAGACAAAACAGAAATACCTTTTAACATTAGTATTCAGACCCTTTGCTATGAGTCTCTAAATTGATCTTAGGTGCACCCTGTTTTCATTGATCATCCTTGAAATGTTTCTATAACTTGTTTGGAGTCCACCTGTGGTAAATTCAATTGATTGGACATGATTTGGAAAGGCACACACTGGTCTATATAAGGTCCCACAGTTATCAGTGCATATCAGAGCAAAAACCAAGCCATGAAGTCGAAGGAATTGTCTGTAGAGCTCCGAGACGGGATTGTGTCGAGGCACAGATCTGGGGAAGGGTAACAAAACATTTATGAAGCATTGAAGGTCCCCAAGAACACAGTGGCCTCCATCATTCTTAAATGGAAGAAATTTGGAACCACCAAAACTCTTCCTAGAGCTGGCCTCCCGGCCAAACTGAGCAATCGGGGGAGAAGGGCAATGGTCAGGGAGGTGCCCAAGAACCCGATGGTCACTCTGACAGAGCTCCAGAGTTCCTCTGTGGAGATGGGAGAACCTTCCAGAAGGATAACCATCTCTGCAGCACTCCACCAATCAGGCGTTTATGGTAGAGTAGCCAGACGGAAGCCACTCCTCAGTAAAAGACACATGACAGCCCACTTGGAGTTTGCCAAAAGGCACCTAAAGGACTGAATGCCAAGAGTCACGTCTGGAGGACCCTGATCGAACATCTCTGGAGAGACTTGAAAATAGCTGTGCAGCAACACTCCCCATCCAACCTGACAGAGCCTGAGAGGATCTGCAGAGAAGAATGGGAGAAACAAATACAGGTGCGCCAAGCTTGTAGCGTCATACCCAAGAAGACTTGAGGCTGTAATCGCTGCCAAAGGTGCTTCAACAAAGTACTGAGTAAAGGGTCTGAATACTTATGTAAATGTGATATTTCAGTCGTTTTTTAAGAGAAATTTGCAAATAATTATAAAAACCTGTTTTTGCTTTGTCATTCAAATCAAATCACATTTTATTAGTCACATGCGCCGAATACAACAATGCAACAAGCCCCTAACCAACAATGCAGTTTAAAAAAAACGAATAAGAAATAAAAGTAACAAGTAATTAAAGAGCAGCAGTAAAATAACAATAGCGAGACTATATATAGATATACAGGTGGTATTGGTACAGAGTCAATGTGCGGGGCCACCGGTTAGTCGAGGTAATAGAGGTAATATGTACATGTTGGTAGAGTTATTAAAGTCACTATGCACAGATAATAACAGAGTAGCAGCGGCGTAAAGGGGGGGGGGGCAATGCAAATAGTCTGGGAAGCCATTTGATTAGGTGTTCAGGAGTCTTCTGGCTTGGGGGTAGAAGCTGTTTAGAAGCCTCTAGTGTCGTGGAAAATTGTCTTAAAAGTAACACTCTTACAAGAACTTGTGAATTCAATATAGACTTTAATACAAAGTATCAAAGCCGAGCCGGTCCGCGGAACAACTGACTTTCTCAGGCCCCAGCTCTGCTTTTATGCACATACAATACATAGGTCCATCCTTTATGTAAATGAAGAAAAACCCTTTGTGCTTTCTGCCACCATTATCTTTCAATCCTATGGATAACGCCCACATCTGAGGATAACGCCCACATCTGAGGATAACGCCCATATCTGCTCTTATTTCTAACATAATGGTGGCCAAACTTTCCTCACGTGGATATAAAAATAATGCATGCATCGCATGCTTACTCTTGGTGTTTGTCCCATTTTCCTTTCACGTGTGTTTCTTTCTAAGTGCACCCAGTCCATATGTACTTAACTTGTTACCTACTTTCATGTACTTTTCTAAGTGTACCCTAGGCCGTGTGTACTTAACATAGGTTCATTCACCTGACTGCACTTTGTCATGGCTCTGTAGTTAGGCCGCCTGGCCCTTACATGATCCCCAACGTCCTTGTTACCTTTACTTAAGGTTAGATATGAATCTCCTCTTCCCCTAGTTAATGTATCTATGTCTTTCCTTCCTTCAGCACGTCTTCCTTTCTCCCACACTAGGACCTAGACTTGGTGCTCCGGTACTGCTTGCTGTGTGGTAGCAGAGAGAACAATCTATGACTAGGGTAGCTGGAGTCTTTGCAATTTGTAGGGCCTTCCTCTGCATGGTATAGAGGTCCTGGATGGCAGGAAGCTTGGACAGTTATCCCCATTATGGGGTATTGTGTGTAGATTGATGAGAGGGAAAAATGATTTAATCAATTTTAGAATAAGGCTGTAACATGACAAAATGTGGAAAAAGTCAAGGGATCTGAATACTTTCCGAATGCACTGTATGTCTTAGCCTAACCACCGGCAGCTCAAGCTGTTGGGACATTCCCTAGCCATTCATCATTAATTCTTCTTTGTGCAAGAATGGGGGATTTGATTTGGGCAAACTGTAAAATGATGGGCTTTGTTGATGACCAGTCATCCATACATTCCAGATAACTCACAATAATAACCACAGTGCAGTCTCACCTCACTCTCTCTTATTCAAGTCCAGTCAGCATTTTAAAATGAATGGCTCATAGATTGATGTAAAAAAAAAATGCCTCTTTGGCACCCCTCAAGGCAAGCATCATGTTATAAACTCCTATTTGAGCTTTGGGCCTCCTTTGTTTTAGTTTGGTTCAGAAAAATCATGTAAGTCCATCTGCCTTCTAGCCTGGTCCACGATCCAACGATATCTGCTTTAGCCAACTCCTCTGGCTGTCATTGCCTTAACATAGCCTACATATTACAGAAAATGGCTTAAGATCTGGAAGCATGTTATACCCTCGCTAGCTAGCTAGCATTACATTCCCTATGGACCTGTACACTGATCGTAAAAGAGAAGAAATGTCTCTGTCTACTGGTGAAATACACTCATTACAACTCTAAAAGACTGCAGTGGACTGCTGAGCTGGGGCACAGAATATAAAAGAATGTTGTGTAATATCGCATTAGTCTAATATATTGTATTTTTTTTAACGAACTACAATAACTTTTCTCCAGTCCAGGCATCCTGTTCCAGTCCATATTTGGGGGGTGTTTTCAGGGACAGGCAGTCGTGCACGAAGACAGCCGCCCAGATTATTTTTGACCAATGGCGTCCTGTACACAAGCCTCATTACAATTACAAAGATTAAAAAAAAAAACTGAGATTATCTCTGTGAATCATTTCCGGGTTTTATCAACGCAATGACATGATTAAAAAAATAATTGTACACAGTTTATATTTTCATAGAGTAAATGTTGCATACTTTGTCAGCTCTCCTTCCTATGGCTATTTGCAAAGAAGACAATGTTGTTTTCTATGTCCGCATGACATGCATACAGTAGTATCATGGGACTGTCAAATTACTTTGTATCTTCGTCTCTTTATACAATCTTTGATCGCTCCTCCCTCCTTCTGGTCGGCCAGCCCAGTAAAAAAGGGAACTCGTTTCGGAAAGAAATCCCGTTTAGTAGACAATTTAGTTGAACGCGCCATAGTTTAAAAATAGTTAGCGCGGAAGGAAGCCCCCAGTACCGGCTCGAAGGTGTGTTACCGGCACGGTTCAATCACCGATCATTATGGATATTCGAAAGCGTCCCAGAGAAGATTTGCCGAATACTAGTAGTAGTGATCAGTTCAAAACCCCGGAGAAGCGGGTTTATGAGGCGGCGTGGCAGGACTTCGCGAAGTGGGGTGTCGAGGACGTTTGTAGATACCTGCGTCAAGAAGGTCACAGGACATGGGAGGATACATTCAGAGGTTCGTTTGTTTTGATCAGCGTTTTTGCATATCTTCGCTAACTACACATATTTCATTGAACAAGCTTGGCTTGAAACGTGGCTTGAAAGCTTGAAACTAAATTGTGATCCGTAAACGTGAGGGGGTCAAGAGCACCCAGAAAGACTACATTGTCCTTTGAACTACAGTACCTTAACTAGACTAGCAAGTTCTTATCGCTTTAACTAAGCACACACGGTTCTGGTTTAATGCCATGCAATTGAGCTGTGACATTTTATTCTCATTGTGCATATTTACACATCGTTAATGACTGACACACACAGGAAAGATGACCTGTTATTTTTGTTTTGTTTTTCCCCACACAGAGCAAAAGATGACAGGAGTGGGGTTACGATACCTCACAGAGACACTTCTGGATAAAATGGGTATAGGGTAGGTGCGGTATTATGTTGGGTGTGGTGGTGGTGGTATGCAAATCTTCAGTGGCATGGCAATCAAATGTGCACCGTGCCCTCTAATAACCTTGGTTGATTTGTGACATGTTTTTCAGTCAATGCCTCGGGTTGTGTTGTTGTTGTTTGTTCTTTTTCTGATTATGAAGTTGAATACACTCTCTCCTCCTCCTCAGGCCTCTAGGCACCCGGCTGCAGATCCTGCACAGTCTGAGGAAGCTGTGGCAGCTGGCAGCAGAGACCATCAAGGTAACACAGACTGCACAACTAACCTCTGTTATCCTCCTCAAAGGCTAAAGAGAGGGAATGAAAGACAAAATGAGGGAGACGGATGTGTGAAATTACGTATTTACCTGCTTCGTTTAATATTAATAGTTAACAATTATTCTTAACATTGGTCAAGATAATTTCATAACTGTGCTTGAGAAAGGATGGGTTCCCCCTCTCTTCTTCCTGCAGCTGGTCTGGGAATATCGTCAAGGACACCTGTTATATCGTCAAGGACAACCTGTTATTGTTTCCAACTTTCTGGGCTTCTGTTCAACTTGGTCACACGGCATAAGACAAATACCCTCTGAGAGTGACCGCAGTGTCTCAGTCATCCTGTTCTTCTCATATCTTTCAAGGGCACAGCTGTGTGGAGATATGAGATGAACAGAGGCTGGCTTGAACAGAGAGGAGTACGTTATAATGTTATCACTTGTTTGTGCGCAATGACCTGATACACATAGCCACAGGAAGAAAACAAGATAGTGTACTGATCTGCCGGGGAGGGGTGGGACCAGCCATGACTAAGAGTTTTTAATTTAACAAGGCAAGTCAGTTAAGAACATTCTTATTTACAATGATGGCCTACTGGGGAACAGTGGGTTAATAACTGCCTTGTTCAGGGGCAGAACGACAGATTTTTAGCAACCTTTTGGTTACTGGCCCAATGCTCTAACCACTAGGCTACTGCTGCCCTTATATAAGACATCAGCATTTCCTGTATTGTCAGGCTCTCAAGATATGTACCGTCATCTATTCCAGAGAGAGAAAAAGAGGAAGTCTATTAGGATAGTCAGTAAGAGTATCAGCAATAACGTGTTTTATTGTCTCCTGTAGGTGTTTAATGACCCCATCCATGGCCATGTAGAGATGCATCCTCTGCTGGTCCGTATCATGGACACCCCTCAGTTCCAGAGGCTCCGCCACATCAAGCAGCTGGGAGGAGCCTACTTTGTCTTCCCTGGGGCCTCCCACAACCGCTTCGAACACTCCATAGGGTATGATTGTGGGTGCTTGAGTACTCCATAGGGTATGATTGTGGGTGCTTGAGTACTCCATAGGGTATGATTGTGGGTGCTTGAGTACTCCATAGGGTATGATTGTGGGTGCTTGAGTACTCCATAGGGTATGATTGTGGGTGCTTGAGTACTCCATAGGGTATGATTGTGGGTGCTTGAGTACTCCATAGGGTATGATTGTGGGTGCTTGAGTACTCCATAGGGCAGGGGTGGGCAATCATTTCGTCTTGAGGGCCACGTTGGGCCGCACAGATTTTATTTCCCGGACCGATTTCTTAGTCAAAGGCAATTTGCGGGCCATACATGCTTTCTATCTAGTTTTAGATGTTCAAGAGTGGCCTGGGTTTTTTAATTTATTTTTTTACCCAAAATGAATAACCCCTCCCTTAAGCAAAAAAGAAAATGTATTTTTAACTCAAACCTCCCCTGGGCTGGATTGAATGGGATCTGGTCTGCGGGCTGTATGTTGCCCACCCCTGCCATAGGGTAGTATTATGTGTGCTTGAGCACTCCATAGGGCAGGAGTTCTCAAAGTGTGGTCCGTGGCCAGATTTCAGAATATACAGTGGCTTCAGAAAGTATTCACACCCATTCACTTTTTACACATTTTGTTGTTTACAAAGTGGGATTCAAATGGATTGTCATTTTTTTGTGAATAGTTTACACAAAATACTCTAATGTCAAAGTGGAAGAAAAATGTGAACATTTGGAAAAAATAAAATGAACACATCTTGATCACAAGTATTCAATCCCTAGATTCATTGCATGTTAATCACCTTTGGTGGCAATTCAATGTCGTCTTGGTAAGAAACTCCAGTGTAAGGTATATTTGGCCTTGTGTTTTAGGTTATTGTCCTGCTGAAAGGTGAATTTGTGTCTGTAGAAAGCAGACTGAACCAGGTTTTCCTCTAGAATTTGCCTGTGCTTAGCTATATTCAGTTTATTTTTATCATTAAAAAAACCTCCCTAGTCCTTGCAATGACAAATACCCATAACATGATGCAGCCACCACCATGCTTGAAAATATGTATTTGCCCCAAACATAATGCTTTGTATTCAGGACAAAGTACATTTCTTTGCCACATTTTTGGCTGTTTTACTTTAGTGCCTTACTGCAAGCAGGATGCTTTGTAGTATTTTTATTCAGGCTTCCTTCTTTTCACTCCATCAATTAGGTTAGTATTGTGGATCCATCCTCAGTTTTCTATCACAGCCATTAAACTCTAACTGTTCTAATGTCACCATTGACCTCATGGTGAATTCCCTTAGCACTTTCCTTCCTCTCCGGCAACTGAGTTAGGAAGGACGCCTGTATCTTTGTAGTAACTGGGTGTAGTGACTGTTTTACTCATCTACAAGTAGGTGCCCTTGGTGAGGCATTGGAAAACCTCCCTGGTCTTTGTGGTTGAATCTGTTTTGAAATACACTGCTCGACTGAGGGACCTTATACATGCGTTCAGAAAGTATTCAGACCCGTTGACTTTTTCCACATTTTGTTACATTACAGCCTTATTCTAAAATGGATAGTTCTTTTTTTCAATCTACACACAATACGCAATAATGACAAAGCAATTAGTTCCAGTCACTGGCAGCAGAGAACTGGAAGGAAAGGCAAGTGGTGTTGGCTTTGGGGATGACCAGTGAGATATACCTGCTGGAGCGCGTGCTGCGGGTGGGTGTTGTTATCGTGACCAGTGAGCTAAGGCGGAGCTTTACCTAGCAAAGACTTATAGATGACCTGCAGCCAGTGGGTCTGGCGATGAATATGTAGCGAGGGCCAACCGATTAGAGCATACAGGTCGCAGTGGTGGGTGGTATAAGGGGCTTTGGTAACAAAACGTATGGCACTGTGATAGACTGCATCCAGTTTGCTGAGTAGAGTATTGGAAGCTATTTTGTAGATGACACCGCCGAAGTCGAGGATCAGTAGGATGGTAAGTTTGGCGGTGTGAGTGAAGGAGGCTTTGTTGCGAAATAGAAAGCCGATTTGATTTTGGATTGGCGATGTTTAATATGAGTCTGGAAGGAGAGTTTACAGTCTAGCCAGACACCTAGGTAGTTGTCCACATATTCTAGGTCAGAACCGTCCAGGGTAGTGATGCTAGTCGGGCGGGCGGGTGCAGGCAGCGAATGGTTGAAAAGCATGCATTTGGTTTACTAGCGTTTAAGAGCAGTTGTAGGCCACGGAAGGAGTGTTGTATGGCATTGAAGCTCGTTTGGAGTTTAGTTAACAGTGTCCAAAGAAGGACCAAAAGTATACAGAATGGTGTCGTCTGCGTAGAGGTGGATCAGAGACTCACCAGCAGCAAGAGCGACATCATTGATATATACAGAGAAAAGAGTCGGCCTGAGAATTGAACCCTGTGGTACCCCCATAGACTGCCAGAGGTCCGGACAACAGGCCCTCCGATTTAACACACTGATGGAGGCAAGAGTGTGCAAGGCGGTATTGATTGTGCCACTGTCTGTCACTCAAATGTTTCTCTTGACCTGTGCATCTACAATATAAACTTTAATTCATAGGCTAGGTTGTAGCAACCTCCACGATGGGTATTGAAAGGATTTTGTAATATCTGTACATTATAGGAACACCTGTAATTACAAAGTACAATGATGAATGTTTTGCTTGAGATTAAGAATCAGTGGTAGAGACTTTGTAAGTGCATGAAGAGGTCACCTGTACACAAGTCATATGCCTGTTTGTTGAAACTATACTTTCATTTTCTGTTCATACTCTGTTCTAGTCTTTCTTCTGGTAGCACATGATCTCAATAGGAAGTAGAAGGATTGGAAAACTAACTGCAAATTATGAGCTTATATGGTATTAAAGTTAAGGGACATCACCCTGGGTGGGGTGAAACTCAGTAAGGGATAAAAAGGGGAAATGCCATATTTTGAACTGAGTGTGTTACTTGCAAATTACTGTTAGTGTATGCTCTGGGTTGCAATCCTTATTAAACAAACTAACCTCTGATCAAATAAGTTTCCGGTGGTATCTTGTATGAACAGGGCAGAAATCCCTAACAGTACAGGGACAATTTGAGTATCATGTAGTAGCCTAAACTTATCGATGTTACACTGAGCTGGGTGAATGAAATATGAATGATAGTCATCCAATATGCTGTAATAGAAATAAGGTAATGCTCATTAAAAAACTGCATCCTCCCTCATCTTAAACGGCACCGACCGCCACTGGAGTACTTATATAGTCAATTTACTTTAAGGGAAGCTTAGGTTCCACCCTTCTCCCAAAGTGTATAGCCTATGCTTACACCAATCATATGCTTTTAAATCCATAATGGGAAGTGTGCAAGTGCACACTTCTGGAAAAGCGTGGAGAATTGGGATTCAGCCTATGTGGTTTCAGAGGCCCTATCCTGCATTTAAAAGACAACAGAAACTGGCCCAGTTGCTTTTCAGACCCGATGTGTTTTCAGGGTGGGCTACCTAGCAGGTCGGCTGGTCCAGGAGTTCATTATTAATTGGTTGTGTTGTGGTTATGGTGTTTTCAGGGTGGGCTACCTAGCAGGTCGGCTGGTCCAGGAGTTCATTATTAATTGGTTGTGTTGTGGTTATGGTGTTTTCAGGGTGGGCTACCTAGCAGGTCGGCTGGTCCAGGAGTTGAGTGAGAGACAACCTGAGCTCCTCATCTCCAGTAGAGACATCCTGTGTGTCCAGATGGCTGGGCTCTGTCACGACCTGGGTGAGTCTCTCTCCCTCCCTCCCTCCCTCCCTCCCTCCCTCCCTCCCTCCCTCCCTCCCTCGTTTCCAATCTTATTCTGTTGAATGTGATTTCTTTCCAGGTCATGGTCCTTTCTCTCATATGTTTGATAGGATGTTCATCCCCAAAATGTGTCCAAAGTCCAAGTGGAAGGTAAGACTACAGTCTGAATAACCTCCTCTTGTCATAGCATTCTCTCCTCATCTTCCTGTGTGGGAATGTCTGTGTCACATGTATATTTATGTGTGTGTTACAGCACGAGGAGGCGTCCCTTGCGATGTTTGACCACCTGGTGTCTGTGAATGCCTTAGAGCCGGTGATGAAGGATCATGGCCTGGTCCTACCTGATGACCTGGTCTTCATCAAGGAACAGATCGCGGGACCACAGAACACTGTCCCCCCCAGACAGGGGGTGAGTCAAGAACCCTGCCCCCCTCAGACAGGGGGTGAGTCAGGAACCCTGCCCCCCTCAGACAGGGGGTGAGTCAGGAACCCTGCCCCCCTCAGACAGGGGGTGAGTCAGGAACCCTGCCCCTCTCAGACAGGGGGTGAGTCAGGAACCCTGCCCCTCTCAGACAGGGGGTGAGTCTGTCAGATAGCTAGTTAGTGTCGTGGAAAATTTTCTCAAGAATATAACACTCTTACAAGAACTTGTGAATTCAATATAGGCTTTAATACAAAGTAGCAAAGCCGAGCTGGTCCGCGGAACAACTGACTTCCCTCAGCGCCGGCTCTGCTTTTATACACATACAGCATATAGGTACATCCCCTATGTTAATGCAATTACTCCCCTTAGTCCTTCTGCCACCATTATCTTTCAGTCTGAGTTCTTTGCTTGTTCACGCCCAATAACGCCCACATCCGCTCCAGTTTAGATTATAATGGTGACGGGACCCCTTGTGTCATACAAAAAATAATACATTTATTGCATAACTGTTTCACATGTTGGTCAGTTTGCTACCATCCTCCTTCCTGTTTCCTCCTGACATTAGTATGTCAGATGGCACAAATGTATTTATGGTCTCAGCTAATGTACTCATGTACATTAGCTGAATGTAGTCTTTGGCATGATATCCTACTCAGAGATGACAAATGCACTGCGTGCCCACACCTCTCCATCCGGTCAATGTAAGTGTTGTCCTTATTACTTCCTCAGCATATCCGCTGCACCTAGTTACATTACATTAACTCCCACAGACTAATTAGTCCCACAAACTAACACCTAAGTAATAGCAAAAGGATGGAAGCAAAAAGATATCAACCGCATACACACAAATATAATAGGAATATGGAACGAAATGTGAAAAAGGCGCACAAATAAACTGGACCAAACATCAATGACTGGAACGAATTGCAAAAATCACTGAAGCTGGACTTATCTCTCTCACTAACTTTAAACATCAGCTGTCAGAGCAGCTGATCATTGATCAACCGATCATTGCACCTGTACACAGCCCATCTGTAAATAGCCCAACCAACTACCTCGTCCACATATTGTTATATATTTTTGCACCCCAGTATCTCTACTTGCACCTTATCATCTGCACATCTATCACTCCAGTGTTAATGCTAAATTGTCATTATTTTGCCACTATGGCCTATTTATTGCCTTACCTCCCTAATCTTACATTTGCACACACTGTATATAGATTTTTCTATTGTGTTATTGACTGTATGTTTGTTTATCCCATGTGTAACTGTTGTTTTTTGTCGCACTGCTTTATCTTGGCCAGGTCGCAGTTGTAAATGAGAACTTGTTCTCAACTGGCCTACCTGGTTAAATAAATACAATAAAAACTCTGGATAAGTATCCCTTGAACTAATTTGGAGTTACTGTACATGCTCAGATTTCAAAGGATTAGTCTAATTCTGAGTCTGTTGTCTTTCCACAGTGGCCTTATATGGGTCGTCCGGAGGATAAGTCTTTCCTCTATGAGATTGTAGCCAACAAAATCAGCGGCATCGATGTGGACAAGTGGGACTACTTCGCTAGGTGAGTCCCCCAGTTGGAGTTGATCTCTCTTATAAAACGTCATCAGTTACTGGAGTAAGCTATATAGAGTACCACAGTATGTGTCGTAATACCCATAAAACCTAGCGGCCAATCATTTTTCCCATAGGGGATTTTATAAACACTTAAAATAAGGGCTGTGTTTCGTTCTGATAACTGTGTAAATCTCTCTAGGACAGGGTGACTTGTATCAATATATTTGCCTGTATTTAGAGCTAACTGTTGATAAGTCACCTCGTCCAAGAGATTTACATGGTTATCAAAACATCACACCAGGGTAAGCCTACAAGAAACACAGCCCTCATTTTAAGTGTTTCTAAAATCCCCTATGAGGAAAAATGATTGGAACCATTTCCTTGTTTGACCACTAGGTTTTATGGGTAATATGACCCCTCCACTGTGGGGCTCTATTAGAGATCTAACAATACATAGGACCACTGGTGTACACTACCGTTCAAAAGTTTGGGGTCACTTAGAAATGTCATTTTTTTTTAAAGAAAAGCAAATAAAAATGTCCATTAAAATAATATCAAATTGATCAGAAATACAGTGTAGACATTGTTAATGTTGTAAATGACTATTGTAGCTGGAAACGGCTAATATTTAATGGAATATCTACATAGGCGTACAGAGGCCCATTATCAGCAACCATCACTCCTGTGTTCCATTGGACATTGTGCTAGCTAATCCAAGTTTATCATTTTAAAAGGCTAATTGATCATTAGAAAACCCTTTTGCAATTATGTTAACACAGCTGAAAACTGTGGTGCTGATTAAAGAAGGCCAGTTTTATTGCTTTTTTAGACTAGTTGAGTTTCTGGAGCATCAGCATTTGTGGGTTTGATTACAGGCTCAATGTCTAAAAAAAATGTGTTTACCTTTTATTTAACCAGGTAGGTCAGTTTAACAAGTTCTCAACTGTGACCTGGCCAAGATAAAGCAAAGCAGTGCGACAAAAACAACAGAGTTGCACATAAACAAACGTACAGTCAATAACACAATAGATGTTTTCTATGTACAGTGTGTGCAAATGTAGAAGAGTAGGGAGGTAAGGCAATAAATAGTCCATAGAGGTGAAATAATTACAATTTAGCGTTAACACTGGAGTGATAGATGTGCAGATGATGATGTGCAAGTAGAGATACTGGGGTGCAAAAGAGCAGGAAGATAAATAACAATATGGGGATGAGGTAGTTGGGTGGGCTATTTACAGATGGGCTGTGTACAGGTACAGTGATCGGTAAGCTGCTCTGACAGCTGATGCTTGAAGTTAGAGGATAAAAGTCTCCAGCTTCAGTGATTTTTGCAATTTGTTCCAGTCATTGGCAGCAGAAAACTGGAAGGAAAGGCGGTCAAAGGAAGTGTTGGCTTTGGGGGTGACCAGTGAAATATACCTGCTAGAGCGCGTGCTACGGGTGGGTGTTGCTATGGTGACCAGTGGGCTGAGATGAGGCGGGGCTTTACCTAGCAAAGACTTATAGATGACCTGGAGCCAGTGGGTTTGGCGATGGATATGAAGCGAGGGCCAGCCAACGAGAACATTCAGGTCGCAGTGGTGGGTAGTATATGGGGCTTTGGTGACAAAACGAATGGCACTGTGATAGACTGCATCCAGTTTGCAGAGTAGAGTGTTGGAGGCTATTTTGTAAATGATATCACCAAAGTCAAGAATTGGTAGGATAGTCAGTTTTACGAGGGTATGTTTGGCAGCATGCTTGAAGGAGGCTTTGTTGCGAATAGGAAGCCGATTCTAGATTTAATTTTAGATTGGAGATGTTTAATGTGAGTCTGGGAAGAGAGTTTACAGTCTAACCCGCATCTAGGTATTTGTAGTTGTCCACGTATTCTAAGTCAGAACCGTTCAGAGTAGTGATGCTAGTCGTGCGGGCGGGTGCGGGCAGCAATCGGTTGAAGAGCATGCATTTAGTTTTACTAGCATTTAAGAGCAGTTGTAGGCCACGGAAGGAGTGTTGTATGGCATTGAAACCCGTTTGGAGGTTTGCTAACACAGTGTCCAAAGAAGGGCCAGATGTATACAGAATGGTGTCGTCTGCGTAGAGGTGGATAAAATAATCACCTGCAGCAAGAGCGATTATTTATATATCTCATTGATATATATATATACAGAGAAAAGAGTCGGCCTGAGAATTGAACCCTGTGGCACCCCCATAGAGACTGCCAGAGGCCCGGACAACAGGCCCTGTGATTTGACACACTGAACTCTATCGAAGTAGCTGGTGAAACAGGGGAGGCAGTCATTTGAGAAACCAAGTCTATTGAGTCTGCCGATAAGAATGCGGTGATTGACAGTCGAAAGCCTTGTCCAGGTCGATGAAGACGGCTGCACAGTACTGTCTTTTATCGATGGCGGTTATATCGTTTAGGACCTTGAGCGTGGCTGAGGTGCACCTGCGACCAGCTCGGAAACCAGATTGCATAGTGGAGAAGGTACGGTGGGATTCGAAATGGTCGTTCATCTGTTTGTTAACTTGGTTTTTGAAGATTTTAGAAAGGCAGGGCAGGATGGATATAGGTCTATAACAGTTTGGGTCTAGAGTGTCTCCCCCTTTGAAGAAGGGGATGAGCGCAGCAGCTATCCAATCTTTGGGGATCTCAGACGATACGAAAGAGAGGTTGAACAGGCTAGTAATAGGGATTGCAATCATTTTGGCGGATAATTTTAGAAAGAGAGGGTCCAGATTGTCCGCATTCAGGGCTCCAACCACCCAATTTATAATTGGAAGAAAGTGTACTTTGGGCAACTTTCCATCAATCTCTCTCTCCCTCTTTCTGTTTCAATTATGTTTTATTTTAGAGCAGAGGAAATTAATAAAAATGTACATTTTGTTTAGTGAGCTATTATTATTATTTTATTTTTTACTTAAATGACAACAGGAACATACAAACAATTACGTCAGGAGTATTACAACAGGACAGCAGTTTAAACACATTTAAACAAAATGGATACATAAAGAAAAGGATAACCCAGACTGAAGACCAAACCAACACTCTCTCTTTCCCTCCCCATAGGGACTGCTACCACCTGGGCATCCAAAATAACTTTGACTACCATCGCTTCCTCAAGTTTGCTCGTGTGTGTGAGGTAGATGGGAAGAAGCAGATCTGCACTAGAGAAAAGGTGAAGGCTTGGCCCTAGATTTCACCTCTCATTCATTCCTTTCATTATGTTTTCATTCAACTTGAAGTAATGAGGTATTAGCCTAGTTTAGTGGTGATATAGACTAGGCCCAGGTATAGACTAGTGTCCTGTCTAGGGGGTGTACTTGTACATCAAGCTGCCTCACGCTACAGAATCAGGAGATGGGGCAGGAGCCTATGGGCCGCTCTGGCTCGGACAAGGTCACTTACGTTACCGGTGATATCCATGTGTGTTGTCCGCATTCAGGAAGTGGGTAATCTGTACGAAATGTTCCACACACGCAACTACCTCCACAGAAAAGCCTACCAGCACAAAGTGGGACACATAATAGAGACAATGTAAGTGCTCTCACATCAACAGCTATTCATTCTACTGTTAAATATCTAGCTGACTTACAATCTCTTATATAGTCATACATTCAGGTGTTTTTCTGCTGTATGTTATGGGTTCAAAA